>NW_015505195.1:2139251-2217695 GCF_001515645.1 Sinocyclocheilus grahami
CTATCTATCTATCTATCTATCTATCTATCTATCTATCTATCTTTACTGTAAATTCAAGTAAATGTAAGTTCAAACCATAAAACTTTAAAACCTTTTACACCAAAGTTCTGGCAACCACAGCTGCCATAATCATACATTTTACAGATTTTATATATACTTTTTATGTATACTTTGATATACTTTTAATATATTTATTGGATTTTTTTTTTTTTTAATTATTTGAATTTATTTATTTATTATTTATTAAAAAGAAATTTCAGGTGTTTTTAAGTGAATTATATATTTCATCCAAAAAGATAGCTATAGATATAGATACAGATATATTCACCCGAAAATTAAATATCAGAAACTTGAGAGTTATTGAGTGCAAGAGTGCAAGATTTTCAGTGAGTAGACTTTTGTATTTTTCTCACACAAAAATATAATGACATCCTATGGAAAATTTTACTTACACCTTAGTATGCAAATAATGTTATTTTGCCATTTTAAATCATTCTTTTTTAACTGTACTTTTTGTTATACTATCCTGCAATCTCACCACGGTCAAACTCCAAGGTTTAACCCTGAGAAACACAAATTGCCTTGCAGCAGCTTCCACTTGTTTGCATACAACTATCGTTTGACTTCAGAAACCATCGTGACCACTGTTTGTTTGTGTGTGGTGAAATCCAGCTCAACTTTTACACATCTCTCATTCTCAGCTTCATTTAAAAGCAACTTCCAAACCAGCGATCCTTTTAGTTCTACAGTATGGCAGTATCTGTAACCCTAATACAGGCAGGTTCTCCCAGCTAACATGTTCATACGCTCACAACCACAGTGGGAGTTTAATGGCTCCTAAACGTAGCCCAGAGGGGCCACACCCTGCATACTGTGGGATGCAACAGGAAAGAGAAATGACTACTGAGGAATCACCAACTGTGAGAAATTGTTTAATGTAAAGTATTTTTTTCCTATTTGGAATAAAATATCTCTTAATTAAAATATTCAAGATAAATTGAAGAGTCATTGATCGGAATACAGTTTCTATAAAAATATTTTTATATAAATAAACAATATAAATACAAACATATAGTAATGGCAAACACGCACACACACACACACATATACATATATATATATATCATCGCATAATACTTACAAAAATGAGAAAACATTTCTTTTGTGACATTTTTGGTATTCTCACCAGAAAGGATATCACTATCTGGAAAAAATAAATAAATTTTTATTTAAAAAAAAAGTTTTTTGGTTTTAGAATTTTTTTGTTCAAACAAATACATTGTTGTAGTTTTTAAAAACACCACTATGTTTGCTTAAATGTGATTTCGTGATAATTAAAAACTGACTGATATTTCAATCTTTCAAACAGTCAAGCAGTTTATTTTATTAAATATATTAAGATATATATGAAAATGCAGACTTACTCCATAGTAGAAATTAAAATAAAATTATATAAATGTCAAAATATATTCCTATTTGATTTTTTAACCATAACATTTACCACTTATGAACATACATCACAGAACTGATCAAATCGATTGTAAATACTTACAAAATGTGCTGTTGTTTTCTCACCAAAAATGATGTCACTCTGCTGAGGATGGAATTGTAAACACAGGTAATCTCTATTTCCAAAAATAAATAAATAAATACAGCAAGAATAAAAATAACAAACATTTAATTCATGTATAGGTTAAAAAGATGCACATGGAATAACTCATAATAACCTTTATTTTTACTTAATTGTATTTTGTGATAATAGAAAACTAACTAGAAATCATCAAACAGTTTATTTCATCAAATATATTAAGAAAGATATGAAAATAGACCTACTGCATAGTAGAAATTAATCTTTCATAAATGCATTTCCATCTCTCCCTAGAGACCGATCACAGCAGGACGGCCTTGAAGAACAGGAGCTGTTTGACGGGTCCATCCACGCCTGGTGCTTGTGATGGAACCACCAGAGAACACCTGGGATTTTTGCCCCATAATTTTCCGGCTGGCTAAATTATTAAAGAGGGTTGGCGAACAACAACTATTAAAGCATCAGTCTGTAGAGCAGCCGAGACCAGAAGGTATAATTCAAAGCTCAGCTTTATCAGCATTGAACCCAATGACACCTACAACACAATGCTTTATAAATGTAGGACTGGTGAATATTTGGCAGTATTAGGCCTTTTGTACAGACCAGTTAAAATAATTTTTCATTTTAAAAAAAGGGGCATGTAATTTTTAGGATTTAATCGGAATAGACAACAGATGAGGCTAACCTGTGTGTAAAACAAATACAGCGAACTAATTGTTTTCATATGTGAGTGTGGTTATGTTCATAATTTAAATTTTAAAGTCTTTTGGCCCAGGAGCATCCAGAGAGACAGAAGAAAAACCAGTAATCCAAATTCATGTTTGTAGTCATTCCCCTGGGAGATTAAAAGAACTACATTTCCCGTAACATCACTCTTCATCAAAATTGAGTCTGTCGGGCCAGACATGCAGTCACATAGGGTCAACTTGAATTGACTGATGTTCATCTCCCAAGGTCCACTGATTCAATAATGCCATCACTGTTCAATGTCACATTCAAAATGAAGCACTTCTCCCAGCTTTCTGACAGCACAGTTTTTCATTCCAACATGAAACATCCGTTTAGTCATGGTGTCGTACTGCATAAAAAAGGTTTAGATTACAATTGAAGACTAATTGAATTAGCTCATTTACATAAGCCAAATTAAATATTACTAATTAATTATTTTTATTATAATTATTTTTTAAACTTTGTTATCTTTTTATTTTTAATTTGTAAATTGGAGTATGTTTTACAAGAAAATACTATTTCAGTTTTTCTACTTCAAAATTTTATGTTTAATTCAGTGTTCTGTTTCTGAATTGTTTGTGAAAATTACTAGCACTTTCTGAGTGAAAATTGTTTCTACACCTAGTTTTTGTTATTGTATTGTATGTGTATTGTTGTTATTGCTCTGTAATAATACTGGTGTGTCTGTTTTACAGCCATAAATTATTTAAGATCAATTAAAACAAATAAATAAATTAGATTTTCTGCAATATTGTACAATCATTTTCATGGAAAATGATTTCATTCTTTTAAAAATATAAATAATTAATTATTGATATATTGTGTATATAATTATATGCTCACAAAAATTATTATTACACATAGAAAACTATGTTTTCGAAGTTGAAAAATTAAATATTATTGGAATATGTTTTACAAGAGAAAATACTATTTCAGTTTTTCTACTTCAAAATTTCACATTTAGAAAGTTTATTTTATTTTATTTTTTTAAGTGGTGACGTGTGGCCAAGTATGGTGACCCATACTCGGAATTTGTGCTCTGCATTTAACCCATCCAAGTGCACACACACAGTAGTGAACACACACACACACCGTGAACACACACCCAGAGCAGTGGGCAGCCGTATTCAGTGTTACTTTTTTTCAGTGTATCATTCATTATTAAGTTGGCTTGAAAAGGCCAACTTACTGAAATCCTATTTAAACTTCGGGTGTGTCTCAATCAGCTCCCTTGTTCAGTAGTCAGGGCACTGATCAGGGAGTCGGCCATTTTAAGGGCTCTCTCAATCGCGAAATCCTTCCAGTGCACTGGAACGTTCGCTCCCTGAAAAATCCCACAATGCACCGCAAAAACTAGGGAGCATCGGTGCTCACTATGCTCGCTTACCGGAAATAACGTCACATTCCTGAAGTGTGTAAACCACCCGAGCCAACTCGATAAATATAATGACACGCGATAGAAGATTTGAAAAGACAGACCGTTTTTAGTATATTTCAACATAAACACACATCGCTAGATATGTAATGAACACATCTAATTAAGTTGACTTGAAAAAGGGAGTTCAATGAGGGAGTGAAAACTTTTATACAATAAGACTTATGGTGTGTTTAAGCTGTCTATTGCTATAGAGAATGGGAATCTACGTCACGCCGCGTTGAATTCCGCCATGTTTTAGGTCACGCTCAGGAGCACACAGTGTAAACACACGCAAATCACCACAGAAAAAGCCGACCGTTTACTATTAATATTTTTTTGAAAGCCATCTTACATACTCTTAGAATAAAACGGACTAATAAGTAAATCTTTTTAAAGGGGTCATATGATGCGATTTCAAGTTTTCCTTTCTCTTTGGAGTGTTACAAGCTGATTGTGCATAGATAAGATCCCTGAAGTTGCAAAGACTAAAGTCTCAAAACCAAAGAGATATTTTTGATCAAAGTTAAGACTCTGCCACGCCCCCCTAAAACAGCTCGTTCTAACACGCCCCCACATATCTACCTCACTATGTGGAAATATTAGCATAATGCGCCCAAATGTGCACGCAAAGAAAGAAGGCGTGGTTTCAGTAACCGCAGTTAGTGTTGAAGCAGCCATGTCAGTGAGACGCTGTGTGTTTCTAGGCGAAAGCAAAAGCACTTTATTTGGCCTTCCGAAAGTAGATGCATTTAGGAATCTTTAAGATCACTTACAACAGAACAGCAATGCATTTTATGGACGACCGTTTCGTGAACCTAGGAGAGGAGGTAATTCTGACTTTGCTATGACAATCTGGCGCTTCTGAATCAGCTACTGTTATGTTGTTAGTTTAAGTATTTGCTATGGACTGTTCAAATGCTGAGTTTTGTGCATCATGTGTGTGTGTGTGTATGTGCGTGTGTGTGAGAGAGAGAGGGGGTCACATCACAGTGGAGTCAGCTGTCTTAACCATGGCTTGTGTACTGCAAACACATGCCAGCTTCATCACTGTGTCTGTCACGTGACTTCGTTCCCCTTTCGGGCTCTGTCTTTACATTTATTTTGAAAGATGAAGCTCGTGAATATGGTAATGGTCAGCTGGCCAATCAGAGCAGACTGCTCTTGTCGGAAGGAGGGACTTTGTAGAAAACGAAGCGTTTGAGAGAGGCGGGGCATAGAGGGCCTACAATAATGTACAGTATTTGAAAAATAATGTGTTTTTTGAACATTAAAGCATGTCAACATATTCTGTTACACCAAATACACAAAATAATGATCTTTAAATAAGCATCATATGACCCCTTTAAATAAATAAAAAATATAAATAGGCTGCAAATATTCATTATTTAGTCTCCTTCACTACACAGTGGTACTGATATAGGCTAACTGCTAAAACACTTTGGTTAGAGTAGCAAAACCATGCTTATTTTTAAAGGGGAGAACACATAGCTAGATCTCAAACAGTGGATCATTTATCATTATTATATATCGTCATATTGCCCAGTAAAACTGCACAGTGTAAAGAATTAAGCCATTATAGAGGTAACAGAGCTTACCAGAAGCTGCTTTGAAACGATGTGTATTGTGGATGCTATGCAAATAAATACCTTGACCTGAATGAACCAAGGTGAAGATTCTTACTATTAGAGATGCCGAACAACGATGCAAGCGATCAAATAAATGAATGAATGAAACTTAATTCGTACAAACAAGTAGCCAAGTATCAACGAGCTGCCGCAAGATAATGTTTCCATGTATGATTTTCTTCTATTTGTAGTGTGAGGGCTTACAGTTTAATGCAAACCACTGTATATAATAAATCTACAGAGATGAAAATTATTAAGACACATCTTATTTGAGTTGTTTATCATATCGAGTTTCAGTTTAACTTTCATCCGAGTTCTGTAGTAAATGTAGACATTTTATATTATTTTATGTTTATATGATTCAACTTAAGATCACGTTGGAATGATTAATGCTTACTGTATCAACATAGCGTTAATCAAAAGCAGAGGTATTTCATGCAGACATTGATAAGGGCTATGGGCAGGCATAGTCCTTATCAATGTCTGCAGGATATACCTCTGCTTTTTCAGCTTGAAAGACGCTGAAAAAAGCACGTTTTTCACACCGGCCATGCAAAGGGCTATGGCAAGTACGTGACCTGTAAGTGACCTGGCTATGGCAAGTAAGTGACCTAAATTCCCAGAATGCATTGCCGCTGTGACGACACATTTCCATTCTCTATAGCAAAGCTTAACAACTCCCTACTGAAAAAAACAGCTAAAACCAGCCTAAGCTGATTGACTGCTTTGGCTGGTCTCCCAAGCTGGTTTTGAAGTGGTTTTGGCCACTTTTTTAGCAGGCCAGGCTGGTCTTAGCTGGTTTTTAGATTTTTTTTTTTTTTTTACTGAATCAACTGATTTTTAGATGGGTTAGCATTGAAACATGCTAACAACATGCTAGTAACTTGCTAATCATGCTAGAAACATGCTAACAAAATGCTAGTCACTTGCTAATCATGCTAACAACATGCTAGTAACTTGCTAATCATGCTAGAAACATGCTAACAAAATGCTAGTCACTTGCTAATCATGCTAACAACATGCTAGTAACTTGCTAATCATGCTAGAAACATGCTAACAAAATGCTAGTCACTTGCTAATCATGCTAACAACATGCTAGTAACTTGCTAATCATGCTAGAAACATGCTAACAAAATGCTAGTCACTTGCTAATCATGCTAACAACATGCTAGTAACTTGCTAATCATGCTAGAAACATGCTAACAAAATGCTAGTCACTTGCTAATCATGCTAACAACATGCTAGTAACATGCTAATCATGCTAGAAATGTGCTAGTAACTTGCTAATCATGTTAACAATGTAGCGTCTCGACCAATCTGACACACTAATTTTTATTTGATTTAACAAATCAATTATTCATTAGATTAACAAATCGTCACAGTCCCCTCACTCAATAAACTGGATGCCAGGATTTCTGTTGAACACCATCCCCCCTTTGGTCCCCATGACAACTAATCATGATATCACTGGTTTTATGACCCCCCCAGGAATCTGAGTAGGATAACCCACTCTTTGTCCCCCTAATCATGATAAAAAAATGTTAACACCATGCTAGTAACATACTAAAAATGTTAACAACATGCTAGTAACATGCTAATCATGCTAGAATCATGCTAGCAACATGTTAGTAACTTGCTAATTATGTTAACAGCATGCTAGTAACATGCTAATCATGCTAGAAACATGCTAGTGACTGGCTAATCATGCTAGCAACATTTTAACCATGTTAGAAACATGCTAGTAAAATGCTAATCATGGTAGCAACATGTTAATTGTGCTAGCAACATGCTAATCATGCTAGAAACAGCCTAGCAACCTCCCCAGGTACCCTAGCAATATGTTTTATACCTATCTGTTTTTTTCTGATAGACTGTATTGCCTTGAAAACATTAAAACTTTAATCTTTAAAACTTTTAACCTCCAAACTACTTCAAACTGAAAACTTTCAGACTGCAAACTTTTAAAACTTTTTAAAACTTTCTAGCTAGGCTTTTTCAAGCCATTTTAAAGTTTGTTTCTAGTTATTATTGTTGTTGTGTCAATCAAAATATATATTGTTTAAGTATTTAAAAACAATTTTAACACATCAATAATTAATTAAGTGCAAGTAGCATATTTTGAATATTTAAAGGAAAAGTCTGGATTTAAAAAAAAAACTTGTTTTGTGATTATTTCTACAGTATATGGCATTTAGATGAAAGGCATTTTTTAGTCCTCTATTCACCTGTAGTTCCTCATCTTAAAGGTAGACAAGGTCCTACAAAGGTGCTTCCTGAATTATTAATCAGCAAGCTTCATAGATCTGATTCATTGGCTCATGTGAACCACTGTTACCATCAATGACAAGAGCTCTACCTTATATCTTCATTTCACCTGTTAAGCAGGAGTAACAAGACAGAAAAAAAATGGCTTTGAATCTTTGAAGGATCAAAACATTGCATGCAAGAGAAAGACTATTTCTACTGAATTTATCATATAAAATTGAGGAATGTCTAGAGACACTTCTAAGTGAAGGTGCAGTGAAAAGGTGAGTTATTTCAAAGGAAAAGAAGGAAAGATGCTGTTCCACTGAGACTGAAATAACAAACAGAACAAAAGGTTTCTGGACAAACAACTTTATTTTTGATTATGGGTCTATACACTGTACATCCTGACACTGCAGTATATAAGCCAAACTACTTTCAACTCTAATCTCATAGAGCTCTCTATCTTACATTATAGTCCATGTGAGGGGGAAAAGGGGACGTCTAAGAGGGAGAAATTGGCCAGATCCAAGTGTATAAGCGGCATCAGTAGTAGAAGAAAGCATACATTAATCTCTTACATAAAAATAATTTCAAGAGTTGCAAAGTTTATAGTATATTGTTATAGCAGCAGTGAAGGGCTAAGATGATATATCGGCATGGAAAAAAAATAAAACAGATTGTTAAAATAAGAATCTGAATGACTGATTCAACCAGAACTGATGTATTTGATATTTAGTTGAAAAAAAGTATTTACTGTAAAGATTTTGCTGAACATTGCTACCATTCTTTGTAGCATCCCCCCCAAAAATAAAATAAACAAATAAGGAAGGAAATAAGCGGAATAAAGGACTGAATATGCTTGCACTGGGAATACAACCTTTGAAATAATTGTTTTTAAAACATTTTCTTTCTTTTTTGTTTTTAAAAACACAACATAAAACATATAAACTATTATGCAAGGTTTTTTTTTCTCATTCTGACAAAAAACAAAACAAAAACAAAGAAACACAATATACATTTATGATACATTTTTTGTAAAATGAAAAGAAAACGGCTATATACATTGGTGAAATTGTACTTTCATCATCAGACTGGCTAATCCTGCTCATTTATCAGTGATGTTATGTTATTATTGCTGTATTTTAGATCTTTTTTGTTAGCAAAAAATGGCTCCTTTAGAAAAAAAGTCCGCATTTTTAGTTTTATATTGGGAGCCTCTGTGATCAATTTCTCCCGTTTTCATAGAAAATCGCAAACAAAGTAAACTACACATATCAATTTGTGTGTAAAAACAACTACAAAACCTCATCGGAATTTTTTTCTGTAAAAACGCACAGCCCCTTGCTACTGTTAAGACGCTGAGCTTCTTATAGACCCCCGTTTAGTATCTTTACCGTAGCCTGCAATGTACAGGTCAGGGCATATCATATCATTTCAAAGGCTCTTTTTACATCTATAGCAAAAGTAACCTCTTAAATATATTTTTTAATCCTTAAAAACAGAGAAAGAAAAGAGTTTATTCATTCCGATGTACATTTAAAAGCTATCTTAGTATAAGATTTAAATTCTTCTTTACCAGTGGCAATTGGAGCATTAAACTCTGCTATGCATTTTTCTTTTATTTAATTATTCATAGTTTTTTGAAGAAAAAAAAAAAAAGGAATACTGACAAACTGGCATTAAACCCTATCAAATAAGCTGTGGCTTGCTCTTAAGCAATGACAGACAAGTTCATTCTGGCAAAACGGGGCGAGCCAAAGAGGCTCCCCCAAATGACAGTGCAAATGGGACGTCCCGCTCTCACCATCTGAATGCTGTCTGAAGCAGTTCAATGCACCTTACAGT
Organism: Sinocyclocheilus grahami; assembly: GCF_001515645.1. Lineage (NCBI taxonomy): Eukaryota > Metazoa > Chordata > Actinopteri > Cypriniformes > Cyprinidae > Sinocyclocheilus > Sinocyclocheilus grahami. The sequence goes on from NW_015505195.1 coordinate 2,148,703, forward strand.
CGGCCACTGTTGAAACGGGCTCAATAATTGTTCCTCTTCTGGAACCCCAAGGGCCCAAAGACAGGCACTTGAGGGTCTCCAGCATTGCATATGCACATAAGGTTTGTATTTAGCCCAAGAGTAATGCCGTTAATGTTGTGTTTAAGATTGTTAAGAGCTGAAATTTATTGTTAAGAGGGTTTTGTTTTCCTTTGTAGTTAAAAACAAGATTAAAATAGCTTTATATTGCATAACACAATAAAAAACTTACATATACAGTTGTAATGCCCAATAATGAATATACGAATGGCAGACTTGATCTTTTCTTTTAAATTCCATGCATATGAAAGAAATTACATAAGCTTGCTATTAAAAGAAGGAACATAAGCAATGAAATATTCACACAATCTGAAAAATCATCCGTTATAACAACAACAAAATGAAAAGAGCCAAAACGTAACATACATTCTGATTGCATTGTACCCAATGTATATAAATCACTTATAAAATATATGTATTTTCAACAAAATCTTTCTCTGCTAAGTGTGTGAGCATTTAAAGATGTATTTATTAAACCATCTAGACTTTCGTTCGTTCGTCAGCCATCCTCTTCTTGTTTTGTACACAGTAATACGCTCTTGCTCAGAGCTGAGAGGAGCACCTGCATTGATATTTAGACTCCCTTTTACCAATGCATGATAGTTTGTGTGTCCTATTCATTCTGAACGGTTTTAAATCTGATTCGGAAGCGTTCAAAACCTGTAGGAATCCAGGACAGTAACAATAACACTTTAGCAACGATTATAATCATATATAGATAACTATTATAAATGTTGAATTTAAGTCAGATTGAGGGAACGGCTGTGTGCGCCGTCCACATTTCAGCAAGCAAGCATGTAGAACCTTTTTTTTTTTATTCTTGCGGTTTTATTTACAATAGTTTGTCTTAAACACATGATTACATTGCATTTATTAGAACTGCATAAAATTAACAAAATGTTTATTTCAATTGTATACTTAGGAATACTAAAAACTCTCTGAGATAAATGTGTGGGAGAGTGTGGGAGCGTAATGCATTTAGACAGTATTTTGTAATGACAAAGTGCGATTCATTATTGTAAAGTAAAAAAAACAAAGCGAAAAGAAAAAAGAAACATTTTCATATTTACATATTATAATTTACTTAAAAAGAACAATTTGTGGTTCTTGATCATATGACACCTCCTGCCCTAGAAGGCGTGTTTTTTAAGCTTTTAGTTTATTCCCAAAAACGGCCGCCCACGTTCTCAGCCGGGCCGGGTGTCAGCATCTCAGCCCATGGAGAGGCAGTACACGTGTGTGATGAGAAGAAACCCAAACCCTCACGGAGAGCAGGAGCCACAAACCTCCGATTCCACACTGACCACGATCTTAAGATTCGCCGACAGGTTTTGACCCACAAGCGCACTCGTGGCATTTCACACGACAGCTTGTGAGGGGAGCATTTGTTTGCCATTAAAAGAAAGTGCTCTGGCTTGATCATAACACTTACTTGAATACAAATAACTCTCCCTTTCAACAGGGCTGAACTTCTCCACCTCTAGCTCTCCAAAGCCCTTCAACGCTCTCCTGACCAGTATCTCTTTATCATTGTTAAAGATAGTGTGTGTAACCATTTGTCTCCATGTCTTCTTTTAACCAGCATAACATGTATGTACAAGTAAAAGGGGGTAAATCTGAGGCTTTGATAAGTCACTGAAGTTTTTATCTCATACACACTCACTAACAAGTCTCTTAAATAGCTTATTACAAAGTGATTTTCGTCTTAGTTCCTCAAAACGAGAGAGGAAATGATGGGATGATGATGAGTCATTGTCTCTTCGATAACAACGTGGGCTGGACAGCATGCTTAAAAATTGCTGTGTAAAATTTTTCGTCATTATTACCAATTTTTTGTAATAGAAAAGTCTTCATTTCAAAATGTATTCAGTTTCAGGCACAGTTAGCTTTTGTGCTATTGGCTTCTTTCCGAATGGACTTGCATTTTTTTTTTTTACATCTGGTTGGAGGCGAGGTGCATTTCAGTGCTCTCAAAGTAAACCTTTTTCAAAAATGTGTCTAAATTTCATAAAAAAATGTTCAGGATACCTCCGGATTTGCGCTGGCTAAGAGGCAGGTGGGCGGGAGTTCACCCGCATGCTAGTTGACATGATTGGGCGGTTGGTGCTGTCAATCAGGGCGGTGTTGATGTGGATTGGGTGGAGTCAAGAAATAGAGGATTAGTTGGAGTCTTTGGCGGGTGGGGGTGGTGCGTCTGTGCCGTTCTTGCTGGGGCTTTTGGGCCACAGCTGTTCCTGTAGCTCTTTGACCACTCTCTCCAGGTGCTCCCTTGCCTCTCGCTCTTGCATCAGATCGGCTCTCAGCTGCTCTCGGTCTGCCTCTGCGTGCTGCAACTTTACTTGCAGGTCTTCAATCTGAAAATGTACCATATAAAGATGATGAAAGATGAATAAAGTGGCCCCAAATTAGAAACAAATCATGTAGTTTGACCAAATGCTACAGCGCTGTCTATAGCATATCACACTGTATTCCACATGTAGCTTACAATGCATTACAATTTTCAATGTGTGAGTCTGAAACACACAACTCTGACAGGAAGTTACCCTGTTTCCTTCTGAGCAATGAAACGCATCTCATCAGACTTGCGAGGCCAAACCCGGTCTGAGAGTTCATTTGAAAGTGTGTGTGGGTGGGGTGTCATGTTACATCAATCTAAGCATACCTTCGATTACTCTTCATTAAACAGACACTTGTTTATCCTGAGCCACTTCCAGTACATTTATAGCACAGGGACAGTCACTCTAGGAACAATCTGTGGTTTAGTGTCTTGCTCAAAGGCATAATAGCTCTAAATCACACCTTTGAACTCATGACCTTTCGGTTACTAGCCCAGATCTTTAAAACGCTTATCTTGGTAACAGCGTGTGTATGAATGTGATTGAACTAACCTGTGCAGAGTACTTGGCTCGCAGACGGCCGGCTTCACAGCCCTTGTCACACACTCGTAGCTGTCTGGCCTGCTCCAGCTCTCTCTTCAGCCGTATGCGTGACTCATTGGCCTCTCTCATTTTCCTCTCGCTTTCAGCACGCAGACGCTCAATTTCCTTGCGCAAGTTCCTCTTCGCCTCGGTTGCCTCACGGAGCTTCTCCTTCTTAGCAACACGAAGAAACTCCAGCTCCTGTGGAAGGCATGGGAATAAACTGATGATTACTCATTCTGAAATAAATGTGTGTGTGTGTGTGTGTGTGTGTGAGAGAGAGAGCGAGAGCGAGAGCGAGAGAGAGAAATAATGGGACTTATGGAAACATGAATATAATGAATGTTTCTTTTACAAAAACACAAGTCCTATTTTTATGAAAACTGGTATGTTTTAGCCCATACTTGAACACCAAGTTGGTCTGGATTTTTCATGAATGAAGTTGCACTACATAGTTGAAAAGGGGTTGCACCCTATTCAGTTTCATTTATGTTTAGTATACTACTGCTAAAACAATTCAGTGTTGTTATTTTCAGAAAGATGGCAATTCATATATGGAAAAATATATCATGAAAAAAAAAATCATGTTTCATGAATCGATGTCTCTGTGAGTGTGTGTGTGTACCTGCTGGAGGTTTCGTTTGGCCTGTAAGGCGGATCCCAGCTTCTCTTCCTGTTTTACCCTCATCTTCACTATCTCATGTAGAAACTTTTCCTTCAACTCTTTTGAGTCCAGGCCGTTGTCAAGTGCCTGCCTCAGTGTCTCCAGCTCTGACTCCAGGTTCGTCATGGCATGTCCCTCCCCTCCAGACACCAGAGGACCTTCTGGGGGCCCGCTGGCTGGCGTTAGAACTGCTGGTAAGGTGGCTCCAGGGCCGGAGGGAGAGCTCAAGTCCTTAGCAGAGCTCGAGGATGTAAAAGATGGGGAGGAGAGTGAGGAAAGCGATGAGGTGACTGAAAGAAAAGAAAAAAAATCGAGAAGAGACATAATTAAGTGGTGGATCAGACAACGTGGGCTTCATTGGTTTGTATATCTGCCAGTTTTTTCAAGCACCTGTCAAACACACAAGATGCGCTTAAAATGAGCCGTAGAGGATGAGGAACGAAAGAACCCTCATTGATTTTCTGCCGCATTCACACAAGAGCTGTTACTGTTCTAATCCACCTCTCTCCAGAGCACTCAAGGTTGACTGAAAATGAACTGTGTGCAAATGAAGTGTGAACAAAATCTTAATGTATTTAAAGGAGCACTTTTGTTTCACAACACAGTGACAAAATCAAGGGTTGCTGTTAAAACGCTCTAAAACAAGAAAAATTATCCCAAACTGCTCGTCAAATACATTAAAGGAATGTAGCATTCCTTCTTTTATTTTAAAGAAAATTATTTTGACTCGCCTCTTATTTTGTAAAAACTTGAGTAAGGCATTTTAGGGACAATGTAACATGTACAGTATTAATACTTGTGGTTTTACTGTCTAAACAGTGTGTATTTTGCGCCATAGACTTCCATTGTGACTGCATTACTGTAAAACTATTTCTGATCATTTTCCAAATCAAATTTATTTTCTGTGATATTACATATTGTTTTTGTTTTTATAAATTATGTACTGTTAGTTATATATAAACAGTTTAAAATAACTATTTTAAAATGTCATTTATTCATGTGATGGCAAAGGCGAATTTTCATTAGTCATTACTTCAGTCTTTAGGGTCACATTTTTCTTCAGAAATCATTCTAATATGCTGATTTGGTGCTTAAGAAACATTTCTTATTATTGATTAATCTTAAAAATAGATGTGCTTTATTTGAAATAGACATACGTAAAAGTCACTTTTGATCAGCTGAATAAAAGTAGTAACTGTAGTAACTGTCACTTTTGATAAAAGGTAGGTATCACAACAATATAATGTACAGCATGAAAGTCTAAATTAATTTACTGCTGTCAAAAAAGCTTAACATGCTTTGACCCTGGAGCACTCCTTTAATGAGGTGAAGTGACAGTGAAAAGGTGCGTCATGTACTCACATTCCTCACGGCTCTCTACTTCCACCTCCACATCCGAGTCTCGCTCCTCCTGTGAGGGCGGCAGGGGCTTGCTGGCAGTGGCCGAGGGGCAGGGCTGTGGGCTGGGGTGGGTCTCACCCGTCAACCTTCTCTTCCTCCCCCGGCTGACACCTTCGCTTTCCGCCCCATGTGGGTGTGAGCTGCTGGGTGCAGTAGGAGAGGCTTGCCCTCCTTTCTGGAGGGGTGTCAGAGCTACATTGGGGGCCACGGCGCTCTCCAGGCTCTTGTAGTTGTAGAAGCTGCAGAAGAGGATTTGGAGTGAGTGAGCAGACCACGTATGCAGTGATGCTAATTTTTAGTAACAGTTCACAAATGATGCACTACAGGCTGCTGTACACTGTGCTTGTGTAATGGCGTTATCTAACATCATCTTAAAGAGTATGGGTGATTTAGAAGTGAATAATCCAAACCAAATGGCAGGTTGACAGAAAAAAAGCATCTATGCAACCCACAAACGAAGGGTGGGGAGAGAACAATGACTGTTGCGAGCAGTTTCACAGAAACCAATCTGGGCTCGAAGCAGTGACTCACCCAAACCCTCTCTTGTTATGATGGTAAAGTTAAAACCACATATATCTAAGCAAACAATGGCCAACGGGCTTGCATCATGCTCCTCTGAACAGAAGATCCAAACCTTATGCTGATTTGCTTTAGAAAAACCACAACCGAGCATAACTAACAAGCTGGTTTACACTGGTTTCACAAACTTTGTGTACTATCTTTCGTAAAATGATTTCACTGGTTGATTTGGTGGTTTAGTGGTCATCACAAAATAAATAAAACAATTCAGTGAATCAATTTGTTGTTAGATTGATTCATTTACATGAACCATCTGAACAAACGGATTTACTAAAATAAAACCACACAGTTTTCAAAAGAACTGAACTAATATGATGCAAGTATTGACCAATCAGAATCAAGTATTTCAGAGTGCCATGCAATATTTATTATTATTGTTTACCTGTCACGTAACATGCTAGTAGGTCTGCTCCCTCCCTCCTTATCGCCAACAAAGATGTTTGGAGACCATGGCCTGAAGGCAGACGGTCTCTGTCTGGGCTGGATGCAGTTGAGCCCCTGCAGCAAGACAGAGATGTTAACAGAAGTCTACTGTGTTGCATACAAGTTTTTCACAGTAGAGAACAGAATCGAAATGCATTCTAACATGAACACCGAGAACAGAGACCATCTGCACAGAGCGCATGAAAAATATTTTTTACTTGCTGAAAGTCTCTTGAATTTAACAGACAAAGTGAGAGAGACAGATAAAACAAGCTTGAAGAATGGCCAGAAGTACAAGTACAGTGAGGTCATTGTGTCTGCTTGAAATCGGAGAACTATGCAAGCCTATTTGCAGGCTCTCTTCATTTAGGAGAATTGATTTTTTTCAAAAGAACACCATCAGTTATTTTGGGTTGAGATCTTGTTTCAGAAGAATTTGATTCTCTGTGGCAAGAAAACAGTTGCTTGGCTCCAAAAATCTTCTTAGGAACGGACAAGTTTCGTACACAGACTCGTACGATATTAATACATAGATAAATATATAATTATCTGAACTCTGTACTCTCATACAACTAATCACATGTATCCACCAACAACAACAACAAAAAAAAAGATTTGTAACCTTATTGGCTGATGCAGAGAGGGATCGTAGCCAATCAGGTTGCTTGTCTTTGTCTCCTGAGGGCGACTGTGCTGGAAAGTCATCGTGTTTGGACTTCTTGGCAGGAATGGGATCAGACGCCTAGAGAGGGAAGAAAAGAAAGCCAAAAAGAGAGAGAAACGATGAGTGTTGCTCAATATGAAGAAAAATGAAGTCATCGTCGTTCTGATTTGTTACATTTCATGCATTCGCGTTCGGTTCAGTGCACATCGTACTGTCTAGTCAGGCGTTCAGATGCCCTACGGCCCTCTGTAAACTAGAGAACAGTAATAGCAGGATCGATTCAAGCAGTCGGTCACATTAAATGAGAGCCGCGCCTGAGGGTGCCTATCACTTCAGACAGAGCTGTGAACTGCAGGAGACAGGTGCAAAGGGAGCATATCTGAGGAGTAAAACTGCGAACGTTAAATTTAGTACGGGTGTTGACACTATGCGAGACTGCGTGTATGTATGCCGGAAGGAAAAGGTCGGATGTATTGTTCAGATGCTTAATAGGTTGAAAGAACCATCTGCTTTCATGCTGCCACGTGAACACGCGAGTGCAAATATACGCCAAGGCACTATTTGTTTAATTCTGTCACTAATGGTTAAGCAATGACCTCACTCCTGCTGGATTCCTCACTGACTGCAGTATAATCCCTAAAATACACTGTCCTTCCTTTTCTACACTCTCATTCACTCCAGAAAACCTGCGGTGTGCGCCACCCACACATTTCTCGCTTATTAACACAAGCCGCAGACGTTTAAATGCTAAAATAATGCACAACGACTGGACAAGCGGTATCAGCCTCCGGCTATAAATGTGCACCAACTTTGTCTGGTGGACTTTGAGAGCCTGTGAGAGCTATTTTCGAGCAGGGCTTCTCGTGGGAATGTGAGAGGAACCCAGCTGACACACTGCAGCATCCCGGCCTAGTGCCCTAACTGGCCCGGCAGCAGGGGCTTCTGGGTAAGATGCTTCCAACTGGGTTGCAGGGTGTCTGGAAAGTTTGACACAGTTAAAGGTAAAGGTCTCTTTTTTTTCCAGTCAGAGATGCAAAATATTTCGTTTTTGAATAAACGCAGTGGGGGAGTCAATTACTTTCAGAGTGAAAAGAGGGTCATTCACGCAAAAGAACACGCTGATGGGCCAGTGCTGTTTGCATACATGAATGATTGCATCACGTATGACCTCATTCGGCAGACCGGTCTGCTTGGGCGTGGTGAATTTCCAGCAGCACAGCGTGATTATATGACCCCGAAAACACTTGCCACGTGCCTGTGTTTATTCATGGATTAGACATCTGACATAATGGCACCAAATCTGGGAGATCTTCCCTAATCTGGGCTAGAGAAGGCCGGAGGTTTCTGCATCCTAGTACATCAATTACATAGGGTGCTTACATACTAGAAAAAAGTTGGAGAATGAGATCCAAGCAGAAAAGCATAAGAGCCACTAGGCCCAATTTCAATTAGTCAAAGGATAGAATACTTAACTTATTTAGACTATATATTAAACTGTTATTAACGTTTTTGGACTATAACTTAACTTTTATACACACACACACACACACACACATAGAATAAAAAAATTATATATTATAAAAATATAAATAAAATAACTTGTAGTATATTAAAACAGTTCAGTTTAGTTTTTATATTTAAATTTTTATAATATATAATATATATTAATTATAAATAGGATTTACATTTTTGTATATAAAATAAAAAATAATAAAATATACACTATATATATATATATATATATATACACACACACACTGTTTACCGTAGTGTAAAAAAAAATCTAAATGAAAAACTAAACTGAATTGTTTTAAATGCAACTGAATAGACAAACAAGTGCATTTAGGCATCACAACATTATATAATTGTAACCAACGCACTGGCAGAATTCTAGACTCTAGTAAGCATCCTTATAAGATCATGCTAACTGCAGACAGTCAGATGACCATAGTCAGGCCACACTGCAGGAGAGAGGAAATGACCTATAAATAACATGCTTGTAGCTTAGTCTGGGTCTTCCATTTGGACCCTTTGAGGTCCCTCTACAACACACCAGCCCACACCAGAACTCTGACATATCAGTGTTTCCCATTCATGCGGCCCGCCACAGTCTAATCTGTATATTTATACTTATAACATAAAAGTTCTTTAATGTTGTGTTTCACGCCATTGCTTTGGCAAATATCGGTCAAACGAATTAAAACCGAAAGCGTAATATGACTTATCAAGTCTGTTTGGGTAGCTTGTTTCAAATTGAAGAGCGCACATTGCGCAGCGTAGGAGATCGGCTCGTGATCCGGTGTTTTCCGCGTCTCAGAGCGGCTCCATTCACAGTGAATGCAGTGAACTTCGTTATTGAATGTGCTGTGAGTTTAGCGTGTTTGGGAACGCAACGGCCACCAGTTATGCATAATTTGCACATTTGCATAATTTTCAACATTTTAATGGGCAAATGTTTACAGTATTTCATTAAATTAGTAATGTTTGTAAACCTGTTTTCACAGAAGCTGGAGTTTTCCGACAAAATAAAAGCTCAAGGGTTTATCTCTTGCAAGCATGGCCTAAAATGAACAGACGCGCACAGAGAAAATACTGAACAGGTACAGCAAGCTCACTGTTCGGAAGAAAAATATAAATATTGGGGTTGGGGTTTTTATGAATGTATTTCTGAAGGGAACTGACTTCACAAAAGTTTCGATGGCATTTTTTCCCCTCTTATCATTGCTGATTCATAACCACCACCTGCTGTCAGAGAGTGCATTTGCATTCTCATTCAGCCTGTCTGTTTTTGTTTCATGCAAGTTTTATCTTTGTATCTTTGTTTGTATCATGATTAAAATGCAGTGGTTGGTTCTAATTTCAAATGGCTTTTTTTATTAAATATGTTTAGTTTTAGCAAAAACAGTTTAATGGCAAGGAAAAATATTTATGGCCGGTTAATTTTCTCAAGTCATTAGCCACTGGCAGATGTGAAAGTTAGTTTTAGGCACTGCTTGCAAGTGTAGAAATGAGGACAACAGTATTGCAATTTCCCTACAGTAGAGTAAGGTAAAATAATATACCTGAAAAAAAAAAAAACTTTTTAATTTATTTCACAGTGCAATTGTTTTACAATATATGGCTATAACTGTCATAGGAATAATAATATAAAATTATTATTATTGTTTTATTCAAATTTTTTTGGCTTCCAAATTCACCAGTCAGACTGAGACACGATATCACAACTAAAAAGAGGGTTGAGTCTCCTTTAAATTTCAAGAACAAGTACATTCACCAGCTTTTTTCTTTTACTTTGCACACTGAACCTGTGTTGGAGCTCTTAATTTTGAACTCTCATTTACTGACTGGTCAGTCACTCAGATAAATATATAAGTATATACAAAGATGTCAAGTCAAACAGAAAAAATTAAAAAGCCAAGATTTGGATTTAATAGTGGATTACTACCTGACAACCACTAAAGTGTGCAGTTGAAGAAGGACTGCAATTGAGACAGGGCCAGAGAAAGGCAGATATCTTTAAATATTGCTACTATTTCTGTCTTCTACTTTGTATATTAGAGTCTCTGTCTATCAGTCTCTCGTTTTCACAGTCATTGCTTCCTCTTTTCTTCCTTTAATCTGATGGGCAGCAAAGGGGCCTCGTTTCAATGACCCCCTTTTAAACTGGACCCCAGCTTCTATTCTCACATCAAACAATGTGCTTATGGGTATGAAAATGGCACCAACCCAGGCAGCATCTTAGTGTGTGTGTGTATGTGTGTTGTATGTGACAGAAAGGATGCTGTAGACTGACATCCAAAGCACTGTGAGACATGCAGACAGGAAATCACACCTTTTGATATGAAGCAGGACGAAGCAGCATGCGAGAGACATATTTAGATGTGAGCTCAGCCCCGAAAAAAGCACAAAACGTGATCTCATTTTTGTCTTTCTGAGGAATCTCACACCTTGTTTTTGTCATGTTAATTCTGGCATTGGAAGACAGTGCATAGATGTCTTCAAACTGACTAAATAAGACAAACGCACACTAAAAACAGGAGTACACAGGATGGACAAGTTTCTGCAAAGCGGTTTTAAAACTGCAGGTGTCTGAGGAAGGGCGGGGTGCCACACACACACACACACACACACACATTCTGCCTTGCACGTTGGTGTGAGAATCGAAGAAAGGTTTTTGCTAGAGGGTTTTTCGTTGCCCGCTTGAGGGATGACAGAGGAAATATGTTTCGAAGGGCTGAACACCCACACGAACGTTCATGTCTTGCCACATTACACACAATTAACCTACTAAACAAGCTAAAGAAGTTGCTAAATGTCTTCTCCTGTCTCGTCGTCCTCATAATGCCGCCCCTCCCAGTCTAGTCCTGTGTTTCCTGTGGCACAGATTGCAGGATTTCCCTCCTAAACAAGCAATTGCGTTCCAAACAAACATGACTGACAGAAACTTCCTGATGTGACGCTGGCAATGTAAACATCTTCCTATGGCCTCTCTGTGTTACTGCTTAAAAAAGTAATAAGCCAATAAGAATGTAAGTGATTTTACCAAAGGTAAGGCACAATGTGAAGCCTAATATTTTTTTAACATTAATATCAATTATATTATTTATATTTAAAATAGTATTAAACTCAATTAATACGTTTCTTTTTTTATTAATAGTTTTTTTAAGACACCGTGTAAAGCGTAAGAAAAATATGAATTCTATTTTCTTAGACTTCACGTTCCGTCTAAAATTAGTAATAATAGTAATATTATTAAAAAGGAATTTTAATTAATATTTTATACATTAATATTTTACCTCATGCTGTGACTAAAAATGAATAAAATACTATTATTAAGATTATAAAATACTATTATTATAATTAATATTTAAAACAAACAACTGAACTTTCCAAGTAATATAGCTCATTATAAAAAATACACATATTACAATTTAAAATTTATTTAAAAAATTTTCTTAACACAAAATGTTTTAACATTGCTCATCTAATCAGACGATTAGATTCGTAAATATCTGCTTTAGAATTTTTCGAGTTACTCAAATTCAAATCTAGTTATCGGAAAAGTTGTGATTTTAAGCCATAAAATATGGCTTGTTCCCGTCTGTGAAGTTATCCACAGACAGGTTTGATTGATGAATGTTGCTATTTAACTGTGAGACAGGTTAAGACTATGAGACAGGTGTTTTTGAAGCTTGTATATCCACGCAAGTGTGAATGCCAAAAGAGCAAACCAGTTTTTAGTTTTGTGTGAGCATCAGTGTGTGTAAGCGATACTCCACCCTCTCTCTGACCTGAACATGCTGAGTTACTCAAATTCAAATCTAGTTATCGGAAAAGTTGTGATTTTAAGCCATAAAATATGGCTTGTTCCCGTCTGTGAAGTTCTCCACAGACAGGTTTGATTGATGAATGTTGCTATTTAACTGTGAGACAGGTTAAGACTATGAGACAGGTGTTTTTGAAGCTTGTATATCCACGCAAGTGTGAATGCCAAAAGAGCAAACCAGTTTTTAGTTTTGTGTGAGCATCAGTGTGTGTAAGCGATACTCCACCCTCTCTCTGACCTGAACATGCCCTCCCCCTTGAGCTGAACTACAGGCCTCAGCCGGAAGGGAGGAACTTCCTGTAAAACTAGCAGAGCGCAGCTCTCCCTCTCTCCCTCCGTCTCTTGCAGTCTTCAAACGGGTTGTCATATTTCTCACCAGGCAGTGACCACAGAAACCTTAACCGTACAGGTGTCAGACAAAACATGACCTATATGGTCCACAATGTTGCATTTGAAAGAGTTTTTGTCCACACGTTGAGGTGATCAAAAGTGAAATCTCTCTTTTAACTTCAATTAGAAAGACTGACAATTCTAGGTATGAACTTTCTTTGCAACAAGCATCTCAAAGACGTATGCAAAAGCATTCGGGCTTCAAAGATATTGTCGTGTGGGAATAATTCTTCCCAAAGGAATACGGTTCGACTGGTGGTAAACACGTGTTGTTATCTGAGAAATCTGGGTTTTGGGGAGGTAGAGGTGAAAAGTGAAAAGTAGTTTTCTCTCTCGTGCGTTTGCTCTCTGGGCGAGTACCCAGCTCATTAGGAACGTGGTGTCTGTACCCCAGGCTGCTAGACAAAACACCTCCCTAACTATGCCAGCGAACACATACAGATGTTTGCTGTTTTTCTCACTTTCTCAGATGTTTGTGAGACTCTGGCGACACTTTTACGTTTAATCGTGTTTGTTTACCTGTAGATTCAATCTACAGAGCATTCACACAGAATACGGTTTCAAATAGTTTCATCATTCAAACTTTTTTTGTTTATTTGTTTTTGCCGCTTATACCACATACTGTATATCAGTGTTGTTATTGTTAACAATAACCAAAAAGAAAATTATAAAGTTTAAGCTAAAGTACTAAAAGGAATAAAAACCAAAATAAAAATTAACAAAAAAACGAATACAAATTGACTTACTAAAACTTAAATGAAAATTTGAAAAGTTGGCACCTAACTGAAATAGGTTTAAGCTGAAGTACTAAAATTAATAAAAACTAAAATTAAAACTATACAGAAATGTAATAAAATAATAATATAAAAACGGCATAAACAAAATTACTAAAACTTGAACTCAAAACCATATAAAATAAAATCTAATTCAAATGATTAATAAGTATAATAGTATATAAATAACACTGACATACATGACATGTTTTTGTTTAGCATGCAAGACTTTTTGCTTACAATAATTGTAGATCTTTATTATCAAAGAAAAAAATAAACTAATTAAACTAATTTATGTAACTAATTTGTGTTCTTTTAATAAAAAATTATATATATATATATATATATATACTTGAATTATTATTAATAATAAATTATTATATTAATTTATTTAAATAGTGTTATAAAAAAATATATTAATAAATGAATATTTCATACATTTTTTGACACTGCATTCAAAATCCATTCCGTTCAAAAATCTGGGCTATTTTTAGGACTCAGATTGCATGGTGGATAGAAATCTTTCGCAGTACATTGTCAGACAAAGGTCTCGGCAGAGGACTCGGGCCTGTCATTAGTGTCTGTGGTGTGTGTGTGTTTTGAGGCTGGACTTCCAGGAAGAGTCCAGTGACTCCAGACATAACAAGGCTGCACAACACTCAAAAGCGCACCACAATAATGCTAAGCAACTAAATAAGACCATCTCCTGCGATCACACATGCACAGTCCAGCACGGACTTCATTTCCAGACTCAAAACCACAGAGCAGGACACAAACGCTGCTGCACACACAAAACCACATCAAAAGTGAGGCATTCTGTGCAGCTGCTTACTTGCATATTCAACTAGAAACACACACACACACATAAGCCTGGTGCTTTCTAAACTTGGTCACACCAGAGAAGAGGGATAGGGTTCCACTTCCTCTCCAAATTTGCTTTGGCAACAGCTTGTGTGGGAACGCAGAAGACCCTGTTCCCTTTGGACACATAGGGGGCAAATCCGTAGTACAGGAAAGACGGTACACGTCCTGCTTTTTCACAACTGTCATCATCACACACATCGATGTAGTCAAAAATGCATTCAATGTTCCAATCTGCAAAACAAACTTTATTCAAAATTAGAAGCTGCAAATTCAACTGACAATGTAGAGCAGTAGAAAGAGAGCGAGATATATATATAGATAAAGAACGACAGAGAGAGAGAGCCCTCGGGTGCATGCAGACGTGGGGAGGAAAGAGAGGAATCCAGAGAGAAGCATAAATCTATGACTCATTTACTCTCAAAGTTAAAAGCATCTAAGAGCAGGATAATCACATTTCAATGTTTTTCAAAAGTTGTTGAAATTGCTGAGGCTGGACCCTAATGGACGCTTATTGATCTATGAGTGTATGTTGCTTTCTTCTACCATGTCTTACCTCATGTCTACTAATAGCCAGATCTCTAATCTCTGTTTAGAATCAGCTTTTTTTTATTGATAGCCGATAACCAATATAATAACCAATATCATAAATATATATGGTTTTGCCTGTTGTTTTTTGAACAAGCAGTTTTTTGTCAAAGACCATACAAATACACCTACATATTTTTTAACAAGTGTCAATTATTTTTATGATGGATAAACTAAACAAAAAACAAAGATACATTGATGGCTTCATCTGTGGACAATATTTTGAAATATTATATTATTTTATAATATATTATATTACATTACAAACTATTATTTTTTGTTATAATTATTATTATTATTAATAATCATTTAAATGATATGATATATAATAATTGAAATATTGAAATATTATACAATTCAAATATTAAAAAATATTAATATATTAAAAAAATAATAATAATTAAATTAAATTAAAACATTCAAATTCAAAAAGTAAGCCCTGGACATATCACACCTATACTACTACTAATAATAATTCAAATAAAATGCATCTATTTGACAATACTGATTTTGTCACTGATTATAAAATTTCCTCAGAGAGTGTGAGACAGTGGTGAACTTGCTTTCCAGCTTTGCAGATGGCAGTCGTTTCTAGCCTAGTCAAGTTCAAACGCAGTGACAGTTTAAACCCCCTCAGGAGAGAAGCCTCTTTCAGCCAGGACTCGTTTTTTCCCTTCTGCCTTCTTTTCTCGCTCTCTTTTTAATGACTGCCTTTCAGCGCTGTCAAAGGAGCCGCCGTCGTGAGTGTGCTCATAAAAATATTCAGAGAGCCTCACCGAAAAATTCCTGCATTTATGACCTCATAAAGTCAACCATAGCGAGACTGAAAGAGTCGGAGAGAGATATTTCTCTCATTCCTCATACGAAGGAGAGGAAAGACAGACAGAGTGAAAGAGAGAGGGAGCAGGTTAGGCTTGGTGACAGGCTGTCTGAATTCAAGGATGTGCATATTGACATATTTTCAAAATCTATAAATATAGAAGAAAAAAATCTAGATAAACGAGTCAAACTCAGCTAATGACTAGTCAGTTGTTAGACAACTTATCGCTTTTTAGTTCCAACATGGACACATATTAATAACTGTGGATTATTGTGTGTGAATCTGTTTGTGTGTGCAAGCATGTTCCGTTTCCAGACAGCTAGCCTGGGACGGGGGTCTCACATTAATATTGGTGCTCAGTGTTACTTTGGGGCAGTGGAACACTGCGAGGTATTTCGGTAGTCTCTGCAGAGTCAAATGCACATGTCTGTACATGTGACGGACCGAGAGAAGCGCCAAAACAAACACACATTCACACACAATAGGAAACATGGCCTACACACAAACTCATACAGGGAGATCCAGAGTTCACAAATTCTTGAAAGAAATGGAAGGGGGAAAAAAAATTGATTGATTCAGGAGATGAGAATGAGTGTGTGTGGCACTGACTGATGCTGAACAAGCCAGTTCAGACAAGAACGTGTGTGGGTTGTCTTTTTGACTTGGTAATCCAGTTATTATTGTAGTTAACCCCACTATTCTCTATCACTTTCTCTCCTCTCCTCTATCACTTTTTTTCTTGTTGAAGGTGCTGTACACTATTCTAGCCATTATGGTAACTTCCATAATTCTGCTAACTTCAATCACACTTTGATTTTCTACAAGCCCTGCCTTCAAAAACATATGACAGCAACATTTTTGTTAGCAAACCTGCACAGACAAGCATTTCTGATGCTAATTTTGAGGCTAATTTTCAAATTTGCCATGCTTCCTGATTAGCTAGGATTTTTATTTTATTTCTGTTTACAGAGCTTACAGCTGTCACAAAGACAGATATGATTTCTCAGGACACTCATTTCATACGTTTTTAAAAAAAAAAAACATTTACAGACATTTAGCAACAATGCTAATGCAACGCTGATGTAACACACTACGGTTCAAAAGTTTGGTGTCAGTAATGCCGAGTTCACACTGCATGATTTTCAAACTTGTCGGATCGCCGTTGTTTTCACACTGCGTGACTATCTGGGGTAGCATTCAGTTGCTGCTGTGTTCACATTGCACAATGGATCGGCGACAAGGGGTTTCACATAGCATGACTTGACATAGCATGACTTGAATAGGAAGAATCGCCGACAGCTCTGTCTGGTCCGCAAACTACGTTTCACAACGAAACACACGCGAAAAGTGATAAGGAAATAACTCGAGAACCCGCGTGCATCAGACCGGAGTTCTCGAGCGAGATTGGAATTATTAAAAAATATATATATAAGCCCGCAAATTGTCTGTGAGCTGATTTCCAGCTACAAGGAGAAAAAGAAAAACAGATTATGCAGGAGGGAGATGCAGGGAACAGGGATTGGGTGTTCTGCAAAGAGAGTTGGAGGTAAATAATTTTGCAGTAACTGTTATGCTGATGTTGTGGCTGGTCAAGCAAATGTTTGTGCTTGTTTCTGTATGATATAATTGTTCATATATCTATTAAAATACTGATATTCTGGTCTATAACTCCTCCCCGAACTTCCCGCTGCCCTGTATCTTGGTCTCTCATTGGCTGTAGGTCATTGCCGATGTAGTTTTCAGTCAGAAATCTTTGCACACAGCGTGATTGTGAATCGCAGACAGCTCCAGATATTTAGCATGCTGTGATAAGTAATTTCCTATATGCAGGAAGTACAAGAAATATGACAAACAGCGGCTGAGTGGCCGTCTCTCTCTTCTCTTTCCATCTGTTTCGCAATGTTCCATTTTCTCTGTTGTCCTTTTTGTAACTCAATAATACTTGCAGTCAACATGAATTGAGAAATCAATGGTCCGTTTACATCCGATTTGGGTAAACACCAAATCAAATAAAACAAATAAATGGCCCCATGTTTCCCGTTTGTGGCCCGAAGAAACAATTGCATTATTAATAAAGAAATAATTCGCAAGGGGGCCGTTAAAAATAGCAAAAATAGGGGATGACACACAACAGGACAAACTTAAACAACCCCACCTCCCATGGCGTCTGTTTCGCAATGTTCCATTTTCTCTGTTGTCCTTTTTGTAACTCAATAATTCTTGCAGTCAACATGAATTGAGAAATCAATGGTCCGTTTACATCCGATTTGGGTAAACACCAAATCAAATAAAACAAATAAATGGCCCCATGTTTCCCGTTTGTGGCCCGAAGAAACAATTGCATTATTAATAAAGAAATAATTCGCAAGGGGGCCGTTAAAAATAGCAAAAATAGGGGATGACACACAACAGGACAAACTTAAACAACCCCACCTCCCATGGCAATTCGTTCGTGTACATGCTGAGTCCTTCCCAGCATGCGCCGTCTAGTCGGAACACACAGGGACACGTCGGTCATAACCGGCTGAGAGTCATGAAAGCATTCGGAAGTGTTATGGAAACCTGGGACCATTATGGAAAGTAGGAGACCACCAGGGAAGGTTGAGGACAATGCATGGCCTCTGTTCCTGACGCTGACCCACCCGGACCTGAGCTCCACACATACGGGATGCCACTCGGGGGTGTGAGCCGGTTTTAATTAGCCCGAGCGCTCTCGTTCCACAGCGGCAGGAAGGAGAGACTGAAATAGAGAGGAAGCTATTAACGGCAGGCCTGAATATAGCAGCATTGAGCCGCCACACAACTGTCCAGCACCCAGCAGTCTCCTGAACAGGGTCGGAAAAAGCAGAGCCAACTTTTCTGGTAGAAAGTACAGCTGAGAGAGAGAGAGAGAGAGAGAGAGAGAGAGAGAGAGAGAGAGAGAGAGAGAGAGATCACCATATGACCATTCCTGACCATAACAGCCTTAACTCTCTCCCTTTAGCAGCTGCGCTTTCCACTAGAATATTCTGTCCTTCTTTTTCCACTGTCTCCCATAGCAACTGCAAAGCTGTATCTGAATAACAGAACAGAGACTTCTTTCCTTTCTCCCTCCCTTTTCCTTCTTTCGCAGCTCTTAGTAAAGTCTAGAGATTCAGATGTATCTAAGACCTTTATAGGAATAGTTCAACCAAAAAAACTCACCCTTGTATTGTTTCAAACCTGTATGCTATTTTTTTTTTTTCATGAAACAAAAGTTTTTCAAGAATCATTACGAGGCTTTTGCGATTTAAAATGACAGTTCATAGTAAACACATTATGATTATCTATATATATTTTTGGGGTCTGTAAGATTTTTAAGAAATTAATAATTCTGTTCAGCAAGGATGCATTAAATTGATCAACAGAGACAGATTTATTTTTCAAATAAATGCTGTTATTTTGAACTTTCTATTCATCAAAGAATCCTGGAAAAAATTTATCACGGTTTTCGCAAAAATATTAAGCAGCACAACAGAGGTGAGAGGTCTGAGAGGTCAATGGGGTGCCAGCACTGGATTGAGGTTGCGAGATGGCGTGAACACAGGACACTGACTGGGACGTGGGGGGCGGAGACGACGACCAATCGGACGGCACCACCAGGCCAGTGTAATTTAGCATGTTAATGCCAGGTTCATTTACAGCCAGGCTCCAGTCTGTGGCAAATTAATGGTAGATGGCCTCAGTCTAACACAATCGTATCACGGTTTTCGCAAAAATATTAAGCAGCACAACAGAGGTGAGAGGTCTGAGAGGTCAATGGGGTGCCAGCACTGGATTGAGGTTGTGAGATGGCGTGAACACAGGACACTGACTGGGACGTGGGGGGCGGAGACGACGACCAATCGGACGGCACCACCAGGCCAGTGTAATTTAGCATGTTAATGCCAGGTTCATTTACAGCCAGGCTCCAGTCTGTGGCAAATTAATGGTAGATGGCCTCAGTCTAACACAATCACAGCTGACCCAGACAGTGCTCCACTAATGCAGACCTCGCTCTCTGGCTTTGTGCCTCACATGCATATCTGCACGCACACACGCACGCTTTTGGTTTCTGCCTTTGTTAACATTTGGTTAGCAGTAATGTATTATATCTTCATGCTAACACAAGCATTAGCAGAGCTAAGCCTACACACCTCTCCTATCACCAAAATCCCCATTTCAAGGAAGTAAGCACTTAAATTACAACTCTAAATCCCTAACTAACAATCATGGCGTGTTCTTCTCTCCAACAGACAGACAAATCCTCTGTAAAAGAGCCATGCTAAAGGGATTTTTCACAGCACGGCTTCATATCACCACAGTCTGGTGGTGGCTGCTAGAAAGCAATCCACACACACATACACAGGCGGTCCAGACAGACCGGACAAAACTTTTTCCGATCTGAGAGGAAATGGGTCATTATCATCATGGATGGAAATGGGAAAATGGCCTCCCGTAAACGGAGAGTAAAAAGAAAGCTTATTGTTTCAATGCAAATTTTTTTGGATGGTTACACAAAGAGAAAAGCACCAGTATATATGGTATCTGAAACAATATCTATCTATCTATCTATCTATTAACATCTAGCGTAGCGTTAGTTCTGGCAGGTCACGTTAGTCAAGCTCGCATCAGCTGACTCTCAGCTGATCCCCATCAACCTATGGGAATACGACACCTAAGTGTTCATATATAAGGTCCCGCAGTAGTATCAGCAGTTTTCGCATTGCTCAATAGCTAATTACCCTCCTCCATCCCCAACTCCTCCTCTGTCAGTAAGGATTCAGCCTTCTGATTCTCCTTTGAATCAGACTAATTCTAAAATGTGTACATAACATTATTGAACTTTAACGATATCGGCAATACATTTATGTTGGTTCTGTTCTGTTTACTCTGGGGGGGGGTATCGCTGCTCTCTTGCCCAGAACGAAACCATACCGCCAATCCAAACTGTATGCTAATTGCCAATCATCTTTGACGATAGTGGTCAGAAATATATTCATGTTTTAAAGTTGCAACTTATTTCATTCAATGAGTTCATTCAATGAAAGATTAATCAGACCGATTCTACCTTGTCTTTCATTAAAAAAAATCAGCTCATTCGAATCATTTGCAAACTGAACAATGATAGATGTCTGTTTGTGGTACAGTCTTTTGATCCTATTATATTCAATTCAGACGGCAAAATCACAATTAACATAGAATTTCTGTAACACAGTGCACTGTGCTGTGCCTAATTCAGACAAGAACATGGAAATCTTACAATTCCTAGAGACAAAAACAAAACAAACAAACACATGGCCTTTGGGTAGTCTTGGAGAAAATGCATTGCTTAAGCAAAAAAAGCAATTAAAAAAGAGATTAATAAACGCGCTATTCTCCACTGTACATCACTGTGTGACAAATCAATAAAGAATGTCTCTGCCCACTAAACAAGCCGATCGTAATTGATCGGAGACAAGTCATTGGCATTGATTCTATCTTTATGTTGATGTGTGGGTTAGAAGAGGCAACATAAACCAGGCCAATCCAAAGATTCCCACTGATTTCCTGGAGATAAACAGACAGACGCACTGCACTGGGTAGATTGCATGTGCATTGGTGGCTCGGCTCTTAATCCACAAAGTACGTTATTCATCGACGGGCAGATGGGATTATAATCCACTCGTATTAGTCGTCCCAACTCAAACAGACAGACTTTTAAATGAATATCTTAAAACCATAATCCAGACCCTTCTCAACACCCAAAGGACTAAAACATAATGCAAATCTTTGCATGAATGATAAAAAATTGTTGTATGGAAATATAATGACCGCAGTCATTATAGTTCACCTCTTTACAAACAAGCACGCACAAATTGCTACCAGAGCCAGTTATGATGGAACACTGATCGGCTTAGTCACATCTGAATTTCTGCTGATGACCACACGCACAGAAATACAAAGAACTGCTGGTGACATTAGCGTCCCAGAGCTGGAGGTCTTTCTCCTCTCAACGCAGGATTGGAAAGTGTGCCAGAAAGAGAGAAAGAGGAGGGTGACAAAAAGGGGGCATGGGAAAAATGACTCTGTGCCCAAATGCCCTGTCCTACTTCTGTCAAGCAACTCTAATGCCTGTCTTGCGCAAGTCATATGCGTTTTTATATTCTGACTGTGCTGTTTCTATGTACATCATCTATGTACATCAGACGGACATCTTTGGCACAATGCAGATTGAGAGAATTATGTTTATGTTAAAAACAGTTAAAGTTTTGTTGCGTTCAAACCTAACGGACCAATCAGAACAAGCTGGGGGCGGGACAAGCAAATCTTGCACATAACTCAGAGTGCTGCAGGATGATAGGTTTTTGGTTAAATGCCTGAAATAAAGTCTGTTTTAAAAAAAGCTCAAGATATTTTCATGTTTTATTCTACTACATAAAACCATGGTGCAGTTTGTTTATAGCCTATGTTTAGCTTTTTACTTCTAGTGATTGTATTTAGGCTTCAAAATTCATAAAAGTTGTATTCATATGTGAAGATCATCATGATAAAATGTGTAAGAATCATAAACTTTTAACGGTCATAGAACTTAATTTCTACAATAATCCAAAAGCCAGTGGAAACATCCAATTGGGTTTTTGTCAAGGGAACCAGCACAATGCTAACTTTCGGGTTGGCCTACAAAAATACATTATCACTACATCATACACAGTACAAGTAATCAGACATTACTGAAATTCAGAAAACGCAGTTCAGTCCATGCTGCAATGCACTAGTATTTTATGGATTTGGTTAGTGCCGGTGGTGTGACATGTAGCCGTTAACAGTGGTCAACACACACATACATGCGCTATAAGTGGACTGTGACTTTAACACACTCTGCCCTGCACTGCTGAGTTCACACTTTGGCCCTCTTCAAACCAGCAATCAATTATCAGTCTAGCCAGAGCAAGGGCAGGACACATGAGACCTGGGTGGCGGTGTGTGTATGTGTGTGTCTTGGCTGGTGTCCATTGCAGCTCAGGCAACTCTGAGTGTGTGCATATGTGTGTGTGTGGGTCTGCTCAAGTCATGGGGTTAAAGTCAAAACCAGCACCTGCTGCTCTTAAGCTAGCACATTACAGGCCTGCAACTCGAGACTTTACATGGGCACACGTGCACCACAGACCCATTTTCACACTTAAACTGAATGCAACATGATTTTTTTGTAGGGTGCATGATGTGTACCCTAAAAAATTGGGTAAGATTTACTCCGAAAATTCTATAATTACAAAAATCGACAAGTTACCCAATAATTAAACTAAACATAACATTTTGAAAAAGACTAAATAGTATTTTGTTTTGTTGTATTTACAGCTTCGGAAATAATTTTTTACAGTGTAGGTACCATATCAACTATCAACCGATATTAGTGATTTTTATCATTCATAATATTGGATGATATATGATATTTTACCTTTCCCACCCTTAGCTTCTTCTGATTGGACAATTTTTTTTGTAGGTCAAATTATTATGTAATTAAATTAAATAACATTTTATTAAATGACATTGATAGATTAATATTATGATAAGTATTATTTAGAACAACAAAAATGGCACAAATATGTGCAAAAGGCATCTTTCTGACAAGTGTAAATAGAAAAACAATAAAAAACATTCAGATAATGTAACGCTCTTTTTTATGATGGTGCCTTTAGAGCATTCATGGGAAACAGACCATTTACTGATGGCGTCTCTTTAAAAACACAGTGACCACAGCGCTGATGGAAGCACCAGGTGTTAAATTGATAAACAGTGAAAACTGAAATAATGTGGTAAAAGGAGAGGGGGAAGAACAACTGAGGGGTGTGAGGGATGAGTGCAAAGGGCCTATGAGGGCTGTAAAAGAAAAAGTAAAAAAAGGGCCTGTAAAAAACTGGGGGTGAAGTTGGGGTCGAGCGCTCTCTCTGTGTTTAGGTGGGTTCATTCAGAGGTGAGTGACCAGTCCTGAGTCGTAAACAGTCTGAAGTTTACAGCCATCATTCCGGTTGTTGTGCCCCCCCAACCCTAATCAGGCTGAAGAAAGCAAGGCTGCTATAAACTGCACGCGGAGAGGGGGACAACTGTTTGCCAAAGCCAGGTCAGGGCAAGCAAGAGGGGGCATGTGGAGTTCAACTGTCCTCCTGGATTCTCAGGATATCTGTAATGTTTTGATGCCCTGTGCAAAAAATATGCAAATAAATGAGAATATTTTGAATGAAAAGAAATGTAAAAATAAATAAAATAAAATGTAAAAAAAAAAGTCTAGATTTGGTAAGGGTAGGGACAGTTTAAAATCAATAATACTACCTGATTTTATTTTATTTAAAGGGTATTTTTATTCTGTTTCTTTTAGATAGCATATAAATGAATTGCATTTTTAATACTTTATTCTGAACAAAAAAATGCTTAAATAAATATTTTTATTTTACAAATAAAAATATATTTTATTCAGCCACAACTGTGATCACTAGAAATACTGGCAGATATATTTAAGGATTGTTTTAACTTTGGGACAACATTCATACTCAAAATCTACACTCATAGTTCGATGACTTGGCTAACAGAAAAAGAAAAGTAAAGGAGTAGGGAAAAAAAGGAAGAGATGTAAAGAAAAAGCAAGCGGCGAGTGGTCCGGGGGTCAGAGCAGATCTTGATTCCATCTGGTTTGTATCAAAACAAACATGAAGGGTGAGAGACAAACACGAATGTTCTCCTCCTTGATGAAGGGAGGTGTCAAAGAAATAACAGCAATGAAAAAAGACGACGGAGGAGGAGGAGAGAAAGAGAGGGGTAAAAAGACAGGATGTTGTGGTTGAAAAAAAGAAAATAACTAGGAAAGGGAAAAAAGCTTGGCACTTTTCTCACTGGAGTTCGTCTTAATTAAAAAGGATTGGTTTTATGTGACTGCCGGAGGGGAGAGACAATTTACTGCAAACATGTTTAGACAGACTGAAAGACAGAGAGAAAAGAGATGGAAAATATCTAGGTCTGGGTGGTTCTGTTTAACCTTATGTTAAACGCAGGTTATAGACACTGAATGTACTTGTTTTATATATAGGCAAATGTAAGGGAAGCCACAAAGTGTGGTCAAAAATCCTTTTTCAGCAGGTAGTAAATTATCATTATGGTTCAGGTTTGACAGGCTTGGGTTTTTGTAACTAGCACTAATCTTAGACTAGTATGACACCAACAATCAAGTGTTGCGTACACACTGACAATAAGTCATCATGAATAAGGGTGTCATTATTGGATTGGTAACGATTACTCGCGTCTAATCATTTCACACCCAAGTCTAACCTGGTTAAATAATGTCTAGGACAAACTCTGAACGGGTCAATTAAACCTGCCACTGGACTGTAATTCTGAAGACACGCGTTTCCCGCTAAATGTTTCGCACGCAGACAGGAAGATGACTGTTTCCTAAGAGAAATAGCTTTCCTCATTGTATGTATGTGTGTGTGTATTTGGGTGTGTGTGTGTGCCAACAGCGTTGGCAGAAAGAGCAATTTTGCCGAAGAATGTGTCAGTGCAGGAAAGTCTGTCTGACACTACAATGGCACAGAATAGGAAAGCGCTGACCTCGTTCTCACCCCTATCAGAAAACACATTTCAGTTATTCATTCACTCTATCCACACTCGCATTCCTCGAACATAGAACGAGAAAGTGCAGTAATCTTTTATCGCTTCATTTGTTTGAAGCTGCATAAATTGTCATTCAAACATGAAAAATTCTACAGTTGAAATAAGGAAAATCTGCACAAAAGATGAGATGAAAAGGTATGAAGCACTTCAATATCCACTGACTGTATGTGTTCAAATGTACTGTACGTGATGCATATTACACTGCGTCCTGACTAGACGAGACAGTAAAAAGCAAAAAATGCTGTTTTTGTATGTAAATATGAATTTTTGTACTAACAAACTGTGACTTCAAAAAGTTTTGTCGGTCATGTTTTGCAGATTAGTCCCGCCCACAGCAAAATCTCATTGGTCCAGTCTACCGCTCTGCATAACTGTATATTAAAAACCAATATGTTCTGAATAGCTGTGATTGTGTTACATTTGCATTTTAGCATTTAGTGTGCACAGACGAATTGCTGGAAACTTATTTGTCACTATAATGTTAAAGGGGGCAGTTTTGCTAAAAAAGGTAACCTAGATTCAGGGATGTTTCTTTTTAAAACGCAGAACAAAGACTCCTCGTTGATCTTAAGAAGATATTTTTCACACCTCTTTTGCAGACTAAACTATCACGCACACCCACTAGACGAAACTTCCAAGCAAAGCCAAAAATTGGCAACATCATCCCAGATGTGATCTTAATCCACTGACCAAAACATAAGGGTCCAGATGAGAACGATTCTCCCATGCGTCCGAGCAAACAAAATCCTGCCAGCTCTACCGTGCCACTGACAATCCTATAGGAATGCCCAACACGGAGCCAAGCAAAGAGCAACCATCGGTGCATGATTGTATCTGTGTGTTAAGAGATTTGTATCCTGTTGGCTCAAGCAGGGCAGTTAAAGGGAGTGCCAGCCTCATAGATGTGTGTGAGCTTGTCTGTGTGTGTGTGTGTGTGTGTGTGTGTGTGTTTGTTTGTGTGCACCTGCTTCTAAAGGTGGGCATGACCGTGTTGGCATTGCTCAAGTCCTAAGCAGGGCCGCTGCATACCTGAGCACACCTGAACCCTGAGACGATAATCTGATAGCTGACGTGCACGTACAGACACGAAGCTGGAAATTCCTTTCCCTCGTTCACAACCCCGAGCAGAAAAAAACAGAGAGGCCTTTCTTTCTCAGTCTCTCTCTGAAGTAGCGAGGCGTGTCCAACAGTACATCTGTGTGTCTGCGTATTTGTTTAATGTAAATCTGCCTTTCGAAAGTCTTCAGTGAGGCAGAACGAAAGCTTCGACTGTGACTGAGAAAGAAAAAAGACACCCTTACAAAATCACCAATCCGCACCCACTGCACAAAAAAAAGTATATTGATATTCATTGCTCTGAAATTGATTTTCACAAAACAAACACTTTCAGTCCTAAAAACCTATATGCAATTTGTATTTTATAAATCTAAATGTAATAAACTGTAATATTTACTTACATTTGTTCTCTAATAAAACATTTCAATACATAAAAAATACCATGAACTATTTAAGTGATAACACGATCAAAGTTCCAAAATGATTAAGTAAAATGGATGATTTGAATTGATTCATTTCAGTGATTCGAATTCCATGATTAACTGGTGTAATCTGAGTTACGAATCAATTCGCTGAACAATTTGAATTGATTTATGGAAATTAATCCCTTCAAACTGTCTTTTTTTAATGGATTGATTCAGAACTCAGATTCAACCATTCATTTGCGTCACCACTAAAATGTTCCCCGGAGTCCCTAAAATCAGAGACACTATTAAAACATCTATTTCCAACCCTTTTGAACTCAACTGTTATTAGAACAGCCTTTGAGAACACATAGTAAATATACATTAAAATATCCAATAATAAATACTGCTTAATTTTAGATTGCAAGGGAAACGTATATAGCATGAATATTTGACACATATCACAAAGCTCTTCCATCCAAACATGTACCCATATCTTAACATCCACCCTCCCAGATCCCCCTTAAATTAAAAAAACCGACACTAAAACTAATTTCCTACTCTAGGAGATGAGTGACTCTTTCTCTCTCATACACACACACACACACACACACACACACACACACACACACACAGAGACACAGACACTAGAACACACAGTAATTATGAACGTCCCTTGGGTTCTAGAGCCTTAGAGCCTTCACTGTTTTTCTCTCTCGTTCGGCTCAGCCAGCTCTGAAGGATACAGTTCCGAACACAGACGTCATTCCCAAACTCCTGGGGATCGTTAATATTTGTATGATGAGGTTGCGCATGAAACGAGAGCGTGCGCGAGAAATATAAGGAATATAAAAGATGAAATCATTGACTTCAGTTCGAACAGTGCGGTTAACTTTCCTGAATGCTAACACAATTTTGAGCATGCATTCATCCAGAAAACTGGTCTTTCTGTTTCAAAACCACATTAATGACAAAAAAACAAACAAAATGGTTATGTGTCTTGGTTACATAAGCGTTTAGCCCATAGATGGAAAAGATGAAGGATGTCAAGAGGTGCTATGTTTCCAAAGGCTTTCCCAGTGAAACACATTGTTCTTTCTGGATTTGACAGATGCATTTTGAAGCTGAATGTAAAAAAAGCCTTGCAGCTTTGCCTATATGCATAAGTCTGCATACAGACAAGGTAGAATGAATTTATCCATCCTTAACAGAATGTGTCGACTAGTGTTTGTGGCTAAGTTCAATCCATAGACTACAAGGTGAAAGGTCACACACCGTTAAGACGCTTAAAAATACCAATACAGCCAAGTGACTCACTGGCTTCTTCATATTAACTTCCGCATGCTAAGAGCTTTGCAAGCGTGTGTGTGAGATTTCTAACCACCGTATTACTGATCCAAGTCTACAGCTACATTACAAAACAACATTTTGTAAATGGTGTTGCTTTTCCTGCCACAAATCATGCTCTGTGCCATCTTGTTTGGTCTGTGGCGATGTTACTATGTGTTTAAAGATACAGAAGAGAGAGGAACATATTTAGTTCATTTCCTAATTCTTTTCCAGTTCTTTCTTTCAACAGGAAATGTATGGAAATGACAGACAAGGCAGTATCATTAATGTAGCCACTCGTTCTGATTCAGAAGTGTTTCTCAAAGCAACACAATCACAACTTTTCAATGACAGAAAGGCTTACTGCAATATAAACTGCCATTCACAAACATGCATAAGGAAAGCATTTGGACGGGGGGGATGGGGTTAGAAGCTTCACATCATTTTCCACATTGACTCAAGAGTGCGTTCCTTGGCTTGGCTGCTGAGGCTTCCGCTTTTATATTTCCCTAGTCAGCCTGTGATGCAGTTTGTGCTCCGTAAAAACCTGAGTGAGAAAATAGCGGAAGAAGGCAGTTGCTTCTCACAGAAGAGAAAGAGTGAGAGAAGGGGAAGTTACAGCCTTTTTGGGGGTGTGTGGATGAGCAGTAGGATGTACCAACATTGTTGAGTTGGCAAGACCAAGGATTTTCCACTGACATGCCTCCCCTAAGGTTCCCCCATCTCTTCCACTCTCGGACACCCTCACTTTCTCCCTTCCTCTGAGTGGGACGGTGTTCACAGTCTCCAAGCAGGGGAGAGGGGCGTGTTTCCTGCTGTTCTCATTGCCTCTATCTTGGCTCGCCAATGAAGTGGTGTGTTTTGCACACCAAGAAAAGAGATGGTGGAAAGGAACAGAAGAGGTTGGGAGGTTTAAGAAAAGAAAATGTACACAAAATGGATTCAACTGTCGTCGTTTCGAAAAAGCTCTTTTCACAATATCCAAGTTTTGATTTCCTTTGACTGTACATGCAAAACTTTAACTAACCATAACCAGATTCTGCAGAATTAAAAAATTTCTGATTCAAACCTGGTTGAATTTTCTCTCAATAAAAATTAGTGGCCACAATGTCAATGGTGTTTCAGAGTAGAGGCAACAGAGCTCTGTGTAGGCCTCATTGCTGATAGCTATTAATTGAAATGGAACCTCCTCATTTTCTGCCTTCAGCGTACACACTGATTTTGCGATTTCAAGCATTCAAATGTATGCATTATCACCTGCAGGGTAGCATTCTAATAACCTTGTTCGACAGGATGTTTTGGTCTCTGTGGTGTGTGTTTTGGTAACACAGAGTCTACACAGGCTCATCCAGTTACCGCAACACCTTTGTGTTCACACAGGCATGGACCAACATGGTTTGGCTTTGCTCAAATTTTTTGACTCAAATCTGTTTTGTTGTTTGACGTCTGAACTGCAACAAAACAGTGTTATAATTAACCATGACTAAAACTTTTTTTTTTCAGTATTGAAATAAACATGAAGCAAAATAAAATAAAAATGTTACATGAAAAACGTAAAAATCTTAAGCGAAAATTAGAGATTTGGCAACTAACTGAAAAAAAAAGTTTTAATTGAAGTACTAAAATTAATCTAAAACCAAAATAAAAATCTATTATTTTTATATATATAAAAAATTATAATAATTATATATAAAAAAAATTAGCTATAAAAAGCTAAAATGTTTAAACAAAAACAAATAAAAATGACAAAAGAAATGAAAACTGAAAATATAAAATTAAAAAAGACTTCTCTCTCTCACGCTATATATAGAATTTTATATATATGTGAAATCTGTTTTATGAAAAATTTATTAAATCTGTTGAGATTAGTTGAAACTAGTTGAGAAATCACATTCATATGTAGTTTGAAATCTGATTTTCAATGTTCCAATCAAAGGCAGAAACCAAATTTCCTGGTGATTACATCGCTATAATAGTGCCCAATGTAGATATATATTGAGCACACAGAACAAACAGATCAGATTTTATCACTTCCAATATGAGCGAACAGTCAGCGCTAAAGATCGGATTTGAAACCCAACTCTGATTTATGTGCAGTGTGAACAAAGCCCTAGAGTCTAACCCAACAAAAGCAAACACATGAGCACATTGCTGCTGAAGACAACCAGCCAAAGCTGTGCCCTACATGACCACATGCAATAGTGCAGGAGATTGCCTGTGCCCTGATGGCATACATCTTAATCTCTCGGGGCACTGGCTGGAGCGTTCTCGTGCCAGCACTTCTCTGAACAGCAGTTGGGCAGCTGTGAGCATTTTAGGGGGAAGATTTGCACCAGGTTTCAACCATAAACAATGAGCTCATTCTTTTGCATCTGCTCCCAAAGACGGCACTCATTCAGCCTGAACTCGTGCTAGAGCTCTACGAAACAAGGCCATTCTCAATTTAATGCTTTGTTTTGATATTGTACATAATTGTTTTTTTGTGCACTCAGCCCTGTTTTTATTTTTGCATCCATTCACGTACATCACATTAAACATTCTTCTGGGAAAACTGACTTGAGATCAGCAGAAAAAGGGAAACGTATATCAACACCCAATATGGCAGCGAAAGAAACTTCAAGTCATTTTGTCTGAGCCATTTCCTTTTTGAAGTAGGATGTGAAAGGATAAGAGCCTGTAAAGCTTTCCTGATGGGTTCTTTACTCTTTTTTTACAAGTTCTCTCTCAGTAAACAGCACTTCAATTAACTTGGCCTTTGCTTTAAAGGGAAGTTTTCCGACTTTGTTACTTTAATACTAGAAACAAACTGGAATTACGTAGCAAGGAAAAACAGCCAACAGTTTAAATAAGAATGAATACTGACCCAAATTGGCATTTTAAGCATCAAGCACATTTTCCATAAAGCTAAATATATTTCAAATATATATTTCAAAATATAGCACAGCTTAAAAAAATTTAAAATATATTACATGTCAACCTTAAAATGCAATTTTTGGTAAATGCAAAACATATTTTTTTAAGTACTTTGGAAAATATTAATATATTAAGATTAATAAATATATTGTTAAATATGTTTTTATATATATATATATATATATATATATATATATATATATATATATATATATATATATATATATATATATATATATATATATATATATATATATATATATATATATATATATATATATATATATATATATTATGTATATTAATATTATATATATTATTAATCAATATTATTATAACATGTATTAATATAACATTAATATAGCATTTATTCATATTTAGAATTAATTTAATTATTTAGATTTATTTTTTCCATTTCTTTAAACGTGTCATGCAATATTTATATTTTATTTTACTTCAGCTTTATTTCGATACAGAAAAATGTTCTTAAATAGTTTTGGTTGTCGTTTTAGTTAATTCCCATTTGGGCTGTCTAGACATGTTTGTACTGTTATAATATAAATGTGGGTGTCCCATTAAGGTACGGGCTTCATACTAAGAGAAAGGTCCAATCTGACTGTAATCTTATGTAAAGTTACATTCAATAAATAATGATTGAATGTGCATTTGGCTTTCATTTTACTTAATTTGTGTCAGAGACAGCAAAGGTTGAATATGTGCTTTTCTCACTTCGTAAGTGTATGAGTGTATAGTGTGTGTGTGTGTGTGTGTGTGTCCATGCCAAGGGAAGTGCAGGGGGTCACAATGTGTTGTGACTGCAGAGGAGGAGGAAAGTGCTTTTGTGTGTGTGGGAGACAGCAAATGCCAGCCATGCGGTGGGGGGTCTCTGCGCATTTTGACTGCAGTGCGAGGACAGACAGATGAGCAGGTGGCGCTCAGGTGGGGTGTGGGGGATTGTGGGTAATGCCAGACTTCTCTGCCCTTTACGCTCCACATGCCTTCATACTGCACATGCTTCAAACAAGCGCATCCCCTCCACCAGTTACTGTGTTCTTGTGAGCCTACAGCACAAGTATTCTGTGTTTTTGAAAAGCCCAGTCTTTTTAATATACATTCTACAGTTTGAGTTGGGTTGAGCAATAATAAGCAGTAATAAGCCATGCTCAAATGCACTGTTGAAGCTTTGTGCAAACGAACAGGCTCAGCTGGTGTATGAACAGCCCCTCACACACCATCAGACCTGTTTAGCAGTCAGCAGGGTGAGTACGACTAAATCGTTGTGTATGTGTGTACACTTGCATGACAAAACAGCTCCTAACAACATAGTCATTCTCTGTGGAGTCCCTGAACAAACACTGAGCAATCAGGTCTAATTATCTCATTGGACACACAAGTCACTACAGTCAATGCGCACTTGAGAGTGATGAGAGTGCTGATTCGACAACGAGTTACTTAATGGAGGTTGTTTATTCAATGAATGATGCCATGGTGGATTATGCCAAAGATAACAAGGATCTGTTCGAAATCACAATGATTAAATATTTTTAAAGAGGCCTGAAGTCCTGACACTGTTTTCAAGGGTGGATGTGAGTAAGTTTATGCATTTGTGTTTATAAAAATGTCCCCAGACATGTTGAGAATGCCATCAAAGGTAAAACATTTGTAAGAAATAATAATAAACAAATCATAATAATAATTAATAATAAAATTTGTAAAAATAAAAGAAAGAAAGAAAGAAAAATGCAAAATAGTCATGGAATTAGCTCTATAACAGAAAAAAACAAGTGGTACATTGTGTAGGGGTTATAAAAAAGTCCTAGTTGTTCTGAGAATGTCATTCAATTAAAATTATTTGAAAAAAGTGAAAATTAATAAATAATAATAATAAAATAAATACATGAATAATTAAATGATTAAAAAAATTTAAAGTTCAAAACAGTAATATATATACTGTATATAATGTAATATATATATAATGGGGAAAAAATAAATATATATTAGACAAGGTAAAGACAGGTGTAAGACAAGGGAAGACAGATACGAGGAAAGAAAGTCTGCATGTAATATCAGCAACACTGGCTTGACGCAGATGTGAACACAACTCAATGTGTAGTATATTAAAATAAAGTGCTTCTAACAATGTAAAATTGTCTCTGTCCTGTCAAATTTTCACTTGTGAAGGTCTCGATGCAATTTGCAAGCAAGGTCATTGAAAAAAAGGGCATGGAATTAAGCCAACATTATCTTACTGTCTCTCTCTCTCTCTCACAGGAAGTCAGTAAGTTTCAGCAGTCTAGCCAGAAGGCTACAGGCCCAGACTACAGATGTTCCATCTTCTCTTTCTCTCTCTGCAGAGTTACTGCAGGCAAGCCTGTTTTGGCTCTTAAAGTGACAGACACAGTTTTTCTGGTCTCAGTTCACTACAGTTATGATCGCCGCTAACCAGGAACACAGAGCACCATTCTTCTCTCCCTGGTTTCCCCTCATTCCTCTCTCTCTTTAAACAGAATGATTGGCCGGATAGGATATAAGGCTGCCGAGAGCCGGGCAGAAAAACTGTGGGTCTTTCAGGTGACGCTATCACAGAAGCCGAGACGGCTTGTAAAGTTCTGCTATAAAAATGGAATCCCAGCAGCATGGCTTTCTTTATGAGGAAAAAAAGGACAGTGTCTTCTTTTCTTAAAGGTGAAGTGTCATTTTTTTCCCCAACATTTACTTACTTTCTTCAATACTAAATATGATCCAATATAAATATTACTAAAATAAAATTAATTAAATTAATATCACTTACAAAAAAAAAATTAAATAAAAATAATAAGTAAATAATATTTTAAAACATTTATTTATATATTTTAGTATTATTTATACACTAGTTAATAACATTATTTATTAATGTTATTAATTAGCTTTCATTTTTATATTTCCAGTTTTAATTTTACCGTTTTATTAATTTTGTTATGTGCTTTTTATTTCAGTTTGTGGTCAAGACATCATTTATAATTTTTTATGTTTAAGATTTTATAGTTATAGTTAAAAATAACAGCACTGTTTGATCACCCAACTAGACCAAAACAGTAAAAATGGCTGAACCAATTGTGTGATTTTGGGGGCGGTGACTGTTTGTTTGTCTTACCAATAGGGTGAGTGTTCAAAAACCTGTTTGAAAACAGTCACTATTTTTGTATTTGGTGTCGCTAATGATTGCCTACCTATTTCAAGATAGAATAGACAGAGAAAATCAAAGGCAGAGAAAGAGAGGAAAATGAACAGAGCCAGACTCAAACTCAAATCTCCCATAAGTGCTCAAACTGACTAAAAAGGTTACTACCCCGGCACACATTTCAACTTATAAAAAGAAAACAAATGAATAAGATCAGGACATTATGAGAGCTGGATTTAAACCTGTAATTCTGAAATGAGCAACTTGGTTTAAAGCATTTACGCTAACCAGTGCAGCCTTGAATGATGTCTATGAATTGAGCATAGCTGTATACATCACTGCTGAAAGTGCAAAACTATATGAGGTGTCTGTTGAAAACCGTCACCACAGCTGAATCGGCGGTGCGTCTCGCTCTGCAGAAGCAGACGCTGCTCTCCGCAGCCAGACGCTAGCATGCGTCTCGCTGAGCTGTGCTGAGACTGTCAGCATTAGTCCTTCCTGTCCTTCGCTCTGATCTACCTGCTCAGTATGCACACTTGCATCTCTCTCACTCGCTCGCTCTTTCAGGCTTTTTTCCTGCTCACTGAGTGAAAAGTGGAGCCTCGTGCCAGCCAGGAGAGGAAGCCATTAAAGTTTAATGAGAGCTGAGAGATACAGAAACCCACAAGGGTGTGCCTACCTCCTTCACACACACACACACACACACACACACACACACTACCGTCAGCTCTTTTTTTATTCCTCACATCACCATCACAACAGAAGTCAGCTCGTCTGTACACTTGCTGAATGGTGATGAAGGGGGAAAAGTCAAGGATAGCGAGAAAGTGGTTGTGTAATGTTGTAAGAGAGTTGTGTGGCTCTTCCTGACCTACATGCGATGATGATGATGATGATGATGATGATGATGATGATTCAGCCCCAAACATTAAGCCCAGCGGCTTTCAAGGGGAAACATATTTACCAAAGGAAGAATGGCCTTATCAGATATCCACTTAGTAGTGTGTTCGCTCCCCTCTTTCTCTCTCTCTCTTTCCATCATTCATGTTTTAGCCCTGCTTTTCAATGAAAATTCTCAGTGGGATGATTTCTGAAAGCAATAGAGCTGTAGTGTGATACTGCAACTGAACATGCTCACTTCCCTTTCTGTTACACCATTTTTGAATTGTGAACCTTATCAATTTGACCCTTAAAAGAATGTTCAGCCTTTTATGTAAAGTTGTCTAAATCTGGCTTTTTCAAACTTTTTGATGCCTCAGACCTCCAAATATAGTGATGTTTTTAATAAATATTACACAAAAAAATATTTTATTATTTTTAATTACTATAATAATATTATTTAATAATAGTATAGTATTTTATATTTAAATAATTACGTTATTGCAATCATTTTTATAATATTCATAATCATAATAATTATGTTTGATTGATTGATTATTTATTTATTCATTGGATTTACCAATGCAAGTCTTGTGTGATCAGTAACATGACAAGTTTTTCTTCTTCTTCTCCTTTATCTTTTTACATTTGCCAATGCATTAATTGTGGGTGGAATAACATTGTAACAAAGTTGAATGACTATGGATATAACTTTCAGTCAAGGTGAGTAAGCACAAGTAGTTTCTGTGGTAATTTTACACCAAGATGCAAATGCTGATGATTCCATTAACTTGAACTCAGAACAGTCACCATATTAATAAGCCAAAACTTTGGATTTGGATCTAAAAAAAAAGTTCTTTGGTTTGGTTTTCCCCCACAAAGACTTCAAAAACCAAACCATAGAGAGGTGTACTGCTGTGTATGTTTCCGATAAGAAGTGTATTGTGTTGCTAGAGTTGGGTGGTAAACCCTCTCGGCCGCTTTAGCAATCAGTGTGGTGTGTGTCTCAGTCTATCTAAAAGCCACGCTGGCCTATGCTGCAGTTTCACAATGTTTTCTATGTTCGTGTGTGTGTGTGTGTGTGTGTGTGTGTGTGTGTGTTCATGTGTGCACGAGTATGTGCACTGCAAAAGCCGCTACCGCAAAACCATTTTACCGATTGTAGATGGATATGTAACTATTTTCCACCAGAAAGCCCACTTATCAGCTAGACTCTACAGTCGACAACTTTTCTGCAGATCTCAGTCCTTACAATTTCAGTTAAAAGTGAAAATGCAATACGAAACCTAAAAAAAAAAAAATTATGATTAGGATTTTTTTTTTTTTTTTAATCGCAAACAGCCATTCTAACAGCTGATTTTTTTTTTGATATAGAAAATATATATTCATCATTGAAATTTCCATAGTTCTTCTATAATGTTTAAAGATTTCATTTCCCACACGGATACTTCCAGGTTTTCTATGAACCCTGTAAAATACTCGAAAAATAAGTAATATACAAGTATTAAAATATTAATGAAATACTTTAAATTATATAGTTTTTTTTTCTAAATATATTGAAATTAAAATAAATAAAACAATCAATTTGAATATTTAAAAAAGCTATAAAATATACTCTTGAATTGAATCACTTATAGCCTACAAACTCAGCTTTACATTGTCATAGTTCAGTGTGCATGGTTATATTACAGTGAACTCAGATGATGGGATCTCTTTCTCTCAAATCAATGATTGTGGATGTTCTGAATGGACAAGCACTCCATATTTTTTTGTACCAAAAGTATTCGTTGTGAATTGTCTGAGGAAGCTTCTCAATCTCTTTGCCCGGATCTTTAGATGCATGTAACAGCTGGCTAATGCTATTAGTTTAGGATATTAAGGTGGGGGGGGCATCAAATGCAGACTGAGATGCCGAAACTAAATCTTAATGTCATTTGTATGAGACAAACTATAATAAACTATAATACTACCACGCTAAGCTGAGGTGAGCCTCAGGGGGCTGTGACTGAACGTTAAGATGGATGCTCTTTCATTGCATGAGAAGAGAACGTTTCTACAGAGCAGGTAGTTAAAGTGAATAGTGTGCACTTTGCGGTTGATAAGCCTTTCGTACCAAGACTAGGTGCTGCTTACCTGTTGTTGACGATAATCTGAAAAGCGGCTTTAGGGGGTTTAGACGGCGAGGGAAACAGTTTTGGCCCTATCTCAATGACCACAGAGGCCTCTCCTCTTCCCCCTCCCAGCCCTCCACCTCTCATGCCATCCTCTTCTCAGAAGAGATCTCTCGCTAGCTGATACGGCGAGGCGCGCTGAACGATGCAGGCTAATGTCACACTAGTGAAGGTACTTGGAAGTGGAGAAATGAGTCCTGCCTGTTCAAAACTGGCATAAGCAAAGGAACAAGGGCTATCTTCTGGCACAGAAAAAGAGACTAAAAGGCTAAAAGAGCCAGAGAGAGAGAAAAAATGAGAGCGATAAAGAATGGAGGGATTAAAAGAAAGAGGGTTGAGTAATTGGGAGTGACAAGCCTGTGGTGGTGTGTCAGGCCTTCAAACAACAGGGTTGAGTGAGCAATAGATGGAAAGAAATGAGAGAGAGAACGAGACAAAAGAAAGGGGGTTGAGCTTTACTTTTCAAACCTTCGATGTTCAGTAAAAAAAGGGGGAAATACATCTTCTGAGGTAACCTGTGATAAAAGCCACCAGTGCATCGCAGATCCCTCCTGTTGGGATGACAAATTGTTTTGAAAATTGTACAAAAACATTTATTGGTCTTAAATTTAGGCTTTATTGTATTTATACAAAATATAATTTAATACTTTTTTATTTGGTTAGGGTTGAAATATGATCAAGAATCTATTAAAACAAAATATCAAAAAGAAAATCAAGTATCAATTACACGTCCATTGCAATAAATAAATAAATAAAATAAGACTAAATTATGACTTTTATTACTAGCCAGCTCAGATCACCTGATAAAATGCTAATACCCTGCAGCATACTACACCCTGATCTTTGATCTGGCTCCACTGCTTCACTTCTGTAATTAAAGAACTTAGACGCTATGAAATCTTACTCCAGCATGATGGACAGTTGACCCACGCCATCAGGATTGGCTTTCACGGAACGACCGGCTAGCCGACTTGAGTGTGAGAGACTGTTACACACATGCGGTTTACATGTCTGCATGGCTGCACGGTAGAACTGTAAGGTTACCTTACAGGGTTACACATGCCTACGTAACTCCATGCTGTAATGGCTAGTGTCCTTTTTAGTGTTGGCTAGAGTAGTAAAAAGTTAAAAGGGTCCAAATTTAAATATAAATCTATCAGGAAAGAAGTGCATTAACATACAACCCCATCTTATATCATTACAGTGATCATTTAATCGGGAAAAATGCTCATTTCCTGTCAAATGGATGCAGCGTGAAAACAATGAGTTGGGCAACCCCCTTCAGTAATGCAATTATTCTCTACATGAAAACACTAGCAAAGCCCCAGTTACCACTGCATGTCTGCAGGAGGCTAGGAGTGTGTGTGTTTGAGCGTGTGTGTGTGTGTTTCCAGCCCACCAGCCAGGAAGCAGTCAGTGGAACTCTTATTTAACACAGGAAGTGCAGATTTGCTTAGCAACCACATTAACTCTCCTGTCACTGAGGTATTTGGAATTAAACCTATTTAGTGACAGCCAGGCGTGCACAGGCAGGCACACACACACAGACGTGCATTTTTCTGATATTTGAACTCACAGAAGAAATACCACTCCTGAGACGCTCAGCAGGAAAAGGTCTGAGTGCTGATGTGCACAAACCTGGTACTTTCCCTTCAGTAAATTCCTCTATGTGCTATTCAGGACTGTATTTTTATTTACATATACACAGATGGCCAATCAAAGCTCAGATTGAACCCAATTTCGAAGCTGCTCAGCCATGAGAACGTCGCTCTGTAGCTCCCACAGCCAATCTATGGGGTCTTTGACTGCGATCGACTGATAGCTCGACTCTGATAGATTGCTTCTATCATGGGTCAGAGGAGATTAACGAGAGAGAGACAGGAAGTCGAGCCAGTTCCACTCAACAGAAGCTGAAGAGGCCGGCCGATATGTTATCGAAAACTAAATAAACATTTATCAGCGTGCATGCTCTGCTCAGCCCAATCACTTCCCCGTCTCCGCGTCTGGGGCCCCAACTCAGGTTTCAAAGTTCAGCCGCACAATTTACTCGCCAAACAAATCCTGAACTCGGTTGCTTTTAAATACGAGTGCGAGTGAACAGCCGTGATCGTCCTCGGTCAATGCGCCGGTATGCGGTGGGGTTTGGTTGCTATCGTTTGTCAGTTTTCACACAATGATTTCACAAGGGCGATGACCTTTGGCTGGGAGGATCGCTTGTTTACACAAGCGTCAATGTGAAATTAAACACTTTTCATGTGGGCTTTTTCTTCGCCAGGGCTTTTGAAGCGAAAATGGAGAAGAAAAACACAAGTGCATGCCTTTTATTGAATGAGTTTGCTTTACAATCTGCTCTTTTGATTCCTTTCAAGTTGGTTAACAGTGTCGAAATGTTCCAACAACTGGCTCCTGAGCAAATTCAACAGTTCCTGCTTGGTGAGGGCTTTTGTGGAGGGTGAATTGTTGCGCTTGTTGGTGCTGCTGATGTTGTTTGGCAGCCCTTGTCTTTGGGAGAGGACAGTACAAAGGAGCTTTGATTGGAGTGTGTGTTTGTTCGAGTTGTGCTGACATCTGTGTGTTTGTGTGTGTATGTATGTGTGAGCCCATGAGTCTCAGAGTGGTGTTGGCCTCGCTGAACGCTCAGCAGGTTGACTAGAACATGCTGACTCTTTCCCTCGAAGCCGCCAGCATTCTCTTCCAAATGAGTTCAGCTTGGGGAGAGCCTTCGCTCTGGGGCACAATCACAAGGCTTACTGTTACAGGCATAAAAGAGGGGCATGAGACCTGTGAATGGGGACAGGAGAGATCCATCCGGAATGAGAATTAGGGAATGAGAGGCAAAGAGGAAGTGAGTGATGATATTTTGTAACATTTAACATCACTGCACTTGTTCTGAGATTTTGCTTCAGAAGGCAATTTAGGACTCAGAGAAGCAAAATTTAAGAATGGACTTCCTTTAAATTCATGAGTGTGAATATGAATTGAACTGTCCACAGGAATTAGAATGTCAAGAAGGAAATGACTCAACTGTAATTCAAAGAAATTCTATATACCTACCTATCTACCCATCTTTCTACCTACCCACCTAACTATCTACTCACCCATTCATCAACATACTAACCTAACCTACCTACCTATCCATCTACCCACCTACCAACCTACCTACCCACCTGTCTATCTATCTGCCCACCAAACTACCCACCCACCTACCAACTTACCTATCCATCTATCTACCATCTAGCTACTCATCTACCAATCTACATACATGCCCACCTATCTACTGGTTTTTAATGCCTCTAAACCTTTAAACTTTAAAGCTTTTTAAAGTTTCCAAAGCTTTAAAATACTTTGTGCGGGTGCAACGCAGCATTCAAATGTTAGACCAATAGAAACGTCTCATGGGCTTTAGCCAGTGCCAAATTAGCCTGCAATGACAACATTCAAGATCCCTGTTTCAGGTCACTGTGTAGTTCATCTAGAGCAGGTCTGACAAACTGAATAGACCTTAGGTAAATGGAGAGCCCCAGGAAGTGGAAGAACTGGCTGAGGCCCAGAGAGAGCGACTACACCCAGGGAGAGGAGTGATCTGGGCCTCCTCAGGAGACAGTTTGAGCAGCAGAAAAGAGACGGGTCCGATTTCATCCGATAAGCAGGCAGAGCTGGAATAAGGTCCCTGCACAGGGGATGTAAAGAGTGTGTGTTCTTCTGTCATTGCTGCCAAAAGCTACACACATTTAAGAATAGAACCTGCTGGCTTAGAATCTCTTCTTTACTTTCCTTCTCCCTGTTTTTATCCATCTATCTATATATCTATCTATCTTTTACTTGCATTCAAATTTGGATTATAGTTCTGCATCCTCTTTGCTACCTCAGTTCAATTAAAATTCAGGAATTAAATTGGAATGTAAAATACTCTCAATTAATTTATGAATGGTGCACAGCCTGCTTTGGAACAAAAGTGCAAGATGTGGAAAACCAATTTCTTAAGATGGAGAATGTGGCGGCTTTGTGGCTGTTATTCAGAAAAACATTGAGCTGTAGCCTTTTATTGTGGGCAAGCGAGACAGAAGTCTGTGTCATTGGAGAGCTGTTGTGTCTTTAAGGATGGACAGAGGTTGAGCTGTTTTGTTTCTGTGTTTGAGGGGAGGTAAGAATACATGCTCACACACACACACACACAACACACACACACACACAGTCAAAATGCCTTAATACGATGTCTAAGGAGATGGCATCAAATTACATATTGGCTCTATGGAGGAAGGAAACAAAAATAAACTACGCAATGTCAATATTTTCTTGAAACTAAAGCTCTGAGGTCATGATACTATTTGAGAAAAAAAAGCATGTTTATTGGGTTCCTTCTATTCAAATAGATGTCCAATTAATTCAGTGTAAGTGCAGATTAATTGTATATCGTTTTGACCTCAGTACTTAAAAGCACAATGTTGTTGGCACAGAGCTACAGAAAACAGCGACAACCTTGACCTACTGATAGGACAAATTGTTGGAAGCCAAGGTAAAGAGATAATTAAACAGCCTGATAGGCCTAATAGTGAGATAAAGGTCAAAGTGAAGAGAGAAAGAGAGAGAGGGAGAAAAAGAGAGGGGGACGATACATCAGACCAGCACTACAAAAGTCTGCACAGCACAAATGTAAATAGTAGTAACCTGTAATTAAACATCCCTCCACTGGTGCGATTTATGTCAGATGTTGTACTTCACCGAGACATCCTTATAGAGAGCAAACAATGAAGTATTGTCAGATATAAGATGCTCCTTTAAAACCGGGCAGGCTAGTTGGAGGGTACAATTATTTTCAATTTCCTCTTGGAAAAAAAAGAGCCGGGAGAGATTGTGTTCGGCTTTCTCTCCGATTCCATGTCTGTGTGTGCTCGTGTGAATAATACGCTCATGTGAGCGTGTGACAGTCTTTTTCAGTGCGAGATTACAAACGTGGGCAGGCGAGGAGGAGTGGTTTCAGACAGTAAATCAATGGATTCCACTGTAGTGGTGGTGTAGAACGTCTACAGGTTAGCGCCAAGCGCAGAGGGAGCCATGCGGCTTTAACCTGAGCCTTAACCTCCCGTCATGGGCACACACACATACTCACAGCTCTGGTTTCACACACATTGTTTTATTTAGCATGTCCGCTGTCAGCTCATTTGGAGGAGTGGTACCGGGTTGGAATAGTATTAACTGCGAGGGATCTATGACCTACGATCACTAACCTGAGGCACCACACTAGCCCAGATGCTAATGGTATTAAATGCCATTGTTTCCAACACTTTTAATTCACCTGGAGTAAGCCGAGAATGCACACACATTCGCCTATACACAAACACCCAAAAACCTCATGGCCTTTCTGAACTTCTTCTGATTGGTTAAGAGGTATGACCAGACCTGAATTCGTCAAATCTCTTTTCAGGGATTCCTCTATTAAAGTCTAAATAAAATTACAGTTAAACTGCTTTTATATCTATAATGTGACTCAAGATATTCAATGAGGGAAAAAAATTACTTGATTTTGTTCATCTGGAATTTGCTAAAACAATGCCTCGATAGTGATTTACTAAATAGATATTTTGATGAAATAGACATTATCAAATGCTTATTATTCAAGATTTTTATTTTACACCCAATGAATTGCTCGCAAAAAGGCAGCAACAGCACTATGAAAGTTATGAAATTTAACATCATGCTGCCTTAAAAGTCTGTAAATTGAAATAACCAGCAATATTCTGTCAAATTAACCAGCCCGACCAAACATTTACATTTACATTTACATTTAGTCATTTAGCAGACGCTTTTATCCAAAGCGACTTACAATTGGGGGATACATAAAGCGATTCTTCTTAAAGAGGCAAACAGACACAAGAAGTGGTTGTAATACCAAGTTCTTTAGACATTGTTCAAATAAGTACAAGCTAGAAAGAGAAGGAATAAATAAAGAGAGAGATACTTTTTTTTATTTTTTTTTTACGATGTCAAACGAATAAATAAACTGACACCCAATGTGTTGGACTGACAAAGCTGCATCCAAAAATGGACACATTTAATTTAAGTAACACATTTGCTAAACTAAAGTCTAAAATAGCAAAAACATTAGCATGAGTGTGTCTCTAATAAAATAAGCAACATATTGTGCTCCTGTACTTTAATGCTATTTTAAGTTATATATCCAGATTTTTTTTTTAAACATTATTTTCATTGGCAATAGAAATTATGTGACGAATGTTGTCAGTAGCTCAAACATTCCTCTAAATTAAAAGGGCAAGTTGAATTGGGAATGTCTTTTAAATTCAATCTCTGAACCTGAATTACTTTAGCAAACAGAAATGTTAGGAAGTGGAATTAAGTTGAAATTCAAAGGAAGTACATTTATTTTCCTGTCATTCCAGTTAGACTACGATATATTCAATTCAACTAATGAATTTTAGAGTTCTGACACACAATAAAAAAAACATATTGGCTCTATGGAGGAAGGAAACAAAAATAAACTACGCAATGTCAATATTTTCTTGAAACTAAAGCTCTGAGGTTATGATACTATTTGAGAAAAAAAAGCATGTTTATTGGGTTCCTTCTATTCAAATAGATGTCCAATTAATTCAGTGTAAGTACAGATTAATAGTATATCGTTTTGACCTCAGTACTTAAAAGCACAATGTTGTTGGCACAGAGCTACAGAAAACAGCGACAACCTTGACCTACTGATAGGACAAATTGTTGGAAGCCAAGGTAAAGAGATATTTAAACAGCCTGATAGGCCTAATAGTGAGATAAAGGTCAAAGTGAAGAGAGAAAGAGAGAGAGGGAGAAAAAGAGAGGGGGATGCACTACGAAAGTTA
Source organism: Sinocyclocheilus grahami (assembly GCF_001515645.1). Classification (NCBI taxonomy): domain Eukaryota; kingdom Metazoa; phylum Chordata; class Actinopteri; order Cypriniformes; family Cyprinidae; genus Sinocyclocheilus; species Sinocyclocheilus grahami. The sequence goes on from NW_015505195.1 coordinate 2,192,590, forward strand.
TGAAATTTAACATCATGCTGCCTTAAAAGTCTGTAAATTGAAATAACCAGCAATATTCTGTCAAATTAACCAGCCCGACCAAACATTTACATTTACATTTACATTTAGTCATTTAGCAGACGCTTTTATCCAAAGCGACTTACAATTGGGGGATACATAAAGCGATTCTTCTTAAAGAGGCAAACAGACACAAGAAGTGGTTGTAATACCAAGTTCTTTAGACATTGTTCAAATAAGTACAAGCTAGAAAGAGAAGGAATAAATAAAGAGAGAGATACTTTTTTTTATTTTTTTTTTACGATGTCAAACGAATAAATAAACTGACACCCAATGTGTTGGACTGACAAAGCTGCATCCAAAAATGGACACATTTAATTTAAGTAACACATTTGCTAAACTAAAGTCTAAAATAGCAAAAACATTAGCATGAGTGTGTCTCTAATAAAATAAGCAACAGATTGTGCTCCTGTACTTTAATGCTATTTTAATTTTTAATGCTAATTTAATTCCCATCGCAGAAAAATGTAATTTTGTCCTAACTCTGATTGGTCCTGCACCCCACCAGCATATGTCTCACAAATCAATTCAACTAATTATGAATTTGAAAATGAAAAGTAATTTGCTAACCACAATGTGAAATGATTTGAAAACCGCAACATGATTCATGTGGGCCACCAACTAGCATGCCATTGTTAGCGTTTGACAGCAGAGGCTCCGGCGAGAGAAAGAGCGGGGGAAGGGTGCTGTTGAACAGAGACAGATATTCTTTTGTTACCTGTTCAGCAAAATCAAAATAGCCCACGGGTTTTAAGGCTGGAACTGATACACCGCATCCCTTAATCAAAGAACAAAATGACAAGCTTTCTGTGTCCTGCCTAGCCCTGCCTCTCCACTTCAGCCGCAGGGCTTTAACTGACAGCCATCTTTAGCAACAGCAAACCAGGAAGTGATGAAGTGATTAAATTGTTTTGTCTGGTGAAACCGCAAAGAGCTCTATTTTTCAAACAAAAATATAACTGGGAAATCTGTAAAGATGAATAAAATAAAAAAAAGTGTTAGTAGCATTAGCCTAAGTACTGAACTACACCTTACATTCACCTGACAGCACACATATATCGACAAGACATCTGAATGAAGCCTTTTTTCGAGCGAAAACGTTCCCGTGCAGATGTTATGTTGAAATGATTTAAAATATACATACAGCTGCTCTTTTTATGTAAATATAAGGCTTAAAACACTGTGCAATATTGTCTAAAATAATTATTTCACAGACATCTTGCTGACGTATGTGTGCCTACTGGTTCTGTATGTTGCGTTTCTCTCCCTGCGCTAGATGCTACATCTTAACGCATCAAACAATTTTAGGCTACGTTTACAAAACAACGATGTAGTCAAAAATGGAAAAGTTTTTCCCTTGCGTTTTTTAAAAAGTTTCACGTATACATGCCAACATTTTCAAAACAATTTGTGTTTACACATATCCGCAAAAACGGCCAAAAACACTGTATTACATATGCCAGGCCAGTAGTTGGCGCTCTCACCTTGTTAGTAAACAGTACTTGTAGGGAAGTGAAAATTATATGTTGTATATGATGCGTCTCTGCTGTCGGTTGTAAAAATGGATGAAGTAAATCCACACTTTGCTGGAGAAGTGTTAGCAAACTCTTAAACCGCAACAACAGTACCATGTACTCCGCCATTGTTGTGTATGTTTGTTCGCGCTTGCGCAGTACATGTCGATTTTAAAGGCATGTCTACATACCTTACACGTACTACGCACGTGCATGAAGTCACCGTTTTCAAAGATTTTTGTTTTGGGTGTTTACACGGAAACGCCACGTTTTTAAAACAAAAATGGAAAAGTTTTTCCCTTGCGTTTTTTAAAAAGTTTCACGTACACATGCCAACATTTTCAAAACAATTTGTGTTTACACATATCCGCAAAAATGTACTCCGCCATTGTTGTGTATGTTTGTTCGCGCTTGCGCAGTACATGTCGATTTTAAAGGCATGTCTACATACCTTACACGTATTGTAGGGAAGTGAAAATTATATGTTGTATATGATGCGTCTCTGCTGTCGGTTGTAAAAATGGATGAAGTAAATCCACACTTTGCTGGAGAAGTGTTAGCAAACTCTTAAACCGCAACAACAGTACCATGTACTCCGCCATTGTTGTGTATGTTTGTTCGCGCTTGCGCAGTACATGTCGATTTTAAAGGCATGTCTACATACCTTACACGTACTACGCACGTGCATGAAGTCACCGTTTTCAAAGATTTTTGTTTTGGGTGTTTACACGGAAACGCCACGTTTTTAAAAACTTGCACTTTTGAAACCCATTTTCAAACATATCCGTTTTCAGTCCCCAAAACGCCGTTGTCGTGTAAACGAACAGGCAAAACACATAAAAAGTTTCCCGTTTCTGCCTGAAAACGTTGTCCTGTAAATGACCCCCTAGACTTACGGTTTGTTCACACCAAGAACGATAACTATAAAGATAACTAAATTAGTATTGACACCAACACACGATAAGCACGCGCTGCAGTTACATCATCTGCCACTTAGAATTTTTGAATGTTTTTATTGTCAAATATCTTTATAGGATATCTTTCCTCTCTGTCGTTCATTACAGTTGTGGTCTGGACTTCCCTATTCTCAAAGAATTAGAATGATTATTAAAACATTATAGTTATCGTTATAGTTATCAATCTTAATGTGAATGGTCCTTTAGGTTGGAGAAAATAGGAAAATGAAGCATGGCTTGTGAAGACCACAACCAAGACAATAATCTCAGGCCTGGGCTTTGTCTTCTAGTCTTAGTCCTGCTCCTGAGCCCCAGCTGATTCTTTTTAAATGTTTGAAGGACAAAAGGAGCCCAGTCGAACCACGGTATGAGAGGTGGGACCTTTGGTGTGCTCTCCATCACCCCAAACAAAAAAAAAACCCTCTTGTGACCACGAGTGTCCCTCGGCATTCTACACCCTCCCTTTATTTAACATTCACCACAACACACTCACGCATGCACAAAACGAGACAAAAAGACCCTGATTTGCCTCCTGATGAAATGCAAACACACAGGAGACATCAATGGTGGTGCCGTGCTGTGTTTCAGACCGCAGTGCTGTGGTTGTTCATTTAGACGGGGTGTGAGCACAGGCCTTTGTGTGGTTAGACTGACTGACGTCCGCACACACAAGCACACACTTGCCCTCTGCCCCAGTTGTGTGGCCTGTAATCTTGTAATACTTGGCCTGTGGCCTGTAAAAGGTCAATTTTGCAACAAGATTACTGTGTGTCCTGTGGTCAGGGTTTCACCTGAGTGATGTCATAGTGGAACTTACACGTTTGCTAACTTAGATGCCGTTTAGTAAACCAAAACATAACTCCAGACACGTTTCTACCAAAGTAAATGCGGTTTTGGGTTTAAAAAAATTCGCTATACCAAAGTTTTCCAAACAAGAACAACTCGGTCTAAAAAAAGTGAAGTGAAACAAAACGAGATGATACAAAACTGTGCAATAATTGCAAAACAAGGCTGCCAATGCCAAACTTCTCGGATATGTTTCTAACAAAGGAAAAAGTGGTTTTGGGCATGGAAAATTACCTGCACCACAAAGTCTTAAAAGGCTGACATGAAATAAAATGAGGTGGTACAAAACTGTAAAACCGTTCTTGTATTACAACCAACAAAGCTACATTTGAAACACTCGATGTTGTGCTTAATTTTCTACAAATATTGTGTGTGAATTGATTGTTGAGTTGTATTTCTTATCACTTCTTATTCATGATTACATAAAGACGCTTGAATATAAAATTGTGCCATGTTTTTGTGGGCATATTATGTAGGCTAGTGAATTATGTCATTGTTCTGCTCTCAAGTCAGTGGAAACACTGGCTCCGGCACCATCACCATTTAGATAAAAAAAGGGTGAATGTGTGGAAGTTCTGATTTAATGATGAAGCATTTGGTGGGTGTCAGACAGATGGAGTTATGAGTGAGTAAATGTGTTTACCTCTTTACGCACATTGATTGATGCTGAATTGTACGATTGATGTAATCCATACCCTGCTGCCGGTCTGGAACAGACATCAGAACAGCAGTCACGATAGCAAACCCATCATCTGTCTCTCCTTCTCTCTCCTCTGTAGATGTAGCCAAGAGCCCAGACAGCAGCGTTTCATGCTACCCAGCGATTCCATTCTCAGCAAGCATAACTAGAGGGTTTGAGTTGCATTTTTTCTAGCCGTGTTCTGTAATAGTATGTCTGTCTACTCATTTCAATGTCAAATTACACATTATGAAGCAAGCTCCTTCTGTGCGGGGCACGCTTCAAAGAACGGCAGTTATACAAGTCTGACTAACCAAACCAAATTATGGTGCATCTAAAACCAGTGCCACTGGGTCCAGACGAGCGCTTCATTTAGAATGGGGTGAGGAAGGATGTCGTATGTCTATTTCTTTTCTATTACTAGTCTACAAGGTTTTACATGCCTGTAAAAAGTATTTAAGAAATTGCATGGTACACGTGCATATGCTAAATGAAAGACAGTCAAATTAAAGAATGAAAATAACATTAAAAAAAAAAAAAAATTTAAATTATATACACACCAAATATTACCATGTTACAAAATACTACCAAATAATACGTTACAGCTGTACTGTACAAAAATACTTTAATTTACAATTTACACTACCGTTCAAAAGTTTTGGGTCTGTAAAATGTTTTTATGTTTTTGAAAGCAAACCAGTGCCACTGGGTCCAGACGAGCGCTTCATTTAGAATGGGGTGAGGAAGGATGTCGTATGTCTATTTCTTTCTTTCAGATGCTGAGTCTACAAGGTTTTACATGCCTGTAAAAAGTATTTAAGAAATTGCATGGTACACGTGCATATGCTAAATGAAAGACAGTCAAATTAAAGAATGAAAATAACATTAAAAAAATAAAAAAATAAAATGATATACACACCAAATATTACCATGTTACAAAATACTACCAAATAATACGTTACAGCTGTACTGTACAAAAATACTTTAATTTACAATTTACACTACCGTTCAAAAGTTTTGGGTCTGTAAAATGTTTTTATGTTTTTGAAAGAAGTCTCTTACGCTAACCAACTAACTGCATATATTTGATCAAAAATACAGTAAAAAGGGTAATATTGTAACATTATTCTACATTTTAAATAACTGTTTTCAATATTACTATATTTTAAAATATAATTAATGTCTTATTAATCTTTCTGCAGAAATTACATTTGATGAATACTTTGATGAATAAAAAGTTCAAAAGATAAGCCTTTATTTGAAATATAATTTTTCTGGCCAAAAAAAAAAACAGTCTACAAAGTCACTTTTTATCAATTCAATGCACCATTGCTGAATAAAAATATTAATTTCTTTTTAAAAAATTACTGACCCCCAACTTTTTAACACTAGTGTAAATAATGATTCACTAAATTGTCTGCATTACAGTACAGAGAATGATTTATTTGCATAAGCGCGTTACTAACAATTTTGAAGGGAATATTAAAAATATAATAAAGTTAGGTTTCAATTTCTTTATACAAAATATTTTATGCAATATGCATTCACTCAGATATGCTTGACTAACATGGGATGTTTATTTAGATTCTTCATATACGTCTTACTGTACGTTACAAACTTTCCCTCAAGATATTGGATGCAGAATTATAGATAGCTGCTATGGGGCAGTGTGACTCCAAAAATATCTTGTTTTTTTTTTCCATAGTCATTCAGTTTGAGGATGTGTCGCTGTCTCTCAATGTGCATGTGTATGTCACGCTGCCTCTGCCAGAAAGCCATCTGTCCGTGTCCGATGGGAGCTGTATGGAGGCATCCGATTGGTCAGTGTGTCTGAATAGAGAGGGGTTTGATGGGAAGGGTCATGTATCGGACTGCTCTTAGACACACAAACACAAACTGCCAGCTAAAGGCTGACTCACTCTGTCACACAAAGACAATAGGGCTGAGCTGACATAGCAGAAAATCCCCATGCACACACCAAAAAACACCTATTTTGCTCAGCGATCTTCAATCACAGCGCTGTGCTGCAGATTTCAGACAGAAATTTCATATAGGATGCATTATGTGTAGAACAGAAGTAGCCAATCAGAATCAAGTATTCCAGAGAGCAGTGTAATATAACTACAGCTGGAAATCCCACACAAATTGTACAAAAAATGAGCTTTAAAGACAACATGAAACTGTTCACTTTTGCAATTTGACATATTTCTGAGTTACAGAACTCAGAACAGAATTCTCAGCAATTAATAACATAGGATGGGACATGAATGCATCCATCTGCATATGATTGGATTATGGAAGGTTGACCATGATATTACTGGTTAATATAATTTGTCCCCGCCCACACAGCCTTGGCTACATCAGCAGAAAACAAAAATAATTTCAGACTCATGAGCAATAAAATCAAGATATTAAAGAAAATAAACGTCAAATTTGATGTCATGTTGACTTTGAAAAAATATTGTTCTTTAAAAATACAGAAAATAAATCAATAAAAATGGCAGATCTCACCATCTTTACGTTAAAGTACAAAAAGAGGTTGAAACGGAAGGTGATTCGGTTCAGCGATTAATTTTTCAAAGTAAACTCATCCAGGAAAAAGTGTTTTGTTCTATTCGTGCTTAACTGTCATTAATAATGCATATCTAGGCTACAGCTCCATGAATGAATGAATGCAAAAAAGTAGGAATGAATGAGGTTTTATTTATTTGAAATGGAGTGCATGACGCAGAACTAAACTGCCAGACAGAACACTGGATCCAGTTCCTTTTCTTTCCTACTTGTTTAGTTAATTCATTCATTGACTTGGACTTGTTATTCTGGTGTGACTAGGACACAGGAGCAGCTCATAACAGTCTGCCTGACATTAAATGTTCACAATGTCTTTCAATAAATCAACCATTTACCTCACACCTTACGTATTAGCACATCCAATCTCGCATTATTGACAATCACAGTAACCGAGGAAACCCCCGAAACACATCTATTTTCCCACCCCTCCTCCCTGTTAATGCCAGACACAGAAAAAGCTCCCTCCTCCATCCCACACTCATCTGTCTGCCAGCCCCCCCATCACATCCTCCTCCACCTCCCCCAACTGCCCCTATCAGGCAGGTATATAAATGCTTTCCTAAAAGGCCAGCCAATACAAACACACACAGAGAGAGACAGGACTGACTGATGTGTGGGGGCTGGGTGGAAGGAGTGTGAAAAGAGAGGATGCCCCGTGATGAACCTCTCTCTTTTATCTGTGTTTATCTCCATCTGACATTAATGAGATTTTAGCTACTGCATCCTGGGGGAGGGGGTGGACAGCCTAGGAGGCTTAGCAGCGTGTGATATAATGTCACAACACAGCTTAAGCTATGACGAGAGGAAATTATGTAAGAGGGAACAATTATCCAATATGTACTTGTTTTCGAATGCTATATAACTGAAATCCAAACATTTTTTTGTTCACTAAGAAGCTCTGTAACTGTGTAGGCAGTAAAGGCAGTAAGGTTAGCTCTCTTGAGTTACAATGCTTTGAATTTTTCTGAAGTTTTCTTTAAAGCTGGATTTGACCAAAATTCAAAGCTGAATAAGAGCCATTTTGATTTGAAACTTCAGCTCGAGAGGTGGAAACTGATCAAATTAGCAAGGATGTGGCAAATAAGCCAAGTGTAAATCTTCACACATAAACCGAACTGTTAACGTAAAAAAATTAAAAAATCTAATGAATTGACTTGAATTTGCATTCTATTAGAGCCACAAAAGCAATTAGGGTTTGAATTGTTCCAGGGAGATATTTGTGCTTATCTAGCCACATATTTTCTCTCTTTGCCCGGTTAATCACAGTTATGATTCATCAGTTCGGGCTTGTCAGTGACAGACTATTTGAAAAATCTTAATTAGCACCTATAGCAGTCTCTTTAGAACACTCAGCTGCTGCTCACTCCTGAAAAAAATCCTGTCGAATTTAATAACCATTCAGGACTACACATGAGGGATTTTTTTTATTCAGAATCAGTGGGAAGAATAAGCTTTGTTATGAAAGCAACAGATTACCATGTTTTTTTCGCCGAGTTTCATACTGAGTAAAACTGTTCAGGTTTCTCGCCTGGCACTCTTGCGCAACAATAAAAATGACTCTTGCGGATATCCAAACAAAAGCCTGTTCATATCAGTAACCAACTGAACAACACAGGGTCCGTTTCTTTGCCTCGCAGGTCTTTGACCTCACGAGTCCAAGTTCTGGAACATACTTATGAAGACTTTGACCCGTGAGGTCTCAGAACAGCCGTTCGGCTCGGTTCTCAGACGGATCCTCTGGTTTATATCGTCAGCAGCTGCAGGACTATCTATGCCTGTGGAGCCCCTTGCATTCTGAAGGGGAGGCAGAGAAATGCGCAAATGCAGCTTTTCGTGTTGCGGCCATTGACATGCATACCAGGGGCCAGCTGCTGCTGAGCTGAGTCGAGTTGAGCCATCCTCTGTGTGTATGTATGTGTGTGTGTGTGTGTGTGTGTGTGGCTTAAGAGCGATATGCCTGGCGAATGAGACGGGACAAACCTAATATCCCCTTAGGGAACTGACTTCCTCTCCCAAAGCTCTTACACCCTCTCAGTTCTCCATCAAATATCCCAGAATTCTCAGAGGCGCTTGGAGGGGTGGGGGGGGAGATGCCACGCTCTCTCTCCAAAATAAATGTCTCAAGTCAGCCGAACCGAATGCGGAGGATGGAAGAAAGAAAATGAACACGCAAGGTGTTCATCAAAAGCGTTTTCAAGGGCGTGACTTAGACTAAATTACGTAGCTTTGTTTCCAAAGAGCGAACAATTAAGCTTCAAAGGCTGAGAGAGGTTAAATTCTGCTTTAATGACTGCATGATTAGAGAGGTTTACTACCCACTTCCAGCACCTGGGGGGAATTAAAGATCGAGAGAAAGAAAAAAAAAAACACTTGATTGTGGAGGAGATGAGAAGTCAGCGTGTGTGTGCGTCTAAGTGTGCCAGCAGACACGCAGCGAATGTGAAAGAGAGAGTGAGAGGGCATGCTTCATTCATGCCCATTCATACTCTCATTTGCATAATCAGTCTCTCACTGCACTTTGGGAGTGACGGTCCTGGAATGCGACTGTCGCAACTCTCCCTTCCCGTCACTGAGCTGCGGTTTCCCTGCACTGGCGGCAAGAACGTGCTGTCTGCCAAAACTCTCTAAATAACCCCTGATAAAACGCCTCCACATTTAACAGGAAACTCAGAGGGGGAAATCAAATGCATGACTAAGTGGGAAATGCTCATGATATGGGCTTTCTCGTGCTTACTGTTCTGAAAAATGAAAATGCCAACTATTCGGTCAAGTAAATCTTTCAATGTGAAAACACAATTATAATAGGGCTATAAATGTAAAATGTATTTAGTACAAATAAGTAAAAAATCTAGCACATATTTACATTGAGCAACAATTTAAAAATAGTGGAGACGAAATGCAAAAGCTCATCCTGTAGTAAAGTCTACCACAGACGGATAGACAAGGTTGATTGTAAAATAGATTTTTGTGGTCTATATGTCAACGATAGACTTATGTTCAATATAATGGAAATAAAACAAGCAACATATTGACTTATAAAGCCCTGTTGTGCATTTAATGTTTTCATCTGCTGTATTAATGCATTTTCTCATCAAATATTGATTATTTGTGATTCATTTGATTTATTCATCAGTGTATCATGTAAAAATGTATTTTTAATCAGTTGAAGGCTCAAATGTTGAGTCAATTTAAAGGCATTTACTCACTTTCTACACTTGTTTACAAAGTCTTATGCTATTTCGTCCTTAATCAATCCACCCAATCATTCAGCGTCACTCCTGACAATTACGTCCAGACATTTTTATCAGTATATAAGTAATCATGATAGCTCATGAAGCCAACTCAACACCTAAGCTTACACTTTGGACCCGTATACTACAGATCAGCAAACTCAATCCTTGTTTACCAAGCCGCCAAACTCTTTTGAACCCTCTGAACTAGATCTCAGACAAGCGCAACACTATTTTTTTTTCACCACAGAATATTAAAAGACAGTGCATGTGGACCTTAGACAGCTTGACAGAACATAATGGCTAGGTACATTTTACGCTTAATTATAAGTGTGTGTTTGAGCAAGGGACAGAGAACATCCTGTCTTTCGGTGTCTTCCGGCTGCTGACTGAAAGCACCAGACAGTCACGCACTCACAAACACTTATACACACACATATATATATGTCGAGGGAGGTTGAGTAACTACACAGTCTGTGACCTTCCCTCAGCAAGCAGCAGAGAAAGAGGAAGTTCCTTCACCCCACCCAGAGACAGAGAGAGTGAGAGAGAGACTGCCAGACTACTTTTCACTGATGAGGAACAGAAAGATCTGTAAATAACTCAGCAAAAAAACTAAACAGCTCTGTCACAATCACACAGAATATGCATCCCAGACAGCAACACAGCATATATATAGGCAAAACAAACTCAAGCTGTCACGTGCATTTGAAATCCACAGGCCAGATGTATGCTAGTTATGCAAGGTTGCAAATGCATATTATCTATATTTTTTTGAAAGAAATTAATACTTTTATTCAGCAAGGATGCATTAAACTGACCAAAAGAGACGTCTAAAATCTATTTTAAATAAATGCTATTCTTTTAAACATTCTATTCATCGAAGAATCCTTAAAGAAATTATCACTGTTTCCACAAAAATGTTAACAGCACAATCGATTTCAAAATTGATAATAATAAGAAATGTTTCTAAAAGCACCTAATCAGCATATTAGAATGATTTCTGAAAGATTATGTGACACTGAAGACTGGAGTAATTAATGGCTGCTAAAAATTCAGCTTTGCCATCACAGGAATAAATTGCATTTTACAATAGATTAAAATGGAAAACAGTTATTTGAAATTGCAAAAATATTTCACAATATTACTGTTTTTACTGAATTTTTTTTCAAAAACATTGAAAATTCCGACCCCACTGACACAATCAAACTAGCGTATTGAAAAGTATTTGCATAGAGTTGGATCGATTACATTTCAGGCCTCAGTCTTATTCTACAAACATAGTGGCAGATGAAATTGTGTGGAAGCCATTATGAAGTCATCAATATCAAATCGCCGACTCTTCCTGGCAAAGGAGTGACCAGGTGGGCGGGCGAATGTAAAAATACACAGAATCTCCCTCTCTCTAGATGGATATACAGATATATTCCACTTCCGTTTCCAAGACGTTTCAGGAGTGTTCCCTCTTGTGTGTGGTGAGAGGCAGGAAGGCTCTTGAGAGGAATAAAAGCCTGCTGTGGGGGGTCTGATAATGTGATAATGCAGAGAGCTCCGGGACATTTTGGTCTCACTTGAGACCGAGGGAAACAGCTCGATGTTAACGAGGCAACGTCATTCACCGTAAGGACCCATTCAATAGGCAAACCACTTATGACACACATAGTCAGTGCAAAAAGAGACAGAAAACTGCAAATGTGTGTAAACACACTGAAGCGCGGGCCTAGGTTTACATTCTCTCATTCTATTCATACAAGGAAAGCAAGTGGGTGAGAGCTGGTGGGTGGGGGAGGTGGTGGAGGGCTGATCACAGAGAGATGGGAGGGAGGAGATGTTGGTGAATGCACCTCTTTGTTGGTTCATATTCCGTTTCCACCACAATACTCCAATCCCTGCATCATCAGCTCCATTCAGGGAAAACAGTTAACGCAAATGGCCAGGCCTGCCATTCACTGAGTGTTTATGTGTGTGTGTGTATTGGAGGGGGGCACACTACTAAAAAACTTTTTCTCTAAACCTCTACCTCACAAACAGGAACCTGTCTGGTGCAAGAGTCAAGCATTAGAGCCCCAAGGGTAAGAAGAGCCTCCAAACATGCGAGTAACCCGAGACCGGAGACAACCCAATGCAGATAAACATAAAACAATCAGCCTGAGACTGCTTTATCGGATTATTCCTTCTAAAAATAACCCGAAATGAACTTTATGATGCATATTTAAGCAGCAAACTTGGTTGGAGTGCAGCTCGGAGAGCATGTTTTTCCCAGCAGTATTGTGATTAAACCCTGAATGGCCCGATCATTAAAAACACATCCACTGTCAAGTACCTGTGATAGCTAAATGATAGCTAAATGACCCATTTTGAAATTACCGTAACATGACGCCATTGCCGTGGGACATGTGGAAGTCGTGCTGGGCTTGAGAGAGACAGATGGAGTAAAGAGATGATAAAAAACAAGCACTAGACAGAGAGAGAGAGAAAGATGAGGACTAAGCGCCCTGGCCTTTAATGGCTCTAAATGATTGTTTGTTTACACACTCAGCACTGTATCTACAGTAAAGGCCAACGGGACAGAGGTCATGACACTGAGGGTTAGTTACTGGTCAATTAAATGCAGCATGTGGACAAGCAGAATCACCTAGAAATGCTATCTGTGATTTTTTGCATCGGTCTGCTCAAGTTAAATATTTCATGCCATTAAATTTAGGCCACTGTGACGGCTACTCTATCTCAACGTCCGCCCACAGATTCCACATCTCACCCCTCTCCCGGATATCAGGTTGTAACATTTGGACTGGGAAACCAATATCATGATAGTCTCTGGAGTCTGAAGACTGGGTCACCAAAGAACTGACACTCTTGGCCCTTTTCCAAGCACTCATCTAAGGAGGGAAGCTGATGCTACTTGGAATATGCCAGCGCAAAACCTAAGACATACAAATTTCACCCTGGTGGTGTGGCTTAGCGGTTTAAACATCTCGTCTGCCAACTTTAAGACTGTTGCTTCAATACCAGCAGAGGTGATTCATGGACATCGCCACAGTGCCCCAGAGCACTTAACCTCAGGTTGTGCCAAGGGGACTGTCCCTATAAGAAGTGCACTGTACGTCTGCCAAATAACTACTTACTGTTGAGTCTGAAGTTTGCGTCATCAAAGAACTGACACCCTTGGCCTATCTCCAAGCATTCATCTGAAGACAACTATATGGCAAGCCATTTTAACAATATCTATTTTTATGCATCTGATACTTATATTTGGATTACTGTAAATCATTAAAATTGATATCAATACATCATGAATAGTTAGTAAAACTGAAATAGGTGCCAGTAAGAATGGAAAAGCATACTGGTTGGAAGTGAATAGTTGGTATCTGAAGCAAAGATGCAAAATTGTTTGCCACTATACTAGTTTGCAATGAATTACTTGATACTTAGGACTAATCTATAGTTACTACAGAATATGTTTGTAATAAAAGTTATTAATGAAATTTGAAAAGATGGTTTTTAGATGTTATTAGCTATATTATTGGCTATACTAGGCAGCAACTAGTAACACAAAAACTAGTTAGTTTAAAGAGATGAAATGGCTTGTCATGGACATCTGAAATTTGCAGTACACTAGAACAAAACTTAAACAGTTCATTCTGATGCAGCGCAAAATGTAAAAAACTAGCTCACCCGTGATGCTTTCCGCTTGTATTTATTGGCGAAATCAAATTTCTCCTTTATGTCATCCAGGAGCTGCTCCAGACGCGCTTTCTCCTCTTTCCCCGTGTAATCCGGGCTCAGGAGGACATACGCCCTCCAGTTGGCCGAGTCAAAGCCCCAATGGCAAGTCCTGTTCTCCAGCGATTTGTGACTGTGCACCACGAATTTCTGGGTCGGGTACATGAGCATGCAGTCCATGCACTGGATGCAGGGCGCGTTGGGACTCGTGTAGAGCTCCGGGACCAGCAGACCCTTACACTTCCCGAAGCACTCGTGATAGATCTTGAAGCTCTTCTCGGTGAGTTCCAGCTCGATGGAGCCGTACAGCTCCTTCTTGGAGTGCGGCGGGTACGTCCCCCCATAGATGAGCGCGTTTCCTAGGCGCTCCGAGTCTGTCTTGGTGATGAGTCCGCAGGAGGGCGCGGAGAACGGCAGGATGCCCATCACCTTCAGGATCTCCAGCTGGTCGGCGGTGCAGCGCGAGCAGTAGATGTGCAGGTCGTCGCACACCGAGTTGATCTGCTGGAGCGAGAAATCCCGCAGCACCGTGTTGAGGATCTGCGGCAGGCACAGGCGCTTCTCGCCGCCCACTACGAAGCACGAGATCGTCTCGCCCTCCAGGACCGTCTCGCACCTCTCGGTGGAGCGGTCGGACGGGATGAAGAGCGGCCCGGGCATCACCGGAGGAGGCTGCATGGGGGGGAGGTGCAGCACAGGCTCCGGGACGTCTTTGCCGTCCTTCTTGAAGAGTAGGTCGTGTTGCCATCTGGCCGAGAAAGCGGCCGGTCCACCGAGAGAGCTGATGGCGCTCAGGTGAAACTGTTTGAGAGTTTGTTGCAGTCCCGGGTGAGGCTGGAAACTCTGTCGCGCGACTGTTTCCATGTTTCGCGCACCGCGTTGTCGTTGAAACCGAGCGTCTGGCGAGAAATACGACTCAAAGGTCCTGGTTCCGCGTCTCTAAATCCAAGTCTGTGAAAACAAGCACAAGAAGGCCGACAGGGCTTCATCAAATCCCCACTCAGACGAAGGTTTCCACCGGCGTGTCTTCTTCCCCTGCAGCGGGCTCTCTCCTGTCCATATCCACAGACAGACGCGTACAGAAAACTAAAGTGTAACACAAGCAAAAGCACGCAAGATGCAGCAAAACTATCCCACGGGGGAGCCGAACTTGTCCCACGTCAAATTCAGGAGTCAGATACACAATCCGCCAACTTTAAATCCGTATTTTTCCCTGAGAGTAGAGATCGCTGCAGCCGAACACGGCGCGTCGCCTCCGCTCCTCTGCCCCTGCAGTTCAGTGTGACTGAGTCAGTGAGCACACAGCCTCTCTCTCTCTCTCTCTGTCTATCTCTCGCTCAGTGTTTGTGTGTGTCTGGCTCAGTCATTGAATCCCAGCCAAGAATGTGACTGACTCTGCAGGCTGTGGCTCTTCCAAGAACCAGCCTTCACTCCCCACTGCTGTAGAAACAGTCACTGTACTTAAAATATCACTTTACTATAACTTTTTGTTTATTAAGGTCTTATTTGTAAACTTCATATACATTTATCACATTATTCTATTATTTAATTTATTAACTGACTTATTAAATGTTATTTATTGAAATTAAATGACAGCTTTACAGGCATGATTGCCATCATTTACAATACTGCCAAAGCCTACACAGTTCTTCAAATGTTAAAAAAGACAACACAAAAAATAAATAGGCGAGTTAATAATATATATATAATTGAATAATAATATATAACGCAGATGTATAGGTTTTGCCATAGGTATATTAAATTGAAAATTAAGATCCATCATTATGGTATATCAGCATCTTTGTTTCCATCCATTTTGTTATTTCAATTCTACGCATTTCTGGAGTTTCAGCTAATTTTTCTTCATTAATAATTACATTTAAATTCAAAACACACATCACAGGTTTTCACTGTGGCACCACTTTTATTTGACCTAAAATACTAAAGCCGCTGTAATTTAAACCTTAAACAGTTTGTAAAACTGTACATTTGTGCAGTGAACATTTTAAATGAAAGTCACAGGGGGAGGAAATAAGAGCATTTTGCAGGCAGGCTGGGCAGTATGTTGAATCAGTGGGTTGATGGGTGGAGTCTGAAACAGACACTCCAATTTAGACTGACTGCGGTCTGAGTTTGTAAGCTTTGGTTTTCCTGAGACTTAGACTGAAATGAGTACAGCAGACTGAACTGGGAAAATACTGCGACTACATAACTAATAAACACGAATATGTTGTTTCACAATATTTGTATGATATGACAAACCAACTGTAATGTTTTGTCACTAATATCAAGCAACTGGGTTAAGCACATCAAGCAATAATAATATTACTCATTACATCATCATTCTCCTAATAATTATCATGTTTTCAAAGTAAATGGATGTTAATTATATAAAACAATATTCAGTGCCACTATTACAACATCTTGGGTTAATGTCACACAGACATCCAACAATATTAATCCACTCCCTTTCTGTGAATAATACTCTGACCTATATATTTACCTCTTATTTTAATGTATGTATATCTATGGATGTTATGTCTGTAGATGGTAATTGGCCATATATCATTCACATTTCCTGTCAAACTACAGTGCTGTATATATGCCAATGATTTATTAATAATTCTATTTAGATCGAGTCCAACGGCAAGCATGTGGTCAATGTAATCTGTTGCAGTAGCGCCCTCTAGCTCCAAGGGGATGTTACTGCAGGTAGATCACAATGGGACAAATGGCTTTGATGCATTGCATCAATTCACCAAATTCAACCATTTGTAGAAAAGGTGAAAAATTATAATTTACGAAAGTGCCTCTGAAATAAAACAAGAATGCACAGGTTAAAAACCTTCAAACTTCAGTGTAAAACGGAGCTACTGGAAAATTAATCTCACATGTCCTGCTATGAAAACAAGATTCGATAAAACTGTATAATGTGAATAAATGATGCTTTTTCTGCATTCACTTTGAACTAAATGTGTTACCAGTTTTTAATTCAGATACATTGAAATGGTGTAGAAACAATTTTCACAATTAATTACAAAAACTGTTTTAATTAAAAAGCACTGAAATAGTATTTTCTTGTAAAACATACTCCTATAATCTTTTATGTTAATGTTAAATGTTTTATTTACAATTTCAAAAGATAACTTTTTACACTGTAGCTTTAGTTTTTCCTTAAAAGTCTATATGTGATCTGATCTTACATCATGTTGATAATGTGATGAGAGAAGGGAATTTCTTTTTAACAGTGCCTTAGATTCCTTCTTTCTAAAGTTTTTTTTGGGTTTGCGTCATGGATTTTGGAAAAGCCCTGCAAGCTTGACTAAAATATGATCATTAAGTCTCAGCTGTCTATCACATTTTTGCACATATATGGAAATACATTCAAATGGGTGGTGTGAACACGAACTGCTGACCGAAACTCTTTTTGGAGGTTTTTTTTTTGCGTTCTGTTTCAAAATGCCAAATATTACTCATCCATCATAACGGATAAAAAAAATGAATAACATAAACTTGTTTTTTCATCCCAATAAGGCTGCTCGCTTTAGACATTTCAGTATTTCTGTCCTTAAAAAAATTATTTTTGTTGGCTACCAACACTAGTTAGAGTCAGAGCAGCACATACAAGCTTTATTTAGACAGCCGTAAATAGCAGAAGAGTAGAAAAAAAAACTATTTATGAAGCTGAGATAGAAATCCACTTTGTGACTATAACAACTGGTTTTTATAAACCAGACCCCTAAAATGCAAATGCATTGGGATTGGTTGTCTTTTGTGTAGGCGTCATGATAGTAATGTCTGCAGTAATTACATTGCAGAAGAGTCAATTACCTATTTAAATTTATGCAGCAATAATTTAAATGGCAGCCGCATTACGAATGTTTGCTTTCATGCACTGGTAACAGTGTGGGAATCAGTGAATCAGACTTGCTAATTCATTTATTTTATTTAAAATAAAAATCCAACACACTTGTTTACTCTGAAAGAGATGGACAAAAATGAAACAAAAAGGTGTGAATAATAATATTTGATTTGGTAGGTTGCAATTAAAAGGTTATGAACTGCACAGAGCGGTTTAAGAGAGATTTGGTGCGTGGTTGTTGTTGACAGACAGTTTTCTCTGCCCAAGCTACACCACCACCCTCTTAACAAACAGGATCAAAATATATCTGGTAGGCTCAGATAAGAAGAAACCAAAGATAAGTGCTGCATTACTGCCATTTATTCAGCAAGAATTATATGCAGTGATACATGCTGATGTTTTGTAAACACACACATTAGTGGTGGGCATAAGTCTCTCTTTCTCAGCACTGTCGGTGCAACCTGTGCCAGCTGTCTGACAAGTCAAAGAGCCGTCAGAGCCGTGACCTTTTTGAGAAAGGGCAGACCTGTGGCTTAATCATTCTGGTGAGAGGCCGTGCCCACATCTCTCCCTGGAGGAGACACAAATCCTCCGGTTACATGCTGGCAGCTTGGCAGGGGCAGAGGTTTGGTAATAGATACTGGCTGAGAAGATCTCTGTCAGACTCGTTTTGTGAACAGTGTCTTAAAGGTCTTTTTTGTCAAATTTAGATAATGCTTCCTACTAACTCAGCTCAATATGCAACTTTAGGTAAGCAAATTGTGTGGCTTTGTGGTGCTTTCAAAACATTGCTCAAATTGCTAATGGCAGCAACGCTGAGTTTGGGGGTGTGAAAAATTACGTAATGATGTCACTATAAGTGATGACGAAGAACCAATGAATCTGTTATTTGAGAATGATTCATTGAAACAAATCATTCAAAATAGCCAATTCATGTCAACGATTCAGACTTCTCATTGCTATTTTGAGCCGTCTGCCACAGCAACAAGGCACAAACAATGGCGGAGCTATCGATTTAGCCAACCAATAGACTTTAGTCAAATTATATATTTAGCTTTTTTTTTTTAAATTGTCATCAGTTGTTTTTCATTGGCTCTCTGTCAAATCTAAGTTTGGGTTTAGGTGTGTTTGCTTACTTTGCTAACATGACTTTATACTTTTATTTGGTTGTTCTTCAAAACCGCTAACAAAGCTGGTATCCAAACAGCACATTTTGTGTGAAAATGTGAAAATTATCTTGCTAATGGAAGGGTTTAATTCACAAGTGTAATAATTTATGTAATACAGTGTGATTTCCTCTGTATTTCCTTAGAAAACTTGTGTAAAAAATGAAAATGATTGGAGGTGGTGCAGTGCAGATGACGTTAATACCCCTCCAGATTTGCCCGCTCCATCTTTCCTCACTATCACACCACCAGTGAATGACTTCAGTGCCCCTTCACAACCTCCAACAGCAAAGAACACAGAGAAATCTGTCCCACCAGCCATCAGTGATCAAGAGAATCATGCATTTTCATCTGATCAGGAGAGTGTGTCAGTATGTGACGCACAAACTGCTCAGCAGCAAGAAGACAAAGTCAATTGCATTGAGGGTCGTGAATTGTCAGACAAACAGAGTGACAAATTTGACCAAGTGGGGAAAGCCTCAGAAAAAGTTACAGGAAGATCTGGAGCATTGGATGTGGAATCTGGAACAGGGAAGCCGGCAAAAACAGGTGCAAGAGGATCTGGATCATGGTTAAGAACAATATCTGAAGCAGAAGGATCAGTATCAGGCATGGGAATAAAACAAGGAGCAGGTGGATCTGGATCAGGGCAGAGAACAAAATCTGGAGCAGGAGGGTCTGGAGCAGGTCAGCGAGCAAAATCAGGAGTAAGAGGATCTGGATTGGCGCTGGGAGCAAAATCTGGAATGGGATTGGATGCAGAATCTGAAACAGGGAAGGGAGTAAAAAGAGTTGCAGGAGGATCTGGATCATGGCTAAGAACAATATCTGAAGCATCAGGCCTGGGGACAAAACAAGGAGCAGGTGGATCTGGATCAGAGCAGAGAGCAAAATCAGGGATAGGAGAATTTGAATCAGGGCTGGGAACAAATTTAAGAGCAAGTGGATCTGGATTGGGGCAGGGAACAAAATCAGGGTCAGAAGGATCTGGATCGAACTTCAGAATAAAATCTGTAGCAGATGGATCTGGAGAAGCATCTGGATCAGGACTGGGAAGAAAATCAGGAGCAGAAGGATCTAGAGCAGCATCTGGATCAGGACTGGGAACAAAATCAGAAGCGGAAGGATCTAGAGCAGCATCTGGATCAAGACTGGGAACAAAATCAGGAGCAGAAGGATCTAGAGCAGCATCTGGATCAGGACTGGGAACAAAATCAGGAGCAGAAGGATCTAGAGCAGCATCTGGATCAGGACTGGGAACAAAATCAGGAGCAGAAGGATCTGGAGCAACATCTGGACCAGAACTGGGAACAAAATCAGGAGCAGAAGGATCTAGAGCAGCATCTGGATCAGGACTGGGAAGAAAAACAGGAGCAGAAGGATCTAATAAAAGCAGAAGGATCTAGAGCAGCATCTGGATCAGGACTAGGAACAAAATCAGAAGCATCTAGAGCAGCATCTGGATCAGGACTGGGAACAAAATCAGTAGCAGAAGGATCTGGAGCAGCATCTGGATCAGGACTGGAGTGCTGCCCGATGTGTCTAATGCCATTTCCTGCAGGGTGAGTGAACTTTCAAAGAAAAACAGGAGCAGAAGGATATGGAGGAGCATCTGGATCAGGATTGGGAAGAAAATCAGATGCAGAAGGATCTAGAGCAGCATCTGAATCAAGACTGGGAACAAAATCAGGAGCAGAAGGATCTAGAGCAGCATCTGGATCAGGACTGGGAAGAAAAACAGGAGCAGAAGGATATGGAGGAGCATCTGGATCAGGATTGGGAAGAAAATCAGATGCAGAAGGATCTAGAGCAGCATCTGAATCAAGACTGGGAACAAAATCAGGAGCAGAAGGATCTAGAGCAGCATCTGGATCAGGACTGGGAACAAAATCAGTAGCAGAAGGATCTGGAGCAGCATCTGGATCAGGACTGGAGTGCTGCCCGATGTGTCTAATGCCATTTCCTGCAGGGTGAGTGAACTTTCAAAAATTCCAAGCAGAAGGATCAAGAGCAGCATCTGGATCAGGACTGGGAACAAAACCAGGAGCAGAAGGATCTGGAGCAACATCTGGATCGGGACTGGGAATAAAAGCAGAAGCATCTAGAGCAGCATCTGGATCAGGACTGGGAACAAAATCAGTAGCAGAAGGATCTGGAGCAGCATCTGGATCAGGACTGGAGTGCTGCCCGATGTGTCTAATGCCATTTCCTGCAGGGTGAGTGAACTTTCAAAAATTCCACAAAGTTGATTAATTTCACAATGCAGAACCAAAGAAGACAATTGCATGTAATCTAACTACATTTGCCTCAGCAACCCAAAATGTCCCACTGGGTGACTGCCACAAAATATCCAATGTATAAATCCTACCCCAACACATCCCAGCATTCCCCAATTTGGCATTGCTTTTGGCAGCTGAATGGCCATAGAAGTTTTAGCAAAAAATCTTATTGGAAATCAATGTGAATAAACTGACACTTGTATTTCAGAATGCAAAACCTGAAGTTCATTGTTCATCTTCGCTAGAGTTCTCAGATGGCCCATTAAAAACTCTCAGAATTCAGGTGTTTTGCAGAACAGCAACTCTAATGAGGATGCAAGGGATGAGATTTGCTCTCATTGTAGAGTAGATGCATGTTCTGGAACACTAGAGACTAGAAGACTGAGATCAGCTTTGGCACTCGAGATGTTTAGCTGACTCTTTAGGTGAAGCCAGAACATACATGCGCTCACTCTCATGAACCCCTTGGCAAAACAGTTTCACTAAGCTGTGAGATGAAGTGTTGGTGGACAGAATCATGCATTCTATCACCTCTTTCAAATGGCCAAAATCAAATTAGTAATTTGCTGGAGAAAGACATTTTATTTTCCCTAAATGAAATGGATTTGAGTGTTTGCACCTTGGGTGCTGGTGGAGCGCTGCGAGATGGATGTCACAGCCACGGTTATGTAACTCACTCCTGGATGTGATGTCATCCCTGCAGATGTAGAGCAGAGGATTCAGTTCAGATGGGATTTATATTTATTTGATGCTTTATGAACACTTCATTCTTTATTTTGATTGATGAACATAGCAACGTTTAGCAGCTGTTATTTTTGTTGTACTGAAGTATGCAAAGAATTACACGACATAACATTGAATTCTGGGACTTGCCAGTTCAGATGGGATTTATATTTATTTGATGCTTTATGAACACTTCATTCTTTATTTTGATTGATGAACATAGCAACGTTTAACAGCTGTTATTTTTGTTGTACTGAAGTATGCAAAGAATTACACGACATAACATTGAATTCTGGGACTTGAACAATAATGAGGTAGTACAGTGATTGTTTCTGATGGAAATTCCCTGATACTTTGACAAACTAGTCTTTAGATGTACATAAGTTATTTACAAATTAATCTGCATTTTTTTTGTGAATTATGAGTTTTGTTATTTGGGCAGTTTAAGTGGAAATACTTTAGATCCAAATCGGGCAAAGTTGACGTCTTGCAATGTGACATGCATAACATGCTGTTTAGTTCTTATTAATTGAGAGACTACATGGAATATTTGTACTTTTAATTTATTTATATAAATATTTATCTGAATATAATGTACAAAAAAAAAATCATTGTTCTCACACTGCAGATAATCTCCATTTACAGTATAATCTAGTATAATGTTATTTTATAAATTTACAAATTGAAGTTATAAATGTTTAATGTTCACTGTTCATTCATGTTTATTCATAATACATTAACTAATGTTAATTTGGTAACACAATAAGGTCTTATTTGTTAACATTGGTTAATGTATTAACTAACATGAATTAACAGTGAGCAACATTTAATAGTCTTTGTATAAATTGTAGGTTAATACAAAAACAAATGTTCATTGTTTGTTAGTTCAAATTGCATTAACTAATGTTAAAAAAATACAAATTTTCATTTGAATGTGTTAATTTATACAACCTGAATTGTTCAAATGTATTAGTATATGCCGAAATTAACATGGACCTATATTAATAATTGCTGTAAAAAAATTTTTATATATATATATTGTCAGTTCATGACAGTGAATGCATACTTAAATTGGTTAATGTATTAACTAACATGAATTAACAGTGAGCAACATTTAATAGTCTTTGTATAAATTGTAGGTTAATACAAAAACAAATGTTCATTGTTTGTTAGTTCAAATTGCATTAACTAATGTTAAAAAAATACAATTTCATATACAAATACAAATTTTCATTTGAATGTGTTAATTTATACAACCTGAATTGTTCAAATGTATTAGTATATGCCGAAATTAACATGGATCTATATTAATAATTGCTGTAAAAAAAAATTTATATATATATATTGTCAGTTCATGACAGTGAATGCATACTTAATACTTATGAAAACAAATTGAACTTGATTGTAAAGTGTTTTTGAATTTTCCTTGTAGATTCATATACTTTTTAATTAAGAATCTTAATGTTGTATTATAAAAGTCAATGGAACTGTTATATATCCTGTATATTCATATACCAGTGCTTTACAGGCTTTTATAGGTGTCATTTTGACCTTGCTGTCATCTTTAACCAATGCCAACTCTCCAAAAAGGCTGTTTATGAAGTTTTCTGCCCGTGAACTTTGGAGCACTTCTCAGAAAGAGGAAACACTATGTTGAAACACGGCAGACTGTGAGTGCACTTAAAGAGAGTAGGAAGAGAAACACTAAGAAAGACAGTTATTCATTAGAACGGGTCAAAAAGTCACCAGATTCTTGCGAGGTCTGAGAGCAGCACTCCTTCGGCGTGGTGGGCAGCACTGAACCTCGCAGAACAAGGCAGCACTTTGTTGTGAGTGCAGGGCTGGCGTGCGCCGCTGCCCGCTCTCTGCCCGCCGTGTGTACATTGGCCAGACTGCAGAGCACAGCAGAACACAGGCGACCCCGTGAGAGAGACACAATGAACACTCTTGTCTAGGGTAGGACAGATAGAGAAAGTGGCAGATATAGAGAGCGAGTTTCCGAGGGCGTCGATATGAGTCGAGGGCAAGACTGGTGATGAGGAGATGGAAATCTTGATGGAGGGGATCAGGGTGGGTTGGCATGCATAGATTCGCAGAATGGTTTTGAGGTTTGCTGCTGGGAAGCATCAAGCCGTCTGGGTTGGAAAAGGGATTCGAGAGGAAAGGAAGGAGTCTTGAAGGGAAAGGGAATACAAACAAATGAATGCAACTGGAAATGAGTGGCGTTTGTGGGGGGTGGGGGGGATCTGTCTTTTGGAATCGTACTGTAAATGGTCACAGGAATGTCAAATTTGAAACCTGGTGACCTCACAGTTTGTGTGTGCTTGTTAGCCGACAGCTTACTACAACAAACTATTCCTCAGTGGTTTATTTTTGTCTCTACACATAAGTAAATTACTATAAATGGAGTTATTCATTTGTAGTCTGCTGTATCTGCTTCTACAAAATACTATAAAAATCAATCAACTATTCATTAGCACTGAGTGAAAAAATTTTCAATCTTAGAAAAAAAGTGCATGAATTCTAACGGTGTAAGCCAATACATGGTAAGAATTGTTGGATACCAAGAGAAAATCTAATTGGAGAAGCATAAATTATTGAACTGTTTCTTTTTGAGTGATATCAGGGGATCAGCAACATTGTAAACAGCTCCTCTACAGTCCAAAACTTACATCAACATCCATTATTCCCAAATTGTTTTTTGAGAGACAGTGAGGGATCAATTATCATGACTCAAAAATCTTATTTTGTTTCCAAAACTACTCATTGTGCAAGAGAGAAACGGTCTTGCTGTAGCACCCTTGTGTTTGGGTTTACAGCACTGATTTATCTTCAGTTATTGTGTGTTGGATTATGTGTGTGTTTTTGTGCTGTTCGCTATTGCTAAAATCATGTATGCGTTCGTTTTTTTTTTCAGGTTCACCCAATTGGATTGCGATGGTCATCTTGCGCAGTGTTTATCAGAGATTCATGAAGATATTATTTGGTGATGATAAGGAAATTCTGTTATATTATTTTAGGTACCTGTGTTACGTTGCATGTGCTTGCAAAGTATTACTTTAGCATTTTGATTACTGTAGCCAGAAAGCCTGTTAAAGGAATAGTTTACCCAAAAAGGAAGATTTGCTGAAATTTTACTCACCCTCAGGCCATCCAAGATGTATATAAGTTTTTTTCTTCATCGGAACAGATTTGGAGAAATTTCGCATTACATCTCTTGCTCAGCAATGGATCCTCTGCAGTGAATGGGTGCCGTCAGAATGAGAGTCCAAACAACTGATAAAAACATTACAATAAACCACATGTAAGCCACACAACTCCAGTCCATCAATTAATATCTTGTAAAGTGAAGAGCTGTGTTTTTGTAAGGAACAAAACCATCATTACAGTGTTTTAACTTTAAACCATCGCTTCTGGCCAAAATACCAGTCCATAATCCACAATAACACTTCCTCCGGTGAAAAAGTCCATCCCCTGTTGTCCTCTCACATCAAAACCCC
>NW_015505195.1:2218292-2233222 GCF_001515645.1 Sinocyclocheilus grahami
GGGGGTGGGGGGGATCTGTCTTTTGGAATCGTACTGTAAATGGTCACAGGAATGTCAAATTTGAAACCTGGTGACCTCACAGTTTGTGTGTGCTTGTTAGCCGACAGCTTACTACAACAAACTATTCCTCAGTGGTTTATTTTTGTCTCTACACATAAGTAAATTACTATAAATGGAGTTATTCATTTGTAGTCTGCTGTATCTGCTTCTACAAAAATCAATCAACTATTCATTAGCACTGAGTGAAAAAATGTTCAATCTTAGAAATAAAGTGCATGAATTCTAACTGTGTAAGCCAATACATGGTAAGAATTGTTGGATACCAAGAGAAAATCTAATTGGAGAAGCATAAATTATTGAACTGTTTCTTTTTGAGTGATATCAGGGGATCAGCAACATTGTAAACAGCTCCTCTACAGTCCAAAACTTACATCAACATCCATTATTCCCAAATTGTTTTTTGAGAGACAGTGAGGGATCAATTATCATGACTCAAAAATCTTATTTTGTTTCCAAAACTACTCATTGTGCAAGAGAGAAACGGTCTTGCTGTAGCACCCTTGTGTTTGGGTTTACAGCACTGATTTATCTTCAGTTATTGTGTGTTGGATTATGTGTGTGTTTTTGTGCTGTTCGCTATTGCTAAAATCATGTATGCGTTCGTTTTTTTTTTCAGGTTCACCCAATTGGATTGCGATGGTCATCTTGCGCAGTGTTTATCAGAGATTCATGAAGATATTATTTGGTGATGATAAGGAAATTCTGTTATATTATTTTAGGTACCTGTGTTACGTTGCATGTGCTTGCAAAGTATTACTTTAGCATTTTGATTACTGTAGCCAGAAAGCCTGTTAAAGGAATAGTTTACCCAAAAAGGAAGATTTGCTGAAATTTTACTCACCCTCAGGCCATCCAAGATGTATATAAGTTTTTTTCTTCATCGGAACAGATTTGGAGAAATTTCGCATTACATCTCTTGCTCAGCAATGGATCCTCTGCAGTGAATGGGTGCCGTCAGAATGAGAGTCCAAACAACTGATAAAAACATTACAATAAACCACATGTAAGCCACACAACTCCAGTCCATCAATTAATATCTTGTAAAGTGAAGAGCTGTGTTTTTGTAAGGAACAAAACCATCATTACAGTGTTTTAACTTTAAACCATCGCTTCTGGCCAAAATACCAGTCCATAATCCACAATAACACTTCCTCCGGTGAAAAAGTCCATCCCCTGTTGTCCTCTCACATCAAAACCCCACTGACATATTTATTTAGAACTGCTTTGGACTTTTTTTTTTTTTTACTTGTAAACAAGTGTTTGATCTGTGCATATTTTTCTCCTGATTCAGACGAGATGACTTTTTGACTAAAGAAAGCTAAATTATTCATAGAGGACTCATATTTTAGCCAGAAGCAATGGTTTTAAATGAAAAACTTCTTAATTATGGATTTGTTTATTACAAACACACAATTTATGGATTACTCACATTACTTGTGGATTATTATGATGTTTTTATCAGCTGTTTAGACTCTCATCCTGATGGCACCCATTCACTCCATTGGTGAGCAAGTGATGTAATGCTAAATTTCTCCAAACCTGTTGAGATGAAGAAACACACTCATCTACATCTTGGAAAGCCTGAAGTTAAGTACAGTTTCAGCACATTTTCATTTTTGGATGAACTATTCCTTTAAGTATTTCTTATTAAATATGATTGATAAATATGCATTGTGCAATAAAGACCGTGTTGGACATGCTCTCTCACAGACCAGTGTTTTTCTTTTTCTCCACACCCAGAAATCATGAGACAGGAAATGTGAAGTCATTACAATGAACATTTACTGATTTACAGTTGTTATCTAAGATGCTTAAGACTTAACTTCGTAAAACCAAAGACATGTTCACATCTCTCTCTCCCACCTTCAGCCCACAGGAACTCTACTAGAGCTTTCATTTACAATAATTTATAAAACAAACACTTCAAATATAAAAGTATTCCCCTGTAGCACGTTGATAAGAGTGTCCCTTGCTTTGGACTCAATGTAAGGAAAGAACCAAAAAAGAAAGAAAAGCAGAAAACAGCTTGCGACAGCTTTAGTATTTGGCAAGTTGATAAATAATGGAAATTTCTTGCTTAAAATGTTTTCAGGGACAGGAACTTGTATTTTATTGCAGTCTTGGGGTCTAAGTTTGAGACTAGCGGCTGGGACACTGGATTCAGATATCTCTTATATTGATGCAGAAACAGATTTATTTCTTTTTTTTCTGTGAGAATGAGAGGCCAAACAACTGATAAAAACATTACAATAAACCACATGTAAGCCACACAACTCCAGTCCATCAATTAATATCTTGTAAAGTGAAGAGCTGTGTTTTTGTAAGGAACAAAACCATCATTACAGTGTTTTAACTTTAAACCATCGCTTCTGGCCAAAATACCAGTCCATAATCCACAATAACACTTCCTCCGGTGAAAAAGTCCATCCCCTGTTGTCCTCTCACATCAAAACCCCACTGACATATTTATTTAGAACTGCTTTGGACTTTTTTTTTTTTTTTTAACTTGTAAACAGTGTTTGATCTGTGCATATTTTTCTCCTGATTCAGACGAGATTACTTTTTGACTAAAGAAAGCTAAATTATTCATAGAGGACTCATATTTTAGCCAGAAGCAATGGTTTTAAATGAAAAACTTCTTAATTATGGATTTGTTTATTACAAACACACAATTTATGGATTACTCACATTACTTGTGGATTATTATGATGTTTTTATCAGCTGTTTAGACTCTCATCCTGATGGCACCCATTCACTCCATTGGTGAGCAAGTGATGTAATGCTAAATTTCTCCAAACCTGTTGAGATGAAGAAACACACTCATCTACATCTTGGAAAGCCTGAAGTTAAGTACAGTTTCAGCACATTTTCAT
Source organism: Sinocyclocheilus grahami (assembly GCF_001515645.1). Classification (NCBI taxonomy): domain Eukaryota; kingdom Metazoa; phylum Chordata; class Actinopteri; order Cypriniformes; family Cyprinidae; genus Sinocyclocheilus; species Sinocyclocheilus grahami. The sequence continues at coordinate 2,221,226 of NW_015505195.1, forward strand.
TTTTGGATGAACTATTCCTTTAAGTATTTCTTATTAAATATGATTGATAAATATGCATTGTGCAATAAAGACCGTGTTGGACATGCTCTCTCACAGACCAGTGTTTTTCTTTTTCTCCACACCCAGAAATCATGAGACAGGAAATGTGAAGTCATTACAATGAACATTTACTGATTTACAGTTGTTATCTAAGATGCTTAAGACTTAACTTCGTAAAACCAAAGACATGTTCACATCTCTCTCTCCCACCTTCAGCCCACAGGAACTCTACTAGAGCTTTCATTTACAATAATTTATAAAACAAACACTTCAAATATAAAAGTATTCCCCTGTAGCACATTGATAAGAGCGTCATTTGCTTTGGACTCAACATAAATAAAAAACCGAGAGGGAAAAAAAAGCAGAAAACAGCTTGCGACAGATTTTATATTTGGCAAGTTGAAAAAATAATAGAAATTTCTTGCTTAAAATGGGACAGGAATTTTATCGCAGTCTTGGGCTCTAAGTTTGAGACTAGCAGTTGGGACACTGGATTTAGTTATCTCTTATAATGATGCCGAAACAGATTTATTTCTTTTTTTGTGTGTGAAAATTTTAAGGGTTAAATTACAGATATTTACAATTATGCCAAACTTATTCCAGTTAAAATATAAACATGAATAAAACCCAACAAAGGACAATAATAAATCTGACACCGTTTCATGTGGATTCTGTACATTAGCTCAAGCTGGTGGAAAGTTAATTGTTGGTCGGATGAAGATGATTTATTACTTGGTCCTTTGTAATATACCATAGTACCTGTTTATCTGACAGTTTGTAAAAAGAATAATTGGTTTACAGGAATGAAAATGAAGCAAATTTTGAGCTAAATAATGTCATGTAGACTATGTTAAAAACCTGAAAATTTGCACGAGCAATGGCCTTGCCAAACTATACTGGAATGCCACTTGTTGGCAGTTTGCATTCAACTAAAGTTCCCATTACAAACAATCCATATGTCATTCATAAATAGTGGAGTTCATCGAAAATTTTGTGCCTGTTTTCGCACCAGCTTTTCATTAGAGAGCTGAAAACACGGTGGGGAGATCTGGCTTTGCTCTCTGCCTCGTTATCGTTACGTTTGTCACCTCCCGGGCCATTCTTTGTTCTTAGCCCGTCTGCTAATCTCACTACTGTCTGACACAAAAGCAGCTAATTAATCCTGTTAACATGGCAGCAATTCTTCATACAGGTCTGATTTCATCAAAGCGTTCACATCTAAGAGTGTCTAAGAGTGTCGTCTTCACTCTCCAGGAAGAGAGGGGAATAAAAAAACTTGGGAGATTAAATGCAATGGAAGATAGAAAACATATCTAGCTGCTTAATAACACAATACCTTATCACTGTGAGGGATTAATCAGTCAAGCTAGCCTGTGATTGGCCGTTTTTATTCTTTAAAGGGAAATTACGGATTTTGAAGTTAATTTTTAAGAGCTTTTTTGTGTGGCCTGGAATTTAAATAGACATGATGGTTATTTGAGTGTACGGCTATGTTTGGAATAGCATACTAACATGTTACTCTCACGATCTCTGCAGTATGTATACTGTGCACAGTATGCATGGGATACCCAGATGACCTACTACATTTGCCAAGACACACACAGTGCAGAATAACATATCCCATAATGCAATACACACAACTTGACCTTCCATTTCCATCTCTTTTTTTGGCTCATTTGTTTGCCTAACTGTGAACAATCACAGCATTTTTACACAAAATTGATTTTAAAATACAAGTCATTATTAGTTGCTTATATGCAACATCACAAAGTAACGTGACAGTGCAGCTTACTAATGTCTGAAAAGTGTCATTTCACCTACTATTAATAAAAAATAGTAGACAGAGTACAGTATATACTACTACTGTAGTACGCTAGAACTCCATTCCGAACACAGCCCGTCACCGAATGATAAAAGATTAGCATTTTGTCGAGTTGATATCGAGTGTTGCAATGGGTTGAATTTGAGCATTTGATTGCGACTGCAAAGACAGTTCCACCATGTGTTTAGGTCATCTGAGATTCAGTCACATCACTGTTGCACAATTTTACCACCACATAACACCAGCGACATGATGTGCAAACCCCTTGTTTGTGTTCTCTCATGCTCCACAACATCTCAACAGCACGTTATTGACAGATCACATGAGTACAACACAAAACCCTCTTATCAGAGTGAGGAGCAGCCATTTGAGTAATATAGCGTGTAGCTATAATGAACTCTACTGTAATATTAAACCCAGACTCATTAGGGGGGGGGGATGTGCCTGTGGTGACATTTATGCAAAATTATATTAAATTGTTTTTTTGAATGTTTTAAGACGCTTTCAGTGTGAAATGTCCAGTAAGTTGCATCTACAAGTCTTTGAGGTCTTTTATCCTAACTTGTGTTTTGCCCGAGTGCTTAGCATCGCAAGTGCAGCGCTGTACCGGATGAGCTACCGAGCACGTTTACGATCTGGGAAAAAACATATATATGGGGTTGGTCACGTGATGCAAATATCAAAATTTATTACAAATAATGCCCCGTAATAATTTATGTAAAAAGAAGTAAAAGTTCATTTCAGTGTTAAATTCAGCTGGAAACTGCAGTAAAATGTATATACATTTTTGGAGTTTTGCAAAAATATGGATAGAGGAAAGTTTTTTTCTAATGAGCCGAGGTTGGTAATATTACTGCTGGTCAGATGTATTTGGGCTTTGTGATCATTCAGTGTCTAATCTTCATGTTTTGTTTTCAACATTTGGATCAGTGTGTTTATGTTATGTAAAAAATAATAATAATAATAACACCTGCAGCCCACTTTCTCATTGGATGGTGCATTGAAAAACCAACTCCAATCTAACGTGGAGTTCAGAGCAGTTGGAGCATGGTGAATTTTGGATCTTTGAGGCACTTCTTCAAAAAACACATTTTATCTCCCATTTACTCTGTGAAACCAACATGGGAGGTTAAAAGCTTGTGGCTTGAAGCACAGCTACCCACTGCGGATGAATCCATCATGATCATGAATTAAAATGTGCCACTTTGCATCATAGAAGGCATCATATATTCTTAGATTGGCTACCTACACTATAATACAACCATTTTTTTTTTACTTTTAAACATTATACATTCTTGTTTCGCTTGAGGACGAGCCTCATACAAGATTAAAGAGAATCAAAAAAAATAAAAAATCTAACAAAATAAAAGTGCACATTAAGTTAGAACTGTCATATTTAGCAAGGGTTGATGGGAAGTGTAGTCTCTGATGGACGCAGGCACACATTGAAGGAACTAACTTTAGTCCCAATTAACAGTGCACGTGGACACATGGGCGTGAAAATTAAAGAGGATGCTGGGAAGCAGGAAGACAATCAACAGCTGAAATTTGGGGAATAGTTGTGAGTGTGTTTTCTGAAGTTTCTCCAGTCGTTTCTTCTCCCAGTGTAACCCCAAAATAACTCAAGGACGGTCCGAAACGTGAAGTCGTAGTGTTGCTTTTTGTCTTTAACACAGTTTTAAGGAGAAGTTCTTCTCTGTGAACACATAGTCTGAGCTAAACTCAGCTGTAGTAGTCTTGTGGAGCCGCAGGCAGAGAAACATCAGCAGTATTGTTCTTCCCTCATACGGTTTCTTCAGTGGAGAGCAGCAGAGGATTAATGTACTCGAATCCCTCAAACTCAGACTGGTCTATTCTCTTTATCACATCCCTGAGGAGAAAAAACAACATTATTAATGGAAGAGCAACAATTCAACTGTACATGTCCCGCACTGTGGCTTAAAGCACAAATTAAGGGAAAAGAGAAGGTAGTTTGATGAACTGATTTTCCGTTAGGTGCTAATAAGCATTGCTGGTGGCATCATATCTTTTACATGTATTTTTATTAATTTAGCTGACACTTTTGTCTAAATTAGGAATATAGACATTTAACCTAAGGAGGCAATAACACAAGAACCAAACATGGTCAAGGAGAGCATCTTGAATATGTGCTCAATTTGACCTATTTCCAGTGTGATTAAATACAGCTGTGATTTTTAACATTCCTTTTTATTTAGTACTTGGTCGACATTTTCCCACAAAATTAAAAATGCACATTATGTATTTTCTTGGGAAATATATGATAACATTTGAAAGTTTGGGGTCAGTCCCAGAGAGATTTTAAAGTGACAGTAAAGATATTTATAATGTTACAACATATTTCCGTTTCAAAATAGAATCAAAGAATCCTGAAAAAAAGGCATCACGGTTTCTACAAAAATATTAAGCAGCACAACTGTTTTCAACATTGATAATAAGAAATGTTTCTTGAGCACTAAATCAGCATATCAGAATGATTTCTGAAGGATCATGTGACAATGAAGACTGAAGTAATGGCTAAAATGTATTAAAATAGAAAACAGTTATTTTAAACTAATATTTCACAATATTACTGATTTACTGTATTTTTTTATTAAATACATGCAGCGTTGGTGAACAAAAACATAAAACAAATCTTACTGTCTCCAAACCTTTGAACAATAAATGTATGAAAATATCTGGTATGTTACTACTTCTTTCTTTTTTTTTTGATTCTGCAAGGGAATATGTAAACTTATGAGCAAATCTGTAAATGCAGAGGGCCCACCAAAAACAACAACAACCTTTCATCTGCGTCGAGGGGCTGGATAATAACAAAGGGCTCTAACTACAGCAGTGGGCAGACGGAATTTCACTATAGAGTACAATTGAGAAATTCAGTGGCGTCTTTCTTCTCTTGGCTATTTTGTTTTCACTGGCAGTGATCCTTTACATGTCTAAAGAGATAGTAAAATTCGTGCTGAAATCAGACCTCTTGCTCTTCAGAACCTCAGGAATCCATCGATCTATTTTATCAGCCTGTTGAGGATAGCGCACTGCTATAATGCTCCACCTCTTCTATGGCGTAATGCTGAACCGATTCAAAACTCGTTTATCACATACTGTTAAACACGGTCCGTGGAGGACAATTCTCCTCTATAACAAGTACAAGAACTGATATTTCACTAGATCCGGGATCAGTGCCGAATTGTGTTTGTGTGTTCTGTGTCTGATTGAATAAAGTCCCCAGAGGGCCACTTGACTGTATGTGGGTGTGTGTGGGGTCGAAATGCCCCCAGCAAGAGTGAAACCTAAAATAACATGAACGACACCTCTATGCCGTAATATCAGGCTCAGGTTTCAAAGGGAGTGCAGGGGGGAAATGTGTGATGCCACAGAGGAAGAAACACAGAAAGACGGACATTCTGGGCACTGACCAAAATAAACAAGCCTCTTTACTGCACAAATGTTTCTTTAGAAAAGAATTTCAAGGTGGAACTTGTTTGAAAGGAAGAAAGCAAGCAAGCTTTGGTACTATTTTTTCATTTTCAAAACTTTTCGAACTCCATAACATGTCTAACACTACCAACATTTCCTTTCACACAACCTGTTTAAAAACATACGATTATTGTGACAAGTAATGCGAACATTTGGCTTTATGAAAGGAAATGACTTTAAATAAAAGGTATGTGTAGATAAAACACTTATTAGGGGCAATTAAAAATGCACACTAGGAAAATTTTGGGGTCGGTAAGATTAATCAAAAATAGAAAATAGTACTACAATTTAAAGTAACCTTTTTATTTGAATGTATTTTAAAATGTAATTTATTCCTGAGATGGCAAAGCTACATTTTCAGCAGCCATTACCCCAGTTTGCAGTGCCACATGATTCTTCAGAAATTATTCTGATATGCTGATTTGATGTTTAAAAAACATTTCGTATTATTATCAATGTTGAAAATATTTGTGCTTTTTTTATATTTTTGCGGAACATTTTTTCAGGAGTCTTAGAAGAAATTTACAGTTAAAACAATAGCATTATTTGAAACAGAAATATTTTGTGACATTAAAAATGTTTTTGAATGACCTTACTGACCTCAAACTGTTGAACAGTAGTGTACTTTGTGTAAATGTTGGTAGCTAGATAATAATGCATTGGGAATCCAAGTTCCTTTATAAGCCGTTTGTGTGAGCATGTAAAAGGGAATTGTGTCTCTAGTCGCAATGGATTCCAGTTCATCCTTTTCCGCTTCGCTCTGAGACACATCCCACTCTGGACGCACTTTCCTTTAATCCAAAAGACTAAATCTCTAACAAGGAAAGATTTCACCCCCCACCCTCTTTTTTCGTCTGCCAGATCCATCAAAAAAAAAAGAGGCTTCCATCACTTCCTCCCCCTTCTCCACCGTGTGGGACGTCAGGCTTTTCCAGAGCTCGCTCTGCTTTTGAAGTGTCCTTTGAAGCCTGCTTGGAAAATCTCGTATTGAACTAAAAACCCGCCGTGGCTCTGTAGATTACTGTCTGTCAGTTCATCTGACTGCGGCCCACTTGCGTTCTGCTAATTATGAGTGACAGGTTTACCTTACATTAATGATTGTATACTCAACAGTTAATGTTTGAAAGTTCAATGAAGTGCATCTTGGGCTTCTCATGGAGAGTTAAAATATCAGATCACTTCAAGATACTGGATGACCTCATTCGGAACTGAATGCCTGATTCGAACTGAGGTAGTAAACAGGATGAGATTGAGAATTGCATCATATTATAATATTCATAATATTCCTTAGGTTCAAATTCAAATTTGATGCAATTCTCAATCTCATCTGTTTAAGAGCTATTCTTTGTCCTCCCTTTCAATGTGGCCCTTTTCTGTGCACCTCATACTGTAAAATGGCATTAAAATGAATTGAAATTCAGATGGATGAATGGAACGGCTGGATAGATTAATGGATGGATAAATGGATGGATGGAATGATGAAACAATAGAACGATGGATGGCTGGATGGATAGATGGAATGATAGAATGATGGATGGATGGATATCTCCAATCCAATCCGTCTTTCCAATTCCAATTGAACTTCCTGTGTTGTAGGCAATTCAACTCACACTCACGAATTGAAAGTGATCTAATTCTTCTAACTTTTGCATAACCCTACTAATCATTGTACGTTTTAAATGCACAGCCCTCAGATTTTGGCGATAACAGGATGCATTTCAGTCATGGTACCAAATCACATTGTTAATCAAAGATGCCGCCCTCTTTCAGGGCTGCATTTTTGGAGCTCCATTCAATGTAAATTGAAACCAGGAATCCCTTTTTAGAAGCTTAAGGACTGCCTGTCTCTATGGATTAAATCAGAATAACAAATTCAGCCAGATATAAAAGTCGTTGTGAAGACTGGAGTCCCTCTCGAGAGAAATACACCTCTACAGAACAATACGTCTCAAAGCCCGGCGTGATTGTCCTCCGTGCTGAACGACAGGAATGTCTGAAGAATCTCTTGAGAATAATGGGGTGAGGCCTCAACAACTGACTCAAATGTACTCAGACATGCCATGAGGCAACCTACAATCCTCCACCATCAAATAAATGCACATTTTTTGCATTGAGTTGACTAGCCTTTCTCTTATTTTAGCACTTGTTTTAATCACCGCAGTATTCAAAAGGACCGAGTTTATGAATGAGCGACTGAAGAAAAGACTTGAAAGCATAAAAGCCCCCCTAGAAACTCACTTCATACTGATTAAAGCCAGTTTCCACATGAATCTCTGGTTTTTAATGCCTCTCGCCATCAGGTTTTTGCAGTTTAAGAGCTATTCTTTGTCCTCCCTTTCAATGTGGCCCTTTTCTGTGCACCTCATACTGTAAAGCAATCAGAAACTCCAGAGGGGATGTTTCCATATGACGACATCACCTCTTGACGATAGCCTCCAGATGGGTAAACCATTTCACTTCATCTCGCTCTCTCTTCTGAAGGGGAATCTTAGACATATAAACCTCACCATCCTAACCAGCAGAATCAAACTGAGTGGAAACCCCCGTCATTAAACGGCTAAATCTTCTGCTGGTGCAGTCATGTAACTTTGAAGTTGTTAAATTATTACATAATCGCTCTCAAGATGGATTCCACAGAAGTGACAACTGACTTTAATTTTCATTTAAACATTTGGAAGATGTTACGGTGTGTAAGGAGATGCCAGTTTGTCTTTTCATAATTCAAATCTGGACACATTTGACCAAACACGAGTCCGGTCGTATTAGCAGTTTTTAGCAACTGGACAGGTCATTGGAAAACAGGTGGAGTGATTCTTCTGTCAGAGATCTTTACTGATCATTTGTGGTAATGAAATGCCCTTCAGCCAAGCATTACATTTTTCAATACTTACTCGTCGTCTGGTGTTAGCTGCACGGGTTCGTTGGTGAACTGCGTGTCAAAGTTATCTAAACCGTAGTCGTCTGTGATCTGAGGTTTGAACGGTGGCGTCACCTGCTTCTGTTCCAGCTAGAGGAGAAAAGTGAGAAAATGCTTGATTAGAACTAAATCCACTCCAACATTACAATATCAAGACCCCTGATTAGAAAAGACTATTTTGGTTAACTTCTATGTTCTTTTTAAGCTTTTTTTCCAAAACCTTGCAGGCTACATCGCAGAGTTCAACAACAGTCTTAAGCTGAGAACACACTACACGACTGTCTGTCTGGCTGATTATGAATGCAATTTGGTCTTGACGACTGATCGTGCTCAGTTGGACCAGGTCTGTTCCAGTTGGGCTCAGTCGCTGTTTGCAGTCGGTAGAAAAACTTGCATAGTGTGTGGTGTCTAAATAAAGATTATAATCTTAGAATTCGAGAACCAGTCACTGGCAGTCATTTTCACAAAGATTTTTTTAAATATGTTTAATATTTTCGACTGACGCCAGCGATTGCATATGTGACTATGCAGTGGAGATGCGCTTACTGTCAAACATTATTCAGCATTCATTTTGTAATTTTGTCAAATATTTTTTAATATAAGATAACACATCTGGTTGATATTTGTTTCTTGTCTTTCTTTTTTTTTCATAAGTTAACATTGCAAGTTAAATGGTTTTAGACTATTTTTTTTGCTGCAGTCGAAGAAAGTAAAATAGCCTAAATTATATCAGTGACAGGATAACTTTTACATTTTTCTTAAAATTTGTTTTGAAGAATATTTAAATCAACTTTATAACAAATAGGCTTTTCATCATAACGAATATACAAACATAACGAATAGCTATTTTTCGAAACAAAATTTTCAGAAAAATATCACTATTATGACCCAAAATGAAATCATTTTATATATACGGTTTAATTATATATAATCGTTTTGTGTCAAATGGATGAGGAAATGACTTTGCCTTGAATTTCTCTGCAGCTCTTTTGTCAGCTGTTGGAGTGCAGTGTTGACAGTGCCATTAAATAACATTGGGAGCATGAACGCTTGCTGTAGACTAATAAAATGAAATTTAAATTTAAGAACAGAATAGCACATGTGTCTATTTGTCAGGACTGGAATGAGAAGGTTCAAAAGAACGCGGGAGTCAAGCTTTCCAAGCAGAAATGAGATATGAATTCTCTCTAAATTCAGTCACGCTTTTTAGGCGGACTCAGGTACAGTTCACGGGTGTGCACCCAAGTTCAGAAAACAGCATTCTCATTATCCAAATGAAACAAACTCTAATGTCAGACGAACCTGGGTGCACTCCAAAATTGCTAGTGTGAAAGCCCCATTAGAAGCAAAGATTCTTTACTGGCTTTACTTCACTTTACTATGGTTCCATGAAGAACCTTAAACATCCATGGAATCCTTTTGGAACCTTTGTTTTTAAGAGTGAATAGGAATAGTGTTGCCAAAATGTTGAAAAGCTAGGGCAAAAAAAAAAAACAATTCCCAGCTAGGGCAAATACCTTTTAAGTCAGTGTTCGACCCAAACTAAAACCTCAGAAGTGAATGATTTGGGCCACTCTGCATAGACAGCAACACAAATAGCAGTCCATGCAGGTGATTAAAATTACAATTGTTTCCAACAGATTCTACATTTATCATGCTGTTAAGCTAACCATATGGCACCCCAATGGACTTTAAGCATAACCATTTCCGAATGTAGCCTTGGTGGCCACTGCAACTTCCTCTGTGGCACAAAATGAATTCTTGAGGAAGTTTCCTAGTGGAAATTTTTAGGTAGTGGTTCATGAGCAAAAAATATATTGCAAACAAAAATACTGGGTAAACAAGAAAACATGTGACATAAATTCCATAAATGGACCAGATCATATGTACCCATGTTTATGAAATTTCATAAATGGTGTGACAACCGCTTTCAAGTAAAACCACACAAAAAAAAAGCAAGGCATTTTTGATTTTCACTCAAGGCCACTAATAATATTCCATTACTTACTGCATTAAAAACACTCTGAAATGAACTGAAAGAGGGCGAATGGCCCTTGTGTGAGGGACACTTCCATTTGTGTGAGTTCTGAAGTACCTCAAAGTGTTTTTAATAAAAGAGAATAAGACAAAGTAGAGAGGGACAAGGAGATAATTAATGGAGGGCAGAAAGAAGAAAGAAAGAGACGTGGTATTTATTGTATTATGGAGGTTTGATGTTAAGCACTTGTTAGAATGGACAGATTCTGTGGACGTCAACACTATGGGTCAGTTAAGGTTTGTTTTCACATTTGGACTCTCTTTGCCTCTCTAATATTCTCTCTGTGTTTTGAGGACATGATCCTGCTGTGTTCCACTCCACGCCGTTCTGCACAAACTGGAACAGATGGCCTCTCTTCTCTCCTTTCACTACTCACTCTCTCTATTTAGTCTAGTTCATGAGTCCAGCTTAATGTCTCTTGTGTTGGTCTGTCAAAAGGCAGTAAATGGACTTTTACATTTATTAAAGAAAAGAGTGGTTATTGTGCAAAACTCGCCGATATGTGGTCGGCCAAAAGCTATGGGTGTTTTTTATGCGTTGCTATGCAGTTACTAGGCCGTTGCTAGGTGGATGTTTAAGTGTGGTCAAAGTCAAAACAGCCTGCTAGGCCTCAATATCCCCTTTGTTCCAAATAAAAAAATTTTTAATGTATATACACTACTCTTAAAAAGTTTGGGGTCCGTGAGATTTTTTTTTTTTTATTAATACTTTTATTCAGCAAGGATGCATTAAACTGATCAAAACTGACAGTAAAGACATTTGCAATGTTACAAAATATTTATATATCAAATACATTTCTGTTCTTTTGAACTTTCTTTTCATCAAAAATCCTGAAAAAATGTTTTATGGTGTACAAAAATATTAAGTAGCAGAACTGTTTTCAAAATTTTTCGATAACAATAATAAGTGTTCATTGAGCACCAAATCAGCATATTAGAATGATTCCTGAAGGATCATGTGACCCTGAAGAATGGCATAATGGCTGCTGAATATTCAACTTTGCCATCACAGGAATAAATTAAATTTCTAAATGTATTAAAATAGATAACAGTTATTTTAAATCATAACCATATTTAACACCATTACTGTTTTTACTGTACTTTTGATCAAATAACAGCAGCCTTGGTAAGTGTAAGAGAAAATCTTACCGACCCCAAACTTTTGAACGGTAATGTACATAATCCTACTCTTTCCCAAGAGCAGAACGCCCTGCCTTTGCATATGTGTGGATTGCAGAGTAATGGCAAAACAAAAGTGGAGAGAGACATAACAGAGAGGTAAAGACGGCATACAAGTGGGAAAAAAAGATGTTAATTGGTGCCCAGCCGCCATGTGTGTGTGTTTATGATTCCTGAGGCAATTGACTCCAGAGAGTCAGGCGTGACGCAGTTGGCTGCAACCTGCCTGGCGGAACATGCTAATGCTCGTCTCTGTAGCAGAAAACCAATTACACATGCACATCCATCCAGATGCACAGAGGCTCTTCACGCTGATATGTGGGAGTGGATTATTCCCACACAGATCCTTCACTAGTTCTCGCTTCCCGCCGTTCTCTCAGTCTCTCTGTTGGGGTCCGGCATCATCCTCTCTGTGACAAAATGATCGTAAACTCACTGGTGATCCACTAGGATGACACAGTGCTGATTGCAGTGGGATGCTATGACTCCCTTTACACCTGGTATTATG
>NW_015505195.1:2233651-2234474 GCF_001515645.1 Sinocyclocheilus grahami
AAAAAAACATGTTTGGAACAATATGAGGTTGAGTAATAACAATTTTAATTTTTGGGTGAACTATCCCTTTAAGACCATCTGTGGTCATGTGAAAGACATCTTTAATAAATACCACATCTTTTTAACATTCTGTCACAGGAATGGATAATTATTATTAATACATTCAAACAACAGCAGTGGCAAAGCTGGCTGAAATATGCGCACATTCATTGTCTGATCCCCATGACAGCATGTCACGGCTGTTCTGACTGTGTTCTAGAATAAAAGAGAAAAGCTTGTTTCTTTCTATTCTCCACTTAAAAAAGAAAAACCAGGTTTGAATTACAATGATTCATTTAATTGAGCTTATTTGAATAAAATGCTTTTAAGACTTAATCTTTTAAGACTAAACATGACTCTGATTTACAATTGTGTCTTTCCATAAACATTAGAAAAGACATTGATTTCACCGCAGTTGTGGATAAGAAAACAGGAAATCCACAAACAATAGGATTAGCTACACTGTAATTTTTTCAAAGTTGTAAATAAAACAAAGATTACTGCAGTATGTTTTACAAGACAATACGATTTAAGTTTCTCTACTTCAAAATTGTATGCTTAATGTGCTACTTGTGATTTCTTTGTAATACTAATACAAAATACTGTATAAATCTATAAAATATTTTCTAAAATGTTAAAAATCAATTGTTTATATACAGTATATATATATATATATTTATATCTTTTTTTTTTTTGCAATGCTACAAGTGAATTTATCCATAATTTATGACTTTATGCATTACATTGAATTTATGAATTATAATGTGAATTCTGAAAAAAAAAA
>NW_015505195.1:2236028-2236591 GCF_001515645.1 Sinocyclocheilus grahami
TACCTTTTTTGTATAAAAAATATAGTTTTATATTTATAATAAATATAAAATTATTCTTAATATAAATTGTTAACATAATCTTTTAATTCTAAAACATGAAAATCATAAATATATTGCTATATTATTTAAACAATAACATTAATAGTTAAACTCAAACTTTGTTAATAATTGAACAATTTAAATAAACTATATATCTATTATAACAATGAATGACTTATATAAGTGTATAAATATTTTAATAAATATTGTGATTTGTAAATCTGTAAAAATATAAATTTTTACACAAATTAGGATTGTAATTACTGCTGTCAACTGTCCTTGGTTACCAAGAAGACAACAGTGTTAGTTAAGCATACTTGATATGAAATATGGAATGATATGTAAAGAAAAATTAAGATCTAGAATATTTTATTGCTTGTCATATCCAGTCATGCTGTGATTTTGTAAAATTGTGCAAATAAAATGTAAAAGACTATAATTTGATGTAGGATACATAAAATGCTAGCTACTAAAAATATCCTTAGCAAGACAAATGAATTAGCTATTTTATTAAAATAAAAAAA
>NW_015505195.1:2238655-2238912 GCF_001515645.1 Sinocyclocheilus grahami
TTAAACCAGATAATCTTGAATCTCTTTAATAGCAACTTTTATTTTAAAGAAAACAAAAAACAACCATTAAAAATGGCATGCCATGAAAAGACTGACACTATGTTTGATGACACAAATTTCAAGGAAAAAATAAATAAATTTTAAAGTATCAGATTCAGCCAAGCAACTAAATATTATTTTGCTTCCGAGAACCATTTATAAGATATTATCCTTTAAAGGGGCCATATGATACGATTTAAATTTTTCCTTTCTCTTTG
>NW_015505195.1:2240055-2270902 GCF_001515645.1 Sinocyclocheilus grahami
TTCTTTTTAGCAACATCATATGACCCCTTTAATCACCAGAAAAACTGCCACAAAAACATGATTCCTATCTCCTTTGAGCCAGACCATTTGTTTAATTCACAACCGATTTTCACATGTATGACTGATTCTGAAAAATTTTTGAATACTTATAATTGTCATGAAAACCAACATTTGACTGCTTTTGTTATTTTGATAGGTGCATTACAGCTGATACATACATAATTTGAAAAATATTGTATATTTATTCTTATTTTGTGAAAAAACTGTGTGTGATGTAAAGATTTGATTGATATTTAAATAATAAGGTAATATTAGTTTTGTTTTGTTTTTTGCAAATTAGCTGAATTTTTTTTTTTCCAAGATTCAGGGCTGTGTTATAGACCTTCTTGGTCTCCATATATTAAAAAGTGACACGCTTGTCAAAAACCATGTTTGCCTACCTGGTCCCAGTCTATGCTTCTGAAGAACGTATGAGACTTGATGTCTGTGAATCCGGTCTGAACTTGGCATCCCAGCCTCTCTTTCGGGTCCTGAAGAGAACACACACCCTATTAATAACAACACACCTAACAAAAGCCAGATCTGCTGGAGAGAACTTCGAAACCATAAAACTTCTTCAATTCATGTACTCTTTATTTCAAGAGAAATTAGGGAGTTTAACCAAAACGCATTCATTATTGTGTATGTTGTTGACGTTATCTTGTGCTCTGAGACGTTAGATGAGGATTCAGGGGTCTGGGAGCGACTCGCTGAGCAGATCTACACTCATTTAATCCCAATGAATCAGGCAGAGGCTAAGAGGGCTGATAACACTGATTACAGGCTGCTGTTGAATTTGAAGAACACCAGAGCTTCAATAAATCCAATTTGTCTCGATGATTAAAGGAAAACGCTTCATTATTCACAGATTTAATCAAGCCGACATGCACGCGGGCACACGAAAAGAAGCATGCACACCCTCAAGGTATCGGTTTCATCTGGAGGATGATGACCCTCCTTATTATAGCACATATATTTGTTCAGTCAGAGGCAAACTGTGTGCACATTCTTGTAGATTTAAGACCCTCATTCATAAACCAGTGTGCATTATGCATAAATTATGACATTTTTGTTTCTCATCCATCTTTTTTTGTGTAATGGAGCGCAACAGTGATCAAGGTTTCAGAGGAAAAAGTCTGTGTTTGCTTATAAAAAAAATACAACTACTGACTTTTATAGTTGTTATTTTAAGTTATTGTTATTAGACAGCAATAATTTATATATATATATATATATATATATATATATAAATAATACATTTTTGATTAAAAAAAATGTATGTGAAATATTTAACTCAAAAATACAAAACAGAATAAAGAAAATACAGCAACACTGAAATAACGAATGACTTCTCCTAGCAGACATTAGCTAATTTTACCTGCCGCTAGCCTCCAAAAACTCACTGCTGTGGAAATTACCGTGAATCATGTTTCCATGGTAATGGTGACTTCTTTGATTGTTGCATTTCCTTTCAGGGTTGTGGGTAGTATAAATTTATTGAATTCAGCATGTAAACACTTTTTTTTTTAAAGAAGTTGAAAATCACACTGACTTACAGTATGGCTTCAATAGAAGCAGGACCTTCAAGATGATAGGACCTTTTATTATGCACCATACAGTACATTCAAGATATCTGGAAACCCTTAACCTTGGCGTTGCTACATTAACTACTACTTGAAATACAGGAACACTCGTTTATTCAGTATCTTTTTACTTCTTAACTCTTTATTGCCTTGGTTTTTTCCCCTATATATCCTCTTTTTTCCCTCTTTTTCTTGTCTCCTTGTGTTTTGCAAAAACATGACAGCTGTATCGCACTCTACAGTGTTCCTTCACATACCACATACACTTTGTTCTCACCTTGTTCAGAAAGCCTTTCAGCACACTCGCAGCCTTAACAGACAATGACCTGGGAATCCGTATCGGCTTCTCCAAAATTACTAATAGAGAAAGGGGAAAAAAGGAAGACGGAAGATAAAAGAGTATGAGTCATTCTTGCAGAGTATGGCCGTCGTGTTGTGCGGCGGTGTTAGAGAGAGACAGGCTTTAACCCACACGCACAAAATCTCTCGCTCGTACACCCACACACTACAGATGCCTGAATAAACCCTTCAGTACTCATCAAACACCCATCAAACACTCAAAAGATTCCTCCCCGCTCCGTGCTTATTTCTATAAATTCATAAAATTCTGTTGCGGTGTTAAGTGGATTTAAACACACCACAAAAAGTCAAATAAAATTGTCTTTTTAATACGTCTCATCCCTGCATTTTTGGATTTCTTTTACAGCTGCGTATCTCGGGCAAACGTGCAGAAGTAAAGCCTGTTAAATTTCATCTCTCTCAAAGATGGAGTGCAGACGAGCATTTATCTTTCCCCTCTCTGAATGCCACATCCCCGTTTGTTTTCTTTTTCGAATGAAAAGCTAAAGGGATTTAGGTCTTGATGGGGCTCTGCCCTGCTGCTGTGACGCGGTTTGGACAGTGGCCCGAAAGCGGCTGAAGTGTTGGCTCGGCGGTGGCAGCATCTGCCCTGCTCCTGGGTGGGCGGCGGAGTGCCGGCAGGGGGAGGCCATGTAGGGCCGGGGGGAGGTTGGACCGGGATGGCACTGCAGCATATGGACGAACTGAGGTTTGGATGGGGGGAACGGAGTTCCGGTTGTGGAGAGAGATCCAGGTTCATGTCGTATGTGTCTGTATGAATGAGAGTGATCCAGGAGCACGCTGGCCTCTCGGCTGGAGCACCAGAGAACAGACAGGGAAGCAGATGACCACACAGTCTCTGCTCTAGAGATGCAATGTATTATGTTACAAGCAATTTTTTGAACTTCTATTTATCAAAGAATCCTTAAAAATTATCACTGTTTTCACAAAAAAATTTAAACAGCACAACTGTTTTTAACACCAATAATAATGAGAAATGATACTTGAGCATCAAATCAGCATATTAGAATGATTTCTGAAGGATCATGTGACATTGAAGACTGGAGTAATGGCTGCTGACAATTCAGCTTTGCCATCACAGGAATAAATTTTAAAATCAAAATAATAAAATAAAATAAATAAAACAAAACATTTATTTTAAATTGTAATGATATTTCACAATATTACTACTTAACTGTACTTTTGATCAAATAAATGCATCCTTGGTATACAAAAGGGACTTCTTTCCCCAAACTTTTGAATGATAGTGTATGTGCCATGTTTTGGTATAAGAAACGTGTGTGAACAGTAATAAAAGTAACTGGACCATAACCTGTCTAGGTCATAAAATCGAATATCATACACCATATCAAGAGCGATACACCCACAACAGATCATATTAACCCACTGTACCTCAAATAAGAGCACATATCTATGTGATACAATCACTGCTTTAAAACCTTGAATAGTTGAATAAAACCATGAATACTTTTCATATAAGGGAAACGTTTGATTCCTTTTAAATAATTATGATGCAGGCATGTTCTAATTATTTAAAATGAATGCTTTCATTAAATATATAAAGATAAACATTCTCCTAATTAAGTCATGTTCAACACATATACTGTCTTTCAGTTCAGTCACACAAGTTTTAATTAAATCAAATTTGTATGACTGCACAGAAAGACTGATAGCAAATTTAATTAATTTAGTCATTTAGATTTACATTAAGTCATTTTGCAGACGCTTTTATCCAAAGCACTTACAAATGAGGACAATGGAAGCAATCAAAATCAACAAAAGAGCAATGATATGCAAGTGCTATAACAAGTCTCAGTTAGCTTAACGCAGTACACGTAGCAAGGGTTTTTTAAATAATATAATAAATGAAAAGAAAACGGATAGAATACAAAAAGATTAGAAAGCTAGAGTTAGTTTGTTTTTTTCTTCTTTTTTTCATTCATGTTTTTAACCTTTAACCAACAAATTAGAGATTAAACTGAAAAGTGACAATTTTTCTTTTCTTTTGTAAAGAGTATTTAAGAAAGAAATTTGAGAGAAGGGGTGAAAAATATTCATGTAAAACTAAATTAGGCAAGAATTCTTGACAGGATTTTGTCAAGAGATGAAAAAAGATTTGAAATTAAAAAATGTTAGTCAAAATACACTGTTAATAAAATTGTGTCATTGTATTTAAATGATCACTTTTGATAAGTGATATGCCATCACAAGGTTAAATGGAATATATATATATATATATATATATATATATATATATATATATATATATATATATATCAACATAGTTTAAGTCGAATTCACAAGAACTCACCCTGGAAGAGATATTCCTCTGTGTTCATATCAGGATTGTCAGTGATGATGTCGAATGGAGATCGGCCTGCCATCATTTCAAACATAAGCACACCCAGGGCCCACCAGTCTACGCTGAAGCCTGAGAGAAACAGAGAGAGAGAGAGAGAGAGAGAGAGAGAGCAAGAAAAAAGATGCAGAAAAAGAGTGAGTTCAATCTTTATCAGTGTGATTCACTCAACAGTTTTTATTGGTTTTATTTTAATTACTAAAACATAACTATATTAAACACTGGGCTCTGTGTTACTCAGGATTATGCAGTACTGATACCGTAATCTTCTCCTCTCAGGATTTCTGGGGCGATGTAGTTGGGCGTCCCACAGAATGTGCTGGTGGTGTCACCTGGTCTGATTCCCTCCTGAAGCAATTAAAAAATTACCCTGTGTTTACAGTATGTTTTTACTTAATCACAGATATTCACTTCATCACTATTTCTATAACGGAGCTAAGCGCTTAGCGATTAGCATTAGGTTTTACCTTGCACATGCCATAGTCTGTAATTTTGATATGGCCATCCTGGTCCAATAGTACATTGTCCAGTTTTAAATCCCGGTAAATAATGCCCTTCTCGTGCAGAAAATTAAGAGCGATGCAAACTTCAGCAGCATAAAATCTGCAAGAAACACGAAAAAAGTAGTTGTGGGTAAGACTCATTATTAAAACATACATGTAATTAAAACATACATACAACTGTTTCATATTTTAATATATTTCAATATATTCTTGTGATGTCACAGCAGCCATTACTGCAGTTTTCAGTGTCACATGATACTTAAGAAATAATTTTAATTGGCTGATTTGGTGCTAAAGAAATGTTTAATGTTAAACTGCTTTATGTTTTTGTGGAAATTGCAATAAAAAAAAATCAAGATTCTTTGATAAATAGAAAGTTCAAAATAATATTTGAAAATATTTTATAACATTATAAATGTCTTTAATGTCACTTTTGATCAGTTTAATAATGTATATGCTTGCAGATAAAAATAGATTTTTTTAAAAACGTACTGACCCAAACTTGTAGTTTATCTCAAGACACCTGAAACCATGCATCAACCAATCAGAATTAAGCATTTAATTGTATAACAGTTACTTTATAATAACCTGACCTAACCAATAGCGATGTGACAAGTGTCCAGTTACAAACAATTAGTTGAAATTAGCATTGTGCATTAGCAAAAACAGTGGAATGGCGTGACAAACACACCCAATACGAAGTTTAAAGTTAAGTGTGTCCACCAATGATATTTCACAATGGCTCAGTGTCGCAAACAAGGAAACCAAGCAATTGTCAATATGCTGAAAAGTCAATATACACTATATGTGAAATCAACACAGAACATTAGATAAACATATATATACATAATTTTTCCAGAATTCCCCAAGCGGGTACTGTGCTTCTAACTGTCAGTGTTTGCCTGTCTAAAGTTAGAAAAAACCAAGATAAAAAGAAAGAAGGTGTTCAAAGTAGGAAAAGTTAGCCATGACATTTCCGATCAGGTTTCACATCTGGCAGTGTTCACCTCACGCAGCAAGGGCTCATGAGACCTTTAGGAGCAACTCATGAATATTTAGGCTCATTACCCGTAATTAGCATGTGCATTTGCATATGTGTGGTGTGCAGAACGCATATTGATAGGGCTTGTCGGGGTGCGCTTGACTCACCTAATTAGCCCGTGTTTGATCTCAGTTTATCAGACGTGTGAAAGGGGGCATTACAGCAGCGCTCTGATCCGTCACTGTAACAGGATTCATCATCTAACAGACCGGCCTGCCTCATAGACAGAATAATATAGCCTAACAGAAACGTATGAGATCTGCATTCAAAGCAAAGGCCTGGGTTTGGTTTAAACATTACGATGGACAATTTCAATTTAATAAAACTACACAGATGAGTCATGTTTTTTGAAGACTGACGTCTGCGATGCTGGCAGAGTAAATGCCAAAACTTCTAATTTAATTTACAAAATTTAAAAAAATATTTTAATTTTATGAAAAGAGAGTCATACAAAAAAATTAAAATTATACACTACCTTTTTTGAAAGAATTGTATACTTTTATTTTTTTATTCCAATGAATTGACAAAAAGTGGCAGTGAACATGTTATGTTACAAAAGATGTGTATTTCAAATACATGCTTTTCAATACTTTCTATTCATTAAAGAACCCTGAAAAAACAATATCACTGTTTTTATAAAAATAATAAACAGCACAACTGTCTTCAACATTGATAAAATAAATAATAAATAATTTTTAAAAATGTTTCTTGAGCAGCAAAATCAGCATATTAGAATGATTTCTGAATGATCATGTGACACAGCAGACTGGAGTAATGGCTGCTGAAATTCCAGCTTTGCCATCACTGGAATAAAATACATTTTAAATATATTTGATTGTAAACAGAATTCACAATAGTACTGTATTTATTTTACCAAATATCAATTTTTGACCTAAAAACAACTTATCTTTGTTCCTTTTCTCCTTCATTCACACATTTAATCTATCCATTCATTAACGCAGTAATCTAACCTATCTCACATAAAATTATGCCTAAACTTAATTACCCTCTATATTAAAAATATCAAATAAATATTTTATGTTTATTTATTTTGCATGTACCTGGCATGTTCCTCTGGAAGCTTCCGCTGCCTCTGCATATGGAACATGAGATCTCCTCCGTTCACATACTCGATCACTAAAAACAGCCTGAACAGAGAGCAGGAGACATTCATTAAGTTTGTGTTTTGTTTCATGCAACACCAGAAATTAATGTGATTGGCTGTCGTCACTATGATGGTCGCGTCTGCACCAAGCTTCAGACACACGCTCCATCAAGTGTCGACGCAGATGCCCCGTGTGTATGTACCGTAACTGTCGTACGCATATACACGAGAGAGTGGCGTTCCAGTTTTAAATATGGATATTTTTCTTACACAAACGCACTGATTCACTTCAGAAGGCCTTTATTAACCCCCCAGTACTTTTTATGATGGATGGATGCGCTTTATTTTGCTTCAAAATCGCGACCCCCCAGTCACTGCCATTATAAAACTTGGAAGAGCCAGGACATTTTTAAATATAACTCTGATTATATTCATCTGAAAGAATAAAGTCATATACACCTAGGATGGCTTGAGTGTGAGTAAATAATAAGAGTAATTTTCATTTTTAGGAGAACTGTCCCTTTAAGTACTGACAAGGTCTCGGTTAATGAAAAACAGCAGAAAATTGTGATATTGTGCATATGAAGAGCTAGAGTTTCAGCAAAAATCAGACTTTCATGGTTGTAATGTTTTCTTGTGGCGAAGGTTTCTTATTTTGAGTGTACAACTGAAAAGTGGTTTGAAAAATGAAATACATTCTCCTCTTACCGACTCTCTGTCTGAAAGCAAGAGTGAAGTCCCACTAAGAATGGATTGGTTGATGCTTGTTCAAAGACGTGTTTCTCTGTCTGGACCCAGTCAATGTCCTACATCAAAAAAAAAAGAGAGAGATGTATGACTTATGAATAAAGAACTGCAAAGGATCATGACAGCAAGATGTTTCACTGCTTTCTAATAACTAGAGTAGAGGATATGATGTCTCACCGCCTCTATTGGGGGACTATTGTAGGACAAAAAAAAAACAAGCCTGTGTTTTCTGAGAAAAAGTCAGAAGCAAGCTTATTTAACAGCGGAAAACACTTGGAACTATTGCATGCTGTCACTTTGGGGAGTCAAATCTCGGAATTAAAAATGTTTTAAATAAGAAAAGCACCTTTCTCTTCTTCTTTACAAAGACATGTACAGTGCACAAAGAAACAGAGAAAAGAGAAACAGACATGTAAATAAATCACAAGATCAGTCAATAAAGGTATATAATGTACAGCATCTTTCAAATAAACACCTACAAAAAAAAAACAAGCCTGTGTTTTCTGAGAAAAACCTGATCTATTGATCGTTTAACAGCGGAAAACACTTGGAACTATTGCATGCTGTCACTTTGGGGAGTCAAATCTCGGAATTAAAAATGTTTTAAATAAGAAAAGCACCTTTCTCTTCTTCTTTACAAAGACATGTACAGTGCACAAAGAAACAGAGAAAAGAGAAACAGACATGTAAATAAATCACAAGATCAGTCAATAAATGTATAGAATTTACAGTATCTTTCAAATAAACGCCTAACTTTTTTTTTCTTTCTTTTTTTTTTTGTCAGAAGCAAGCTTACACTTTAATTTCACAAAACCGTCCAGACAGGATGTTACAAAACATCTGTATTGAGAATGTCTCTGGGTGTAAAGATATGGCCCAGAGATGTGTTGATAAAGTCAAGTATTTTTGTTCTGTCAACACTTTAACATTAAGCAACACTTACCAATCACAAGATCAGTCAATAAATGTATAGAATTTACAGTATCTTTCAAATAAACGCCTAACTTTTTTTTTCTTTCTTTTTTTTTTTTGTCAGAAGCAAGCTTACACTTTAATTTCACAAAACCGTCCAGACAGGATGTTACAAAACATCTGTATTGAGAATGTCTCTGGGTGTAAAGATATGGCCCAGAGATGTGTTGATAAAGTCAAGTATTTTTCTTCTGTCAACACTTTAACATTAAGCAACACTTATAATCAGATCAAAGAATTCAAGAGAACGTCTGTTACCCAACAACTAAAGCTGAAAAATGACGAAAAGTGCACATCTTTTTGTAGGCTGAGGGTGAAATGAGAGATCTGAGCCCAAACAAACACGTTTGTTTTTCTGTCATGTCTGGAACTTTCCTTTGGCGAATATTGATTTTAAACCCAGCTAATGATGTTTTCTGTCGCCTGACCTTAAACTTGACACTTACAGAAACCTTTATGGATTTTTAGATTTTAATTAGCATGTTTACTGAGTTGTTTTCCTCATGGGACATTCAACTCCACGGTGCAGGAAAAACCTGACCCACACACACACAAAGCCTGATTTCCAAAATCAGAGCAATTTAATTTCCTGGACGAGTGGGAAGCAGATTACAGCAAAGCAGTCTCAGCATAAGGACATGAAGAGAAACAGATGATGATTTATATATATATATATATATATATATATATATATTTTTCTCTCTTCCATAACATAATATGTTTCCAGTATTTGTAATAAAATTGAATGTTTCATTTTACTATTGTTGAGATATTATTAGATTTTTAATTAGAATTAGTTTTTACTTTTATATTATCCAGTTTCATTTTATCTTAGTTAAAGTTTTAGTATTTTTGTTTTGTTTTGTAATTTGTAATTATTTAAAAATGTTTATATATTTTAATTTTTTATTTCATTTTAGTTTTAGTTATTGTAGTACATCAAGTTAAACTAAATAATAAATTAATTGAAATAAAAGTTAATTTTTTTATATTATTTTGTTTTATTTAACGTTTATTTTATTTCAATTCAATTCAATTCAAATGTATTTGTATAGCGCTTTTCACAATACACATTGTTTCAAAGCAGCTTTACAGAAAATGCATGTGTCTACATTACAATTTAGGCCCTGTCCACACGAACGAATAATTTTTTTATTTTCAAAACCGCCTCTTTTTCAACACGGTTTGGTCATTCATCCACACGCAAATGCAGTACCAGGTCACCGAAACCGAACATTTTTGAAAACTCCTGCCAGGGTGAAGATTTTCAAAAACTCCGGTTGAAGTGTTGTCGTGTAGACAGCGAAACGGGCGTTTTTGGCTTGTGATGTCGGCGCCTGCGCTGTTATCTCCACCTACTGGAAACTTTTTCAGGCTTCTGATTGGCCAACATGGCTTTAAGGTTGAGATTATATCGCCACCTGTTGGTTTGGCATGCTCTTGACAGTGCTTCATAGCATGCGTTTGCGTTTTCATGTGGACAGAGATTTTTTTTTTAAATGGAAATGGATTTTATTTTATAAAAATCCCCGTGTACATGTGGGGTGATCACCTTAGAGTGATCTGTTATCAGAAGTGAATATGTCCAAGTAGTTAATTTCACAAATGAACAGTTCAAGGTAATAGAATCATACAGTTAGCTAACATTAAATTAATTTCAGGCAGAAGCTCATTAAAGCGATTATTACAAGTGTGATCATAATGATTGCAATATAGAGAAAATTTGGCAGCTGCGCATATTGATTTAAGTTGGCGTCATCTGGGGTCCTCGCAGGGGTCAGCATCATCTCTTCAAAAAAACTAAAATGTTTTTATGGTTATTTTTAGTTTTAGTTAACTATAATAAACCTGACTGTAGTAGTCAAATAACATGGGCATTCATTAATGTTTTACCATCATCAGGATTTAAAGCTAAAATTAATATGAATCTATAAAGGGATAGTGTATATTTTAGGTGCTGTGACTAGTCAGCATTTCTTATAAGTTTTCCAACATTTTAATTCTTAACCACTTTAATAGTCTGCAGTTTATTCAAGCCCAAATCTCTCTCTCGATGCATATGAGGTGAATAATTGCATATTATAATCAGACAAAAAAAAGTGTTGTCTAAAATAATTGTAGATGAACTATAAAATGGATAGCTCCAGTCCTAGATGCTGACAAGTCAATACAGCAATCCAGCCAAGTTCAAATAAACACTATAGTACCAGTTATGATGCAAAAAACATTTTGACCAATAGTTATGGTGTATATCATTGCATAGTGTCCGCAAAGGGGGAAAATAAATACAATTTCTTCTTGTACCTTATTGATTAATTACAGCCTGTCAAACTGCAATTTGTTGCATAAAATGCCAAACTGAATGCATCATTACATTTTTAGGTTCATTAAACCTAAATGAGTGTGAATGGTGAGTGCACAAAATGTACAGTACAGTAAAACAGATGGAGAACACATTCCTTGAAGAAACGCCTGCTTTCCAGGAAGCCATTACATTGTTTGTGCCTATTCAGAGGTCAACTGCATGTCTCTGTCTCTCTGGAAGGACCTCTGCTCTTCATGAACTTCATTCATGTGTATTAGCTGACAGCCATGTGGCTTTATGTTCCTGAGTAAGCCAAGATTACAAAGACACAATAGCTCTGACTGTACAGAGTTTACTTTGTGATAGCTGTAGAGTTCAGTTTGTCTTTCTATTTGATGCCTGTTCACACATATCAGGTTTCATTACAGAGAGAGAGAGATATGGCTAATGCTACAGTGCACAGAAACACTGAAGAACTCAAAGATAATAATGACTTTTAATGTTGTATTAGTGCTTTATCATAAATTCAAAGCTCACTGCAATAAATACACTACTGTTCAAAGGTTTGAGGTCTCTCATGCTGACCAAGGCTGCATTTATTTGATCAAAAATACAGTAAACACTGTATACAGTTTTATATTATTAAACATTTCAAATAACTGTTTTCTACTTTAATTATATAACGTCATGTATTCCTTTGATGTCAAAGCTGAATTTTCAGCAGCCATTACTCCAGTTTCACATGATCCTTCAGAAATCATTCTATGCTGATTTGACACTCAAGAAAATAGCTGTGCTGCTTAATATTTTTACAGAAACCGTGATATATATTTTTTCAGAATTCCTTGATAAATGTAAAGTTCGAAAGAACAGCATTTACGGCACTAAATGTCTTTAGTGTCACTCTTGATCAATCTAATGTGTCCTTGCTCAATAAAAGTATTAATTTCTTTAAAAAATCTTTATGACCCCAAACTTTTGCATGACAGTGTAAATAAATAAATACATACATAAATATAAACTTAAAAAAAACATTACAACAATATAAAAACTTTCAGCTCTTTCCGTTTTTTTCCAGGTGAAATTAATTAGCAAGAACCTAAATATACAAAAAAAAGCAATATCAAAAAATATAATAGTTATATTTAAAAATAGCAGTTTTTAAAACAGACAAACTCTTACAATGATTTTAAAAAGGCTACCCGAAAACAATCTGTGCATTCTGCTTTAAACTCCATCTATCAATGATCTATTATTCCAAAATGGCAATTATACATTTATTTCTATTATTATCTGCAGATGTTTTTCTTTTTCTGATGGTTGTTGTTTTTCTTTGATCCCATGCTCAGGATAACATTAATACAAATCATTATGAGCTTCATTTGGCTCCTAAAAATGTTATGGGGACACAAGAGAAATGAGAAAATATATAATGCACAGGTATTATAACAGTTTGCAAAACAGTGACCAAAGTGTCTTCATCTTTAGTATGAATGAGCTTGTGAAACCCCTGAAGATGAACTGAAAGCTAGTGATGGTGGGAGGACTTGGCAATTTAAAAGAAGCACAATCCCACAGCACCATCTACAGGTAACTATAGTGCACTTTCTGTATTTTCACAGATCTGTGTGAGGTGCAACACAAACAAACAATTGGCAT
The DNA here is from genome assembly GCF_001515645.1 of Sinocyclocheilus grahami. Classification (NCBI taxonomy): domain Eukaryota; kingdom Metazoa; phylum Chordata; class Actinopteri; order Cypriniformes; family Cyprinidae; genus Sinocyclocheilus; species Sinocyclocheilus grahami. The sequence continues at coordinate 2,252,730 of NW_015505195.1, forward strand.
CACAGCAAACAAATGATGAAACTGAAGCACCCCCACCCTCAAGTATCATCACCATGACAACAGTCTGTTACCTCATCATCGTGGACCAGCTCTTTCTTCACCACCTTCATGGCATAAATCTGTTCGTTCTTCTTGAGTCGGGCCAGTAGCACCTTGGCGTAACTGCCCCTCCCAATCACCCGGATCAGGTCAAAGTCCCCCAGGCCGAGACCCTGAGAGATCTGAATCCCCTCGATACCATCCACCACCGCCTTCAGATCCTGTGCGCACACAGTGGAAAACTATTACACAGTATTATACAACTATTATACAATTTCTATCAAACACACTCAAAAAGATGCAAAAATACAGTGAGGTTTCATGTTACATGTGTTCCTGATTTCCAGTACAAACTATATGGATATGAAGAATGTGAATAAGAGCATTTATACTCTATTATTATTGAATGAGACCTCCGTAAACGTTATGCACCTGTTATGATCTGCATCTTACCTCTGCGTCATCTTCAGCTTTCTCTACTTTCCGGTTGTGTGCTAAAAAAGGGACTGGAACTGAAAGACAGAGAAAGAGAGTTTTTTTTATTATTAATAATATGTTTTATCTATATATTAGGAGAGAGGATAGGAGCAAGTATTTTAACATTGAAAAATGTACATTATTTCCCATCACGTGTAACAGTAGTTGGATTGTCTAATTCATTATAGTGAACTGGTTCATTCAGGCGCTTTATTTCAATGCAAAAAAAAAAAACATCAGATCATCACCTAGAAATAACGATGAGCAATAATATTAATAATAATTAGTAATATATTTATCTATATATCTATATATTAGAAGAGGCTAAGAAAAAGTATTTTAACATAAAAAAATAATTCATCAATTTAGACGGTTAATTTCAATGCAATAGTAAAAAAAAAAAAGATGAATCAATTATTGTGATGCATGACTGAAAAATAATACTTTTCAGCAACAACACTATTATTATTGTTGTTGAATTAATGTTAATTTATATTATTATTATTAATAATAATATATTTATTTATATACTAGAAGAGGATATCAGAAAGTATAACATTGAAAAAAAATATCTAATTCATTAGTTTGATGCATCACTAAGAAATGTTCCCAGAAGTAATTTTACACTTAATTTTTGTAGTTAAATTTTTTAAACAACATAAAATCAAAAGTGTTGTTGTTTATTGTTCTGAAATGTCACCAACCACAGTTTAACCCTCTAAGTTCTAAGTTCTCCCTTACAATGGAGTGATTTACAAACACTTTGAAATCGGTTCAACTGAATCATTAAAAAATAATCGATTCAAAGGAACAATTCGCTTCAGCAAATCATATAATGTGTAATGCTACCAGATCCCAGTAGGGGGCGCCACAGACTGGACTGTCTCAGAAGGATAAGCATGTATTTCGCTCTCTTTCTCTCTCAACTGGGTCAATGTGACATTACCCACACCTGACATTACCCCACACCTAATGTTACTACAGTATCCTACCACTGTCAGCAGTGCCCTCTGACAAATAGAGGACAGAATGACCCCAATACCCATACAAAAACAGCATTTAAACACACACAGCGGAGATAGAGACCTACTTGCATCTGTTTCCTCAGGGTCCTCAGGGGGAAGCTCCACTTCCTCTCCACTTTTATCCTCGTCTACCAACGGCTCCTGTGATGGCATGACTGGATCCTGCAGAACAACACAGAGATTATACAGGCAGGCTATTTTTCAATGGTCTTTTTTCCCCTCTCCTCTTCGGGGGCTCTAAATAAAAATGTCACTTATCCAAACATGACATCAAAACGGACCCTATTTACTTTCTTAATAAAGGTCCCTTGTGCAAGATAAATTTTTCTAGAAAAAAAAAAGAATTCATCAAAATGTAATAACTTTCTCTACCTTTGAAATGAATGTTCTTATCGGTTGACATAACTAACACCACAGGAGAAAATGTTGTTAACCAACGATAATCACAGTTTGCTTTTCACAATCCAATTACATCTCAATGGATAAAATTATTCCATGTTCTACATTATTTTCCACTTAATACACCATTTCAAAAATGTCATATTTTAAAATATTTCCGATACTTTTCAAACTTTCTTGACCACAAAAAAAAAAAAAAAGATTACCTATAATAATTATTATTATTAGTTATTATTGAAAATAATAATAGTATAATAAATTATAATAAAATGATAATCACATTATATTATTTAATTCACATATTTAATTATAATATACTATATAATATACTGTATAGTATAGTATATATAAACCAATATAATATATAGTTAATAACAATAAAAAAGAACAACATTTCTATTAACAGAATATGAATATATCAATTTAATAATAATAACAATGTTTCCAATTCTAATATTAAGGAGATTGTTTTAAACATTGTTGACAACAAAAAATAGAAAAAACAAACAAACAGTATTTTACATTATATTTTATTATTATTTATTTAACAGTATTTTATATATTTATTTTTTATTTAACGGTATTTTAATATTATCTTGCCATAGTGGCACTTTTAATACCATAATACAAAATTTCTATATAATGTGTATAATGTGTGCCTCTCTGAAGACATGGGAGTCAGTTATATCGAAGTATTCTTAGTCAAGACCCTAAATGTGTAACTACAAAATGAAGACAAACACTTGTGAGAAAGTGAGATGAAACAATGAAAGAAGGTAGTCAGGCGAATGACAGAATGTCTTCACGAAATGAGGATAAAGTCTGAGTGAATAAAGCTCATCAGCTTTGAAATCTATTAAAGAAAACCTGACATAGGAAATCAGAACTGGAGAAACAGTTTCTTGCAGAAGGCAGTGTTGTGAAAATGGTTTGTGTGACAGTTTTCAGTCTGTGATTTCAACATTCTGTGTAAGTTTAGAATCAGGTCAATTCAATACTGACAAGACAGTGTTATCATCTGACAAATTCCACAAGGTCAATCTTTGAAACATTGTTAGAAACTCCAACAACACTCTTGAGAAATGAGAAGAGATGAAAAACAGCTAAAAAAAACAAACATTAAAACTGCAATGAGGTTTTTAACAGCAGTGGATGTGCTTATCTGAATGAAATGGCAAATGCAAAAGAAATTATTTATGTTTTTTTATTTTGCAAGTTCAATCTTCTATTTTTGAATGTTGTCAAGTCTGGGGGTGACTGAATTAAGACTCTCAGTCACAACAGACAGATGATGAATATTTTTAGAGCTGATTGAAAGACTCACCATATGCCTTTGACAGGTCAGTGGGACGAGCTTGTGACAGCGTTTATGGACCAGTAGCTTGCAGTTGATACACTTGTAGCCCTGACGCCCCAGTCCCCATATCCTCTCGCTGCAGTGGCCACAGTATGCTTTCTGAGAGACACACACAGACATGATTACTGAAGTTAGACTAGCCTTATCTATGATACATTTAGCAAGTTGAACCACTTCAATGAATGAGTAAATCAATAAACTTAAGCAAACTACCAAAGAAAAAAGGGATGTCCTACAGATATCACATGAGCAGATAGCACACATCAGCTGAGTATTGCATTCTGAATTTCACCCTAGTATAAAACTAGAAACAAAATATAGTAAATAAAACACACAGCCATTAAAATTTTGAGGTTTGAGGTCAAAGGTTATTTTATTTATTTTTATTTTTTGTCATTTTTAGAAATTAATACTTTAATTTAACTAATATGCATTCAATTGATCAAAAGTGACAGTAACACCATTTATAATGTTTTAAAAGATTTATATTCTAAGATAAATGCTGTTTTTTACTTTCTATTTATCCTGATAATGAATCCTGATAAAAGATGAATCACTACAAAAATATCAAGCAGCACAACTAGTTTAAACATTGATAATGATTAAAAAAATTTATTTTCATCAAATCAGCATATTAGAATGATTTATGAAGGACAATGTGACACTGAAGACTGAGTAATGGCTGCTGACAACAGCAAAAACAGGAATTTTAAATTGTACAAATATTTCATATTATTAGTACTCTTTTTACTGTATTTTCGATCAAATAAATACAGCCTTGGTGAGCATAAGAAACTTAAACATTAACATTTCAAAAACATTTCAAACAAAACAAAACGCCCTGTGAGTCATAAACAATTGAAAATATCTTTAGCTCAGTTTGCTGTGAGGTTCTCCATCTGTTCACAGGAAAAGTGCTACATGAATGCATGATAGAAATATAGAAAATAAAACTAGTTAGAACTGTGGAATCATCAACGTGGTCAAGACCAAGAAAGGTGCTAAATGATCACATTACAAACCAAGCACAAGTCTTCTGTCAAGCTATCCACCAGGGGGCTCTCTAACAGTAAATAATTTTGTAAATTACTTTTTATTGTAAATCCCATTTTTTCATCTTTGACCTAGAGCAGGGCTGTCCAAACTCGGTCCTGGAGGGCCGGTGTCCTGCAGAGTTTAGCTCCAACTTGCCTCAACACACCTGACTGCAAGTTTCTAGTATGCCTAGTAAGAGCTTGATTAGCTGGTTCAGGTGTGTTTAATTAGGGTTGGAGCTAAACTCTGCAGGACACCGGCCCTCCAGGACCGAGTTTGGACAGCCCTGACCTAGAGGAATGCAGCTACTCAAACATGCAGCTGCTCAAAACATCAATATTTAAAAAAAATATTTCATGAGCATTTTAAACCTTGTACATGTGCAAATCTGCAAAAAATATATAAAGAAAATAAATAAAAAAATAGGACTTTCTAATTGCTTTAAAACTGTAAACGCTTTTTACTAAGCTGTTTTTCCCATTTTTCAAGTTCTACATTTTCTCCTTAGCTCCATGTTGCAGTAAGTTTTGGGAGTTCATTTTTAGTCCATCTCCTATCCTGAAAAGTCTGTCTTGCAGAGACTGACAAAAATGAGCTCCTAAAACTTACTGCCAGATTCTGGAAGATAAATTCTTCTAACAGTGGTACAAGAGGATGTGGTGCTGGTCCTTCAAGAGTCACTCTCAACTTATCTGTCCATAAAGCCTATAAAAATAGTCTTCATGTATTTCACAACACTTCAGAATGTTATTCTTATTAAGTAGGGGTAAACTTTTAGGATTTTTTACCCAAGCAAAGTTGTGAGAACCTGCCACCTTGTAATTCTGGAGACTCAAGGTTGCAGTTCTGGAAAATAGTGGCACTGGAGACTAAAAGGTTCCTAATGGTTTCACACTTAATTCTTCACATTAATTATTAATTCTTTTGCAGTTAACATGCTCTTTTCTTCTCCACCTGTTTTTTTCTGACCCTGCTGACCCAATGAGCATTTTGCTGACCAATGGTCATGCCTTAACTTTGAAATTTCTGTATTGCATTAGTTTTTAATATTTCTCATGGGGATTTAATCATTTTTTACTTCTCAGTCGGAGTTAAATCTCTTTTTTGGCTCATTTCATCCGTAAAAGAAAACCTGCCTAATAATTCTGCACACCTTAATAAGGAGTTTTTTTTATTTCCAGCCTTCATGTACAATTATATATCACTTCTAAATTATTAAATACAAAAATAATAGTAGTTATTAAGATTGATGTGGTTTAGAATTGGTCAAATCTGCTTGGAAAAAAATATGATCAGAATATCAACGTGCCTAATAATTATGCACACACTGTAAGATGTGCTCCCTTTACACAGAGTGCGCATGATCGCGAAAGTGAACAGTGAGCGCACATTCAAATGTGATTTCAATACCCCGCATACTGATAGCAGCTCCCTGATGTGCGAAAATAATATACAATATTAGAATGTTTGCAGGAGCGGGACGCACACACGTTGCGGGAGTGGGCGGTAATTGTCAGAAATTCAGCGGGAGTGGGCTTAAGAAAACTGTCCCCAAGGCTCTAGGCTGCGCATCAACATACACGCTAAGTTTTTTCGGATACAATTTTTGAAATAGCGCCATAAACAGGGGTTAAAGCAAAATTTGAAAATTTTTCCTCAGCCAAACTCCATTCCACAGCCATACCTGTTGCGAAAATAATATACAATATTAGAATGTTTGCAGGAGCGGGACGCACACACGTTGCGGGAGTGGGCGGTAATTGTCAGAAATTCAGCGGGAGTGGGCTTAAGAAAACTGTCCCCAAGGCTCTAGGCTGCGCATCAACACACACGCTAAGTTTTTTCAGATACCCCATCTCCACCCCCAATCATTAGTGCCGCTTTGTTCTGTCTTTGACAGAACATATAGGACAATTTTTGAAATAGCGCCATAAACAGGGGTTAAAGCAAAATTTGAAAATTTTTCCTCAGCCAAACTCCATTCCACAGCCATACCTGTCAGACACACATTTTAAAAGCATTTTTTCTTCTTGTAATTAGGAGCGCTTGTCCTCCTTATTAAAAAAATTAGGAGCACCTTCTGATCAATAATAAAAAAAATTCTGATAAAAAATTAGCCTTCCTAATACGAGGTGACATTTGACTCAGAGTGACTTACAGGGGTATTTTCTTTTTACCTTTTTTTCATCTATGTCAAATTCAAAAATGTATGTTTATAAGCTTTTTAAAATTTCTATTTAAAACAATATAATAAGAAGTAGAATAAGACAAATAGGTTACCAATCATATGAAATTAGTATAAATAAAAAATGTATTTGTACAGAGGTGGCACAGGTACATTTTCAGACATTTAATGAGGCTCAGAGGTGGCATGAGTGCAATTAAATTCATACATTTATGTGGAGATTAATGTTTTAAATATAAAATTTTGATTTAAATAACTGAAATTATACGCCAAAAATGAAACTAAATCCGCCAGCAGGTGGCGACAAGTCACTGATTTTATCATTGAATCATTCATTCAATTGATTCGTTCGAACGGCTGATTCATTCAGGAATGAAGCAAGTGACTGTCTTTATGAATGGGTAATCATGAATCACTGACTCATTACATTCGTTCAAAAACGCACTTTCATTGAATGAATGAAACTCAGCTGTGTTTGCTTTTAGAGATGTGAAGTGGCTGAGCTGTTACTATATTTGGAACTATTTTCGTTAAAAAATAGAGCAAAATCAGGCAGTACTTGTTTACTGAACTGTTGTATTGAATCAATATCACATTTGCAAACTCCCTTAATAACTATTAAAAGCTGTCACTCTCCTTATCGTGATCTGTGGGCGCACAGAAAATGAGAGGGCGTGAGTGAGTTCTCAAGACTCAAAAGCACGTGCAAATGATACGTTCCGTCATCTGTCATTGTGTTATAAGCGTGGAACCTGCGGGAATGAGTACAATTGTAATTAATAGCCGCAATCCCGGGCTGAAATTCAAGTCCTACTCTGTGTTCTCTGCTAATAACCCGACTGTGAATGATGCGAGCGGCGTCACTACGTTGTCACTGAGAAGCTGCAGCCGTGGAATGATTTTTGGTGTGCGGCAGAACAACAACAACAAAAACAATAATGCGCTACGTTTCTTTTCCCCTAATTTTTTTTTCAATTGACGGAAATCCATCGTAGCGATGGAAAACTTTAATCCCTGCATAAACTAAATTTATTTAAAATTTAATTCAAGCACTTTCAAGGACCTATGTTTGTTTTCAAGTACTTTCCAGGCCTTGAATCCATAGGGCCCTTTGGACTGCGGAACTGGGTGCGATTTTAGTACCGGACTGCCTTTTTCGAGAACCAAATTAGCTCCTACTCCGGAGCAGGGTCTAACCAGCACAACTGGTACTAATCGTGACGTAAGTAGACATTGATTGGCCAAACGCGTATGAAAACGCCCTCACCCGCCATGATTTAAAACGCAGTGTAAACATACTGTAAACATTGTGCCAACTTATTTCGCAAGTATGGAGAACAGCGATAGATGGACGGACGCTGAAGTGCAGGCACTTTTAGCAAATGTAGCACTGCCAGTTGTCGTTGGAGATTCTTAGTCCTCCTTTCCGTTCTTTCAATCGCTTTAAGTATATGTCGACTTTCCATGTCCATTATTGTGAAACCCGCGAGACACAACAAAAACAGCTCCAATCACAGCGTCCTCCATCCTCCTGTTGTTAATGTTTTTCTTCTTTTGTTTCTGTTGTTGAACACCGCACACAAACGACTACGCTGTCGACCGGCTTACGTCACTTCTTAGTACACACTCTGTCGGTGCGAATGCAACCCTTTAAATGGTACTGGGCAATAGTTTGCGCAAAATCGTCCCAGTACTGTACATTTAGTTCTGGAAATAAAGCGGTGCGAAAGGCCCTCATATGTCTGAAATTCAAGTACTTTCAAGTACTTCCAAGAAGCGTGGGAACCCTGTATAAGTCTCTGGTGTCCCCAGAATGTGTATGTGAAATTACAGCTCAAAATACTCCACAGATCATTTATTATATCATTTTGAAAATGCCTCTTTTGAGTGGAAGCAGAAACACGCTGTTTTTCGGGCCTGTCTCTTTAAATGCAAATGAGCTGCTGCTCCCCGCCCACTTTTCCAGAATAGAGCTGCGCCATTACAACTCGTACCTGCTAAAAAACATCCGTTTTGGTTCTGATGATCATGTTTATTGCGCTGAAATCATGCGTTTTAAACCATATGAGTTTAAACTTCTGATATACGGTTTTCTGAGAGCACACATCTCACACATCAGCACATGGACAGAAAGTGGCTGTCACAGCATGTGAGTACTAAACTAAGTTCTCATTCACCAATGGCGCTGTGGGTGTAAATTTACAGATTAAGGGGCGGAAATATTATACTGAGATCCCTTTGCCACATCACCAAGGGAGCGAAGTCAGACGCGCTCGTTTCCTCAGACGCTTGCAGAAAAAGGCTTCACAAAACAAAGTTACTGGGTTAATCTTTTTCACGTTTCCTTGGTTGGTAGATGCACCGGGGACCTGATTATAGCATTTAAAACCTGGAAAAGTAAGATTTTCATGATATGTCACCTTTAAAAAGAAACAACTTAGAAGAGTAATTCGCTCAGGAATTGGACTACACTGGTTGCACTATATGTGTTTGAGCTTATATATATTAAAAAAAAAGACTCAAAAAGTAATTTGTTTTGGAATCAGATTACACTGGGTGCCCCATACTGTATTTGTTTGATTCACTACAAAATAACCGGCTCATAAGAGTCATTCATTCAGGAATCACATTGCACCATATGTATTTAATGTATTTATTTGCACAGTATGTATTTAATACACTAAAAAGAACCAGCTCATAAGAGTCATTCATTCGGAAATCAGACTACAATGGTTGCGCTGTTTGTGTTTAATTCACTTAAAATAACCAGCTCAGAAGAGTCATCTGTTCTCTAATATTATACTGAGATCCCTTTGCCACATCACCAAGGGAGCGAAGTCAGACGCGCTCGTTTCCTCAGACGCTTGCAGAAAAAGGCTTCACAAAACAAAGTTACTGGGTTAATCTTTTTCACGTTTCCTTGGTTGGTAGATGCACCGGGGACCTGATTATAGCATTTAAAACCTGGAAAAGTAAGATTTTCATGATATGTCACCTTTAAAAAGAAACAACTTAGAAGAGTAATTCGCTCAGGAATTGGACTACACTGGTTGCACTATATGTGTTTGAGCTTATATATATTTAAAAAAAAGACTCAAAAAGTAATTTGTTTTGGAATCAGATTACACTGGGTGCCCCATACTGTATTTGTTTGATTCACTACAAAATAACCGGCTCATAAGAGTCATTCATTCAGGAATCACATTGCACCGTATGTATTTAATGTATTTATTTGCACAGTATGTATTTAATACACTAAAAAGAACCAGCTCATAAGAGTCATTCATTCGGAAATCAGACTACAATGGTTGCGCTGTTTGTGTTTAATTCACTTAAAATAACCAGCTCAGAAGAGTCATCTGTTCTCTAACCGAAACACAAGGGTTGCCCTATACAGTATGTGTTTGATTCACTAAAAAGAAGTAGCTAATAAAAGTCATTCATTCAGCAATTGGACTACTGTACACTGGTCATGCTATTTCATTTTCTTAAAAAAAAAAAGCTTCAAAATATAATTTCTTTGGGTTGGTAAGAGTTAGAATTTATTTTGTTGAACTAGTACTAAAATCATCCTGTGTTTCTTTGGGAAGTGAAGTATTAAATATCCCAAAATGTCTGTTTTATTTCCAACCAACAAATCTCAAGAACCTCCTCAAGGACGATTATTAGATCACTCATCAGCAGGAAATGATCAAAGACAACATCATGGAGACACCTGAAGCTATATGCAATAATTATTCTAAGAAATGTGTGCAATCTTTCATATAGACAGTATCTTTCTTCATCTCTCCCCTTCTCGCATCTGGATCCCAGCACAGCTTCCACCCCCCTGGATTTTTTTAACAAATCGAGCCAGCGCTGCTAAGCAAATGCAATGCCAGAGAAACAATGTGTTTCTGCACCCATTTAAAACAACAAATCCCCAACAAATAGCAAACATTAAGCACAGCTGAGAGAATGTGGCCTTCAGGGCCAAGCGTGTGCGCCATGTATCCCAGATACAGGAATAACATGGGAATGTAAATCAAGACCCTCTATTCTCTAAAAAATTTAAAGTACTACTACTGCCCCTGATGCATGAATGCAGCTACTGAAATCTGAATAAGCCTTTGTCTGTGTTGTTGTAATTGTTGCAGGAGGGAAAAAAATATGTAAAAACAGACTCAGAATCAAACTTTTTGCCAAATTGCATTTCTGGGCATCTGTGGCAAAAACATGTTTAGAATTCATCATAATGCCACAACCATAAAATCATTAACATATGATCAACATATCCAGCTTAAATGGTAATGAGTGCCTTTGTGTAGGTGTTGTTACTTTTTAATCTCTTTAATATGCATAAGGTTGGCCAATCAAAACATAATTTACATATTAGAAAATATTTGATCTCAAAACAAGATCTCAAACAAACAGTGTTCATTCACCTGAGTTCAACTTTGAAAGGAACTCAAAGCATGCTTGGCAGAACTAGTACAGAAAGGCTGAAGAAGGAAAAATGCTGCGAAAGACATTTTAATTGAAAAATTGTGACAGAAAACAAGCACAAGCAAGTAAAAATAGTATTTTTGCTCACACAGGAGAACACCATATTACTGCTTCAACAGGAATAACATAAGAAAAAACTGATGGAGCGAAAGCATGCGAGAAAGACAGAGGGTGTGATTTCATTCTGTTCTCTCACGACTTGGCAAACACCTCATGACATCCTACAGCACTCATTAGACTCATCATGAGGATTCACCCGAGATGACTCGCAAATGATACGGCCGGGATGGATTTCTGGGTGCTGGATGAAATAAATTTCGATTTACGCTGTGCTCCATGTTGTTAATTTGATAGGGATTTTGGCCAGGAGCCAACAACTGCACATAGAATGCAACGGAGGCAAAAAGTACAATCTGTCCTATGAAACAGAACATGCCTTAAACTAATAAACTGACAAGCTGCGCAAAACCACGATCATATTTTGCACATGTTTTGCGCAGCTTGTCGGTGAACAACGGCTCTGTGTAGTTAATGCTGCTCCATGTGAAAGCCCGCACGTGATGGAGATTTACCGCTAATTACAGAATGGCTTTACTGACAAGACGCGTGTTAAATATCGCATGTGATTTATCGTGCAGCCCTACTGGATACTGTAGCTGTCTGTATTTTTGATAGTTAGGTCCAAAATATATTTTAAGCAAGAATGTGAATGCAGACACTTTAAAGGGGTCATATGATGCGATTTCAAGTTTTCCTTTCTCTTTGGAGTGTTACAAGCTGATTGTGCATAGATAAGATCCCTGAAGTTGCAAACACTAAAGTCTCAAAACCAAAGAGATATTCTTTATCAAAGTTAAGACTCTGCCACGCCCCCCTAAAATGGCTCGTTCTAACACGCCCCCACATATCTACCTCACTATGTGGAAATATTAGCATAATGGGAGGTAACTCTGACTTTGCTATGACAATCTGCCACTTCTGAATCAGCTATTGTTTTGTTATTAGTTTAAGTATTTGCTATTGACTGTTCAAATGCGGAGTTTTGTGTGTGAGAGAGAGAGAGAGAGAGAGCGTCTCATATGGTCACAGAGGCTGCATTTATTTTAGCAAAAAGGCAATAAAAACAGTAATGTTTTGAAATATTATTACAAAACAAAATAAGTTTTTTTATTTTAAGATATTAAAATTTTTTTTTTATTTCTGTGATGGCAAAGCTGAGTTTTCTGCAGCCATTACACCAGTCTTCAGTGCTACATGATACTTCAGAAATTATTGCTATAGGCTGATTTGGTGCTCATTTATCGTTATTATCAATGTTGAAAACAGTTGTATCGCTTAATATAATAATTATATTAATAAGCGTACACAATTTTTAACATATGATATATATTCATTTATGCATTCATTTATATATGCTACAGCAGTATTATTTTAATATATGATATATATTAATTTATACATTAATATTTAATATTAATATGCTACACCAGTATAGATATACAGGTGAAAATTACATAAAAATGTAGAGTATGACACCCTTAAATTGTTATCATTGGTGTCAGAAGGGGAAGGTTATGTGTTAAATGTTCGTTATCTTTGTCAGTGGTGTTGAAAATACAGGTCAGTCGGCTAAGAGATGAGAGAAACCTGGGCTCGGTTTTTATCGACCACGTACTCAGAAAAGCCGAGATGAGTGAAGTGCCTGGAAATGATCTCAGCGCATTACCACACACACTATTAAGACACTTACCATTAAAACAGTGATATGACTGTCTAGAGTTTGTGCATGTCAATATCCATCACTTAATGGAAGTCATATGAAACCCCTACTTTGTTTTCTTGAGTGAGCAGTTCAGAGTTCAGAGTTTAGACAAAGTCACTCCTTCATAGCCTGAGCAAATCTTTTAGATATCCATCTTTCATTAATATCCAGAAATGAACACTTCAGGTGAATTCCTCTGATAAACCACAAAAAAAGCACTGCAGATAAATTACAAGAATTACCAAGGTTTACAACTAACCCAAGCAAATGTCTCCATTTCTGTAACCGCTGAATTGCAGTTTTCCGTATTTTAGCAGCTGTTTCTTATATTACAGGTGCCTGATGTTTAATTACATTCTAAAGCTCCAACGGTCTGTCTGATACACCACAGATGCCACACCTGCTACCTATTGCCACGGCAACAGATGCCAATTTCCTTATTTATGACGTCATAAATTAATCTCTGTGAACTCCGGACCCAAATTTGAAGAAAATCTGCTCCTCTTTTCATTTTCAGACACAACACATGTGATCAAAAACAACACAGACAAGCGGAAATAATCTCAGTAAACAGCACGACTTGTGTCGTTCCGCCACATTACAGGAAAATAAACTTCTAGAAGTCTCACGAGGCCTTGAAATGCATTTGTTTTGTTTGCGAGAAGGATGTCATGATTCAATAGAGCAGAAAGGATGTCACACACAGGGTGCGAAATACGGGGGAGCTTGGCTCCCCTTAATAAGACATGGGCTCCCCTGAAAACGTGATTTGTGAAATTTTGGGGGGGTCTCAAAAAATACTGACAATGTGTTATTTTGACATGCAATTTCAGTTTTGTGTAATGTGATCATCGTGGATTATTATGTGTAAAATTGCAAAAATATCATTCATTCATGCATGACGGCGATTTAATAATGAAAATCACATGGAAACAGTGAGGAAAGGACCTGAAAGGTAAAAGTGTATTTTTTGCCTTTAAATTGCTTTGTTACAGTGATTGTATATGCCCAGTCTGTCTCCGAGGGCTGAGAACACAGAGAGAGACAGATCCAGAGGTGCTGATGGGAGGGAGGGAACGAGTCAGATCCTTAAAGGAAGGACAGAGGGAGGAAAAAACATGACCTACTTCTGTTCCATCCCTTGTTTCTATGGAGAACGAGAGGAGAGAAGTGGAAAAGTAGCAGGAGGGCAGAATGTGTTCTCAGAGAGAGATGTGGCCACAGAAAGTACTAACTAACTAACTTATTTATTTATTTTAAGTGAACTAGTAAGTATTATGCAAAATTAAAGTTTATAAAAATGTAGTATGCTACATTGTCACCTCAATTTACAATGCGTGTGAGTGGCATCTAGTTATCATATATATATATATATATATATACACACAATCACAGCCTCAAATGGATGTCTGGGGTAAGCAGAGTTTTGCACTCTCAGCAGTCTGACATGAGCATTAGAGCTTTTCAAGAAATCTGATCTTAACAAAGAGACTCACTAGACGTCATTTTATATGATTTTGGAGGCAAGTTTCTGCTTAGCTTGATGATGTCATCCTGCAGTTCCACCATGTTGGTCATAATGTGGTCACACATCGATCACCTTGATAAAACGAGAGAAGCGAGAAGAGTAATTTACGCACATTAACGTGTCACACACCTGCTGCGAGTGGGAGCTGTCTGAGGACACTGTGCTCATCATATGCCTCTCTCTCTGTTTTCTTCTTATCCTCTATCTCTGCTGAGGAGCATTGAAACTTCTCCAAGAAAAGGGACATTTCAGCTTTTGCAAAAATAGCAATGGCAAAAAGAACAATGTACCTCTCCATCTCTCTGCTATCTTTGTTCCACCCCGTCTCTCTTCTATCACTCTCACTTACGTTGTTTTGGTGTTCTTCCTTGTCGTGGCACATGTTCTGCTCAGTTGAAGAATGAAGACTGCTGCAGGAAGAGGTCTGCATTAACATAACAATCCCTCCAGGGGTGAGATCTGATTAAAGGCAGGGCATCACTGCATAACAGAGACACTGCACTCAAGAGTCTCACTCTCTCTCTCCCATGCCTTTCTACAGGCTTTCTAATAGTCATGTGATGTTTTTTATTCAAGCACTAGATCGGGTTGAAGTCATAGAACTGGGGCTTAAACCAAACACTGGTCAAGCATACCACTGTCTCACCAAAAACAACGACAACATCAAACGCTTTCTCCCAATCAACAGCTCAACAGATAATGATTGATAGTTAAAGAGTCAGATGCTTTTTGTAACAGTCACTACTACAGCTAAATATGCTAAAACTTGCTACTACAGCTAAATATGCTAACAGTTACTCGGAAATCTACATACTGTATATTTACTGTAACAGCCATAGATATTCACTACTACAACTAAACGTGCTTACAAAAGTCTGTAAAACAAAACAACCATACAGCTGCAGATTTATCAAAATAGCCACTACAACAGCTAATGATGTAGCTAATAATAGTAGCTACTACAGCAACTTATTCACTCACTTATTTATTCATGTACAAAAATTGTCATTTAAAGAAAGGGGTTAGACAATAGAAATATATTTACCATATATTAAGTCAATGAAAATACTTTGGGTTGGTACAAATTTTCATTTTTTTGAAAGAAGTCTCTTTTGCTCACCAAGGCTGAATTTATTTGATCAAAAACAAAGCAAAATTGGGAAATATCATTACAATTTAAAGGGGTCCTGTTATGCTTTTTCACTTTTTCAACTTTAGTTAGTCTGTAATGTTGCTGTTTGAGCATAAAAAAGATCTGCAAAGTTACAAAGCTCAAAGTCCAATTCAAAAGGAAATATTTTATTTAACAGAAATCACTTTTCAAAAACTACAACGAACGACTAGTTTGGACTACAACGCATATATTGATATCACAAATATTGACGAATGGGACGAGACCTGGTTGAGCTGCACTAGAGAAGGCAACGAGTGTTATCACTATGTCGGAGACACGCTAACTTTCCCAAGGCAGACGAACTTAGAGTGGTTACAATCATCTGGGTTTAAATTGCGCTTAAACTGATTTGATTTTGATGCAGGAACTACTCGAGCCGTTCATGTCAGACTGGGAGAGAGGTGTTGTAATAATGTAAAATATATGAAAAATAATGTGTTTTTCCCAAAACAAACACCCCCAAAACAAAATCCAGACTATGTAAAAGAGCATAATAGGACACCTTTAAAACAACTTTTTTAAAATACATTTTCTTGTATATTTTTATACAGTATATTATCAATATATATATCCTCCAGAAATCATTCTAATATGCTGATTTGCTGCTCAAGAAACATTTCTTATTATTATCAATGTTGAATAAAGTTTATTTATTTATTTTACTGTAACTTTGAGCAATTTAATGCATCCTTGCTAAATAAAAGTATGCATTTGTTTAAAGAATTTTTATAAAAAATAAATAAATAGGTATGCAGATTGTATTTAAAGACTCCTTATTTAGGCACGTCAATCATAAACATAACTCAGAAATTTGTCTGCTATAACAGGACACTTCCCGTTTTATAAGGTTGCTATTTGCCATAATCAACATACAGTAAACAAACCATACAACTGAACAAAGTGGGTTAAACACATGAAGTATCCAGTCAGACGTCAACATTCAAGCTGGAGAGGACTAGAGGACTTTAACTCACCCTGTTAAAGCGCTTGGCCTGGAAGAGGTGCCCGTTCACCCGGTACAGCTTCCTCCATCGTCTGGCTCCACGGCGGTAGATTGATTCTAGGAGAGAGAGGAAACGGTTGTATAGGAGCAGCATGAAGACTCGAGGAATGAAAAAAATCAATAAAAAATGAATTAGGGAAGTGGATTCAAAGAGCAGTGATAGAATAAGGGAGATGGACAGAGGTGTAGCTGGTCTTGACCCTGAACGTAGACGGATTTTGACTGCAACTGGATGAAAACCTGTCCCAAAGAAGAAAGCTATCAATCCCTCCCTCTCTCTTGCTCTCTTTTGTTGCATCCCTGTCTCCATCTAACCCACCCTCCTCTTCTCACTCTCTCGTTTCTGCTCTCTTGTCGTTCTGTTATTCCCTGCAGCATCATTTCAGTCACATGTCGACAGTCTCAAGTAAGAAGTGACAAGCATCTACACTGACCTAAATTGATTCAACCAGAACGAGACTCTGATCTGCTGTCTGGGGTTTTGTCTTTATGTGTCACCACCTTGAAAACATAACAATGACCTTTTTGGGAGGTTTCTGAGCTGACCTGATTGACCAAAATACTGACTGCATCTGAAAATTAGGTAGGTGTCCAAAATAGTGTGCCAGGGTTTCTCATGTCGGTCCAAACCTGTATGACTTTCTGCGGAATACACAAAAGATATTAGGAAGAATGTTTTTGTCACAATGAAAGTCAATGGGGTCCAAAACAACACTGTATGGACAATTTTCAATCTTTTATTTTCCCCCTTGACAGACAAAAGTCATACAGCTTTAGAACAATGTGAGAGTAAATGATGACAGAATTTTAATTTTCATTATCCTTTTGACCTTGAATAAGAGGAATCTTGTAGGATTTTTCTCAGATGGCCAAATCAAATGGTCAAATTTGAGTGTGCACCCGGCTTTACTGAACTGTAAATGTTTATTAACAAGTTGGTGAATGTTTGTGTGTAGAGTGAGGGTGAGGAGCGCACTCTCAGACAGCTCAGCAGACCATCAGTGCTCAAAAGCCATTACGTTAAGTACCACCTTAAAAGGGAACTTTGTTGATTTTCAACCAGTTTGTTTTGTTGCCATGTCTGTATTATATGTAAATGTGGATTATTTTTCCATGTCACCATCACCAAGATATCCCTGTTTATTTGTCAGCAAAAGTCCACCGGATGATGAAGTCCACGAAAACAACTTTTTGGATAGCTACATGGCTACAGATTGCACTTTTTATCCAAAATATTATATTCTGATTGCGATTAGTGCATTATGGGTGTTGAAGTTTTCCTACCTTTTTCACCACAGAACTTTTGCTCTGTTTTCTATAGTTTCGTGGCACCAATTCAACACCGATTGTGAATTTCTACTGCATAGACAGTCAACTTTTATTAAAACTGTCTTGCCAGCGGTGAATCACGACAACTTAAATTTAGTGCACAAGTCATATGGACCACTTTTAAGGTGTCAATACACTTCCAGTGAAATTGAAGCACAAACTGGTTTGACATCCTTTTGAAGAAAATCAGGCCCAAAAAAAAGTTATTTTGGAGTTCACTTCAAAACAAAAAAAGTTATTTTGGAGTTCAGTTTCTGGCTTTTTAAAAATTGCTTGCAAATCTCGTATTATGCTATTGTAACGGGGCTGACGAGACGTGAGACATGTGGATCCATCTGCAAGCTTTATTTAAAGAGACGTGGTATAACAGGCAGG
>NW_015505195.1:2270953-2271526 GCF_001515645.1 Sinocyclocheilus grahami
GAGACTCGGAAAGGGGTACAGGCTAAACAATACTCAGCAGAGAAAGGTGGTTAGAGTGGGTGTTATATAGTGAGTGAGGTGATTAGAAACAGCTGTGTGCAATGAGTGCAATCAGTGCAGTGTGCAAATCGTGCAAAGAATGATGGGATATGTAGTCTGGGGTGCTATGCAACAGTTTGTGTTGTGCGAGAGTCAATGTAAAGGAAAGGGTGACCTCTGGTGGTGAATAAACGGAAGTCCATGGACCGAATTCGTGACAGCTATATTATCAACAAATCAACAAAATGGTACAAAAAGTTTTTTGTTTTTTTTCAGTAAGTCAGTAAGTTATAGTCCAATGCAGTAATATTAACTAGCATTTTTTAGGAAATGAAAATGTCTAAATGTGCAAGACAGTGTCTAACAACAATATAATGTTGAAACATTTTCCAGACTACCAAACTTGTAGTTAATGTATCATAAAATTAAATACAAAATTGACCCTTTTACTTCCTTTGACATTTAATAAATTCCTCCTCCTCGGAAAGGACTTTTCTTTTCTCAAGACTAAATCAAGGTCACACTGGTGGGGAC
>NW_015505195.1:2271536-2275010 GCF_001515645.1 Sinocyclocheilus grahami
ACACATGGAAACATAGGATGTTGAAAAATCAGAACCTTGTTCCTAAAGAACTATATTCTTGTTGTCATTGGTCATTAAAACAGATGGCCCCGCCAAAAATCACATCATTGGTTGAACCAAAATTAGTCTGTCGGGCTTGTTAAATAAATGGAGTTACTTTTGATAGTGCGACAGAGCCACAGTTTTGTCTGCATATTAAGCTAAGAGAGGATGACTTTTTTTTTTTAATCTTCCAGAAGTGACATGCCTAGTAATAGGTGCAAAAAAATACTAAAATGTCCATCTGTATTTATATAATCAATTAATATTCAGCATCTTGGCCTGCCTTGATGTTAGTTTTCATATGCCAAAAATTCATTCAATCATAAAGATCATTACCATTCAAAATTTGGGGGTTGGTAAGATTTTCTCTAATTCTCACCCAGGCTGGATTTATTTGATCCAAAAAATACAGTAATATTGTGAACTATTATGATGATTTAAAATAACGGTTTTCTGTTTTAATGTTCAAATGTAATTTATTCCTGTGATGACAAAGTTGATTTTTTTCTTATGATTATCAATGCTGAAAACAGTTGTACTGCTCAATATTTGTCATACAACCATCACAGTTTTTCAGGATTCTTTGCTGAACAGAACCTGAAATCCACTATAAGTGGACTTAATAAGTGAAAAAAAATGCTATAGAAATATATAACATGGCACATTTAAATGTATACATTTCTCAGCTGATTTTCTCCAACAAATGTTTAAAACAGCCAGTCTCTACCTTATACTCTAGCTTCTGCCAGCAAACAAAATAATTCACAATGTTCCTCTCCTTCAACAAAGCAGTGACAGACCTCAACAGAACTACAAACGATCATCCCCTCACAGAGCACAGCGCTGCTGCAGCCCAAGAACAGCTGCTCAGGAAACAGCTATGTGTTTGCTATCATAATCATCCAGATGGCCACTGAAACACCTGTTCTTCGACCTGTAAGGCTGCATGTATATGTCTGAAGCCCAGCCAACATCTTGGCTCAGAAATTGGCCACACAACGGCATTCATGAAATCATGTATTTGTTATAATCTACCTCACAGAAGTCTCTCCTCTCAATCCCACAACTGTCGCAGTCGGAAATTGCCTCATAAAGTCCTGTAAAACTAAAGCAACTGTAAAAGCAAGCTTGGCTCTGACTTGCACTGGGAAATTTGGCAACATCTTTCATGACATGTTAGTGATTTTGAGTCACAATGATGCATTCAAGTGATTCACTCATGAAGGAACTGCTTTTAAAGCCTCTTTCCTGCTTGAGTGGAGTGGAGCGGATACCAATCACCTGGAAACGGCCTAGTTGAGGGTGCGGCAGGCACAAATTCAATTTTTCCATCATTGCCATGGCAACACACACTCTCTCCTGTGCCACGCGTGGCAGATGCCAGCAGCTCTGGTGGATGAGACATCCGGTCGTGAGAGTTGACACTCAAACAAACGCACTACATGCAATAATAAAACATCTACAACGTCTACAACAAAAATAAAGTGGTTTGCCAAATGTTGTGCAACAAATCACATCACTGACAACACTGTGAAGTGCAAAAACAGGCATCAAAGGAGGAACATCAAAAATAAGAACATTAAATCGGAGCTGTCTCTTATAATTTGGTTGGTTTGTAGATTTTTGCATCAAAAGTGCACATTTTTTCATTTACCGTAGCTTAAACTGGTAGAGCAGGCCACTAACAACGCCAAGATCATTGTTCCAGTTGCAGGGAACACATACATTTACAAGGTTTGCCTTGAAAGTCCCTTGCAAAGCATCTAGATCCAGATACAGAAATAATTCCTCAGTAGAATGTGATGGAAAAAAACACCAAAGATATCTGCTCTTTCTCTCTTCTCATTCTGTATAAAAGAAGCTTTCTCTCTATGCACATCTCCTCAAATCTGAAAGGGTTTGATCGTGCAAAATATTCACAGGCCTCAAGACAGCATCAAATCATCTAAAACACTAGGTGACTGTTCTGAATAGACTGCATTGCCAACCGAAAACAGTACAGTACCAAAACAGTTTACTGACCCAAAGTGAACAAAAAAATTTCCTCAAAATCAAATATTTTTATTTATAATATTATATATTATAATTAGGGATGCACCGATACCGATACTGGCACAGATGCGCAAGCTTCTCGAGTGAATATCTCACAGGCATCACAGGAAAGTTTGTAGCTCGCTCGGATATTTCAAAAGCAAGTAAGTAAAACAATGCACAAACTACTAAAGTTATTTGACGGTAAGGAGAGAGAGTGATAGAGAGAGTCCGAGAGCGTGCATTTCTTTTGCATGATCTTGATTGTGGTTCGCTCCATTAGCGCATGCATTTGGATTAAAACTAAACCGTAAATATAAAATAAACAAAAATTATCGGGGCATTCACTATATATAACATTTATTTTAAACGTCAAGCATACATGACTTTACTTAAAGCAAAAGTGAAACTAGCAGGCTGTGTGAAATGCGCTAGGCTATAAGTGTCTCTCTCATTCTGCACCAATACAAACGTGTGCGCGCTGCGTATGTTTAGCTTGCTTTAAGGCCAAAGTATACTTCGGTTTTTACTCGTACGCGATGGTCCACGTACAGTGCGTGTGACTCAAATTACATCACCAAAATAGTATGCGCGTACTCGTATAATGTATAACGTGTGGTTCCCTGCATTATTTTAAGGAAACGTTTTGTGATTACAGTATTGAGCTGCTGCAATGGAGCAGCTCTAATGCGCCATTAAAATGAACAGTGAAAGTAACAAAAGCTTATACAACACATTTTAACAGGTATAATTAAGTGTGGAAATAACTGAAGGAAATATCTGTTTGCTAAATGAAGTCAACTAACATGATTCATATTATTATTATTTTGTTTCTGTACCCAATATTTTAAAAAAATTACAAATGCTGTGAAAATACAGGTTTCGGTATCGGCGAGTACCAAAAAAGAAAGTATCGGTATCAGACTCATTCTGAAAAAAAGTGGTATCGATGCATCCCTAACTATAATGAACTGTTTTTTGCAATATGCTAAATTATTGATATGACAAAACAGACAATTTTGTAAATGCATAATATCAGAATTGAGTTTTTCCAGCATAACACAAAATGCTAAATAATGTATTAGTATTAGCCAGATTAGAAAGCAACAGATTAATTTACAGCTATATATATAGTATGTGTGTGTGTGTGTCATGTGATATGGATGACAACGAGAACTGATTTATTTATTTCAGAGTAATGAAACTGTAAATGATTTTCCCCCTTTCTGGAGAGCTGTTGTTTTTCTCCATTCTTTTTTTTTTCCAGAACACCAGATGATGTTGATGTCACAACACACAATTACACAGCAACACCTTTGCTTTAAGTGTCTGTCTATCTGTGTCTGTCTGTCTGTCTCTGTGTCTGTCTGTGTGTGTGTGTCTGTCTGTCTGTCTGTCTGT
>NW_015505195.1:2275158-2276276 GCF_001515645.1 Sinocyclocheilus grahami
AAGAGCCAAAAAACTGCCATGAAAACAAATATTTTACAGATTTCTCAGTTTCTCAAGGTATTGCACGGCTTCTGACAACTTAAATTTAGTGCACAAGTCATATGGACCACTTTTAAGGTGTCAATACACTTCCAGTGAAATTGAAGCACAAACTGGTTTGACATCCTTTTGAAGAAAATCAGGCCCAAAAAAAAGTTATTTTGGAGTTCACTTCAAAACAAAAAAAGTTCTTTTGGAGTTCAGTTTCTGGCTTTTTAAAAATTGCTTGCAAATCTCGTATTATGCTATTGTAATGGGGCTGACGAGACGTGAGACGTGTGGATCCATCTGCAAGCTTTATTTAAAGAGACGTGGTATAACAGGCAGGGTCGAACAATGGCAAACAGGTATATGGCGGGTAAAAACACAAGAATAGTCCTAGGGCTAGCGTAGGTCATTGATTGGCAGGCAGAATCACAGGGGCGAGACGAGAGGGAGAAATCCAGGAAAACAGGCAAAGATCAGAAACCGCAAAAACAGGCAACGCAAAACAAGGAAAACACAGAGACTCGGAAAGGGGTACAGGCTAAACAATACTCAGCAGAGAAAGGTGGTTAGAGTGGGGGTTATATAGGGAGTGAGGTGATTAGAAACAGCTGTGTGCAATGAGTGCAATCAGTGCAGTGTGCAAATCGTGCAAAGAATGATGGGATATGTAGTCTGGGGTGCTATGCAACAGTTTGTGTTGTGCGAGAGTCAATGTAAAGGAAATGGTGACCTCTGGTGGTGAATAAACGGAAGTACATGGACCAAATTCGTGACAGCTATATTATCAACAAATCAACAAAATGGTACAAAAAGTTTTTTGTTTTTTTTCAGTAAGTCAGTAAGTTATAGTCCAATGCAGTAATATTAACTAGCATTTTTTAGGAAATGAAAATGTCTAAATGTGCAAAACAGTGTCTAACAACAATATAATGTTATGAAACATTTTCCAGACTACCAAACTTGTAGTTAATGTATCATAAAATTAAATACAAAATTGACCCTTTTACTTCCTTTGACATTTAATAAATTCCTCCTCCTCGGAAATTACTTTTCTTTTCTCAAGACTAAATCAAGGTCACACTGGTGGGGAC
>NW_015505195.1:2276803-2277691 GCF_001515645.1 Sinocyclocheilus grahami
TATAAATCTGCCCTTGCTCCAGTGGATGGAGGGCGACGCTGCACCTGAGGGTATAAGCAGGACTGGAAAAGAGTCAACGCTGGCATTCTCCACACCAAACTGAATTAGCACAGCTGAGATGTGATCACTCGACGCTACTTAGTCAAGTCAGTTGTCATCATTGTGACCACAGACACACACGCAGTGCACTTAACATATTCATTTGACCTTGTTAATCAGAGCTGGAATCATGCCAGATCATTCTTCACTCAATCACACACAGTCATCTTTCATCTGTGATGTTTGAAGACAGACGACAGGCGTTCTCTGACTGCTGTACAGATCATATGTTCTCTGATTAGGACTATAATGAGTAGGACAGGTGTTACAAACAGCATGACCCCCCCAAAAAAACTATTTTAAATAAAAGCTGTTCTTTTTAATTTTTCAAAACTTTTGCATAAAATTATGCTTTCTAAGCAGAAATCTCAGAATACAGTCTAATACCACTGTTGTATTGGGCAATAAAACAAACTTAACAATTATTCTGTGCATCTTTAACACTAATGACAATAATGCATCAGAGAACTTTCCAAGACACTTGGGAACGTTTCACTTGATGAAATACGAGACAAATGCGGCATTAATGGTAGGCTAAGTTAAAAAGACTGCAGGTATCATGGCAGTGATCCAGGTCTCTGACCTTAAATTGAACAATGGCTTTGGAGCCGGAAAGTCTGCACTGGATTGCATTGAATATCTGCTACTGGCGATGAAAAGAGAGTAAGAACTGGAGTTATGGAATAATCAAACTTACATGAAAAGACGGCAGGATTAAATTTAATTTGTAGCTAAATACATTACCTAAATCTAGTTGATTGTTTTCTCTTCTTTAGTTGATCTCTGCTG
>NW_015505195.1:2279417-2282034 GCF_001515645.1 Sinocyclocheilus grahami
TAGTTGATTGTTTTCTCTTCTTTAGTTGATCTCTGCTGAATCCACAATGAGACAATGTTTTTCTGTTGCAAAGGCTGTTCCTAATGTCACTAACTTATATAGCACATATATAGAGATGTGTGTGTGTGTATTTAGACATATATATATATATATATATATATATATATATATATATATATATATATATATATATATATATACTATATACACATATGTTGTGAACCCTTTAGAATTGTCTATATTTCTGTATAAATATAACCCAAAAAAATTATCAGATTTTCATGCAAGTCCTGAAAGTTGACAAAGAGAACCCAATCAAACAATTGAGATAAAAAATATATACGTTGTCATTTATTTTTTCAGGAAAATGATCCAATATTACATATTTGTGAGCGGCAAAAGTATGTGAATCTCTAGGATTAGCTGTTAATTTGAAGGTGAAATTAGAGTCCATCTGTTCAGAGGTGTTTTTAATCAGTGAGAGAACTATCAGGTGTAAGTGTGTGCCCTGTTTTATTTAAAGAACAGGGATCTATCAAAGTTTGATCATGTTTGTGGAAGTGTATCATGGCACAAACAAATTAGATTTCTGAGGACCTCAGAAAAAGAGTTGCTGTTGCTCATCAGGCTAGAAAAGGTTTCAAAGCCATCTCTAAAGAGTTTGGACTCCACCAATCCACGGTCTGACAGATTGTGTACAAATGGAGGAAATTCAAGACCATTGTTACTCTTCCCAGGAGTGGTCAACCGACAAAGAACACTCTAAAAGCAAGACGTGTAAAAGTCCACTAGGTTTCAAAGGACTGCAGGCTAACTTCTAAGCAACTAAAGGCCTTTCTCACATTGGCTAATGTTAATGTTTATGAGTGAGGAAAAAAATTAACTTAAATGATTTTAGCAAATGGCTGCAATATAACAAAGAGTGAAAAATTTAAGGGGGTCTGAATACTTTCCGTACCCACTGTATATTGTGCTATTAAAAAAATACTTCTAAATTAGTTTTTAATCAGTATTTTTTTTACTGGTTTTTCAGCTTAAATAAGGAAACATCCTTTAAAGAAGACAATTTTTTAATAAGCAATGCTGCATTAGATATTAAGACTTTCTTCAAAGATTGCATCTTGCCTGTGAATGCATTTTGTCATACTGCACTGGTAATTTTTTTCACTTGTCTGAAGCAGAAATAAGTTAAAAAATAAGTGGAAAAAATCTGCCAGTGCGTGAAGGCAAAAAAACTTAAAAAACACTCATAGTAAAGATATATTCTATGCAAACAAGTTTTAATATCTTACCCAGTGTTGCTTCTCAAGTCAATTTATTTTGTTTTAAAGATTTTAAGATATTTCAACTGGAAAATAAGACAAAATACTGCAGATTTTTTTACGATGTTGTAAATTAGACTACATCGCATCATCTTTCATGTTATTCGCTCAGAGTTGCTGCATATGTAGCGCATTCCAAATAATTTCAAATCAACCACTTTTGAGGTTTCATTTCAGTTAAGACAGCCAGGCAGTTTACTAAGTTTTGCAACAGAGGGAAAAAGCCTTAAAAACTGTTTTTAAAATTTCCATTTCACGTCCCTCTCCCCCCGTTAAGATAAGCGCTGTGAATACCTCCTGCGACAGTCGCAGAGCACACCAGTGTTGCATCCCCCCACATTCTTCCTCCGCCTCCTCCTCCGGTCAGAGGAACCACAACGATGGAACACAACGGCACGAGAGGTAGAGTTGCACCGTGCGAGTCTTGGATAGATACGCAGAAGCCCGCCATGGCATGCCACCTGAGCCCAGAAAGCACCAGTCAGGACTGAACGTCCTCTGTGAGGATCTTTTTCTGGTGAGCATGTAATGGCAGGAGGCTCAAGAGAGCAGGGTTTGACTCACTTCCACGCATTGTTGGTTGGGCTGGCAGGAAGATGATGAAGGGGGCTTTCCTTTGCTGTGCTGAGGGTGTGTAGGATCAAAGCATGCATTGGGATTTGAGCTGAATGAACGGCCAGGACAGAAGCGCACGGCTGGAACGCAGCAGGAGCAGAACATTTCAGCACTCTCTGTACAAGGGCCCTTATATTCGACCACTGAGACCTGAAAATGAACACTAAACACTGACTCCTCTGTTCTTGGCCAATTCAGAATCACTCTTCTCAGAGGCTTTAGTGTACAAATCATCAGTAGTTTGTCTTTTATCCCCACTAAAAATATTTAAACATCCTTAAAACTAAATTAATTAATTATAAATTAACTGTAAAATGATACATTATAAATTAACTGTTAACTGTAAAATTGGAACTGAAAAGAAGAACCGATAAAATATAAATGTGTACCTTAAATGCAATATAAACCGCTGTGTCTATCAATGTAAATCGTGCAATATAAAAGTGTCTCTCAAATGCAATAAATGGAAATGGAAAATATAAATGTATATTAAAGAGATAGTTCACCCAAAAATGGTGGTAACCAAGCAGTTTTGGTTTCCATTGAATAGACAAAAAAATACAATGATACAAAAGTCAATGGGAACTCTAACTGTTTGGTTTGCTACATTCAAATATCTGTCTCTGTCTGTCTGTGTGTGTGTGTGTGTGTGTGTGTGTGTGTGTGTGTGTGTGTGTGTG
>NW_015505195.1:2283785-2291123 GCF_001515645.1 Sinocyclocheilus grahami
GTGCTCTCTCTTTTTTTTGTTATATACAAATATATGTCTCTCTCTGTGTGTGTGTGTGTGTGTGTGTGTGTGTGTGTGTGTGTGTGTGTGTGTGTGTGTCTGTCTGTGTGTTGAGCAGAAAAAAAGTCATGCAGGTTTGGAAACTATCTGAAAACTATTTTCCAACGAGGTTAAAATTAAATAGGTTAATTAATTAATAAACGTCATGATTTTAGAATCTTTATATTTTGACTGGAAATCAAGACAAAAAAAATATTTTTTGCAGATGGGTTTTGAAACTGATTTTTGCAGTGATAAGGACATCATTAATTTTTATTAACAAAAACAAAATGTTTGCAACCCTGGAAGCCTCTGCATAAAAATTCCATGGACAAATAAATCCAGAAGCAAATTTCAAATCACTAACAACCGTGTAAAGTCAGTTATTAACAAAATCTGGCAACAGTTACACCCACCACTTTAGAGCTTCCTGAGAAGATCAGGACCTAAGATGACCTTTACTTGACTTTTAGTGCCCTCAAGTAAAACAATCTAATGTGGCCATATCATGGAAAACAGGATATTCTTGCTCTTTGGAAGATAAACACAGTTGTATGACACATTTTAGGCCAGACTGCTTTGTGAACTTGTTAAGAGGCTGTTTTCAGATAACTAAGAGTTGTTACTCAATTCACATGCAAACCATTTATCCAATCAAGGCAGAGGTCATTTACATAATTTGAGAACAGACACATTTTGCTACAGTATCTTTAAAAACTTGTCAGAAAGATTGGAAAAGTATCATGTAAAACTGCTGTAAAATCAGAAAACATTGCTATAAATGTGTAGAACATGGCCCTTAAAAATAATATTTTAGCATATATAAGGGGGACAATAGCCGCTGATAAAATGACAATGATTGTGTTAGCAGCAACCTACCGAGAGGAGATGCTAATTTCAGCAGCAGACATTAAGGTATTGTGTTAATTGACAGGGAGGAGTTTCATAAACCGCTGCAAGGCAAATAACATTACTGTGAATAGCCTGCTTTGAAGCTTGTTCTTAAATTAAAAGGAAGTTCATTTATCAGCCATGTTATAATCCAAAAGATTAGACAAAATGTGATTACTTTGGGAGTTGGTGTGCGGCACAAGACTTCCCATTCACCCCAAACACACATGCACCCACACACCTCTAATTCCTGTAGAGCAATGTATGCAATCGTATTGTTTTAAAGCCATTTTGAAGTCTCCCACAATGTCACAGCAATCGGATGACAGCACATTTTCACTCATACACTTCCTCCTTGACTGCCGCCACATTTCGCTGTGATGTAACCCCTCTGATCTGCTCTCGCGTGGGACGGGAGTGTATCTGTACATTTAACACAGTCTTTTAGCTGGACTAAAGCCAAACACACACACGTCAAACCACAACTGGCACCTACACAACATATTTGCATAAACATAATACAGCATATTTGACTCTGTGAGCAACCAACACATTATAGAATAAATACAGAAAACTAGACACAAAAAAAAGAGTGAAATGAGATAAACTAACTTCAATCTTTGGTCCAGAACTCAGATTGTGAAGACTGTCTTTCAGACAAACTACGAGCGGTTAGCACTCAATTAGCACTTCAGTATATTAATGCAAACTTGTTTACTAGGGTTTTTCCTCAGGAAACCTAATTCTTTTCTCTACCTGCTTAACTTTAACATTTAAAATCTCTTATTTATTGCATATTTATTCCTTTTACATCTATGTACACTCTTATTTTAATCACACTTTCAATTTTATTTTATTTATAAACATTCACAGGTACCTTATTATCTCTTCTCCTTGCTTTGCATTTTACATGATGTACTTTCTAGCTTCATTTAACTCCTTTTATATGTATGCAAACACAGCCTTAAAAAGTATACAAATGTTTTATTTACTCAAACAAAGCACACAAAGTCAGAGATATATTAAAGATGATGGTGAAGAAAAAGAAATGGGAAAAAAACTCCATTGTTTTCGATTTGTTATTTATGAGATGAATAAACCAGAAGAAGGGAAATAAGGTCTGTGATTGTGTATTTAAATCAAAATGTAACTTTTAGTCCATATGTATTAGCTTTGAGAGAGTGAAATGAGATAAACTAACTTCAATCTTTGGTCCAGAACTCAGATTGTGAAGACTGTCTTTCAGACAAACTACGAGTGGTTAGCACTCAATTAGCACTTCAGTATATTAAACTTGCTTACAACTTGCTTGCAAACTTGTTTACTAGGGTTTTTCCTCAGGAAACCTAATTCTTTTCTCTACCTGCTTAACTTTAACATTTAAAATCTCTTATTTATTGCATATTTATTCCTTTTACATCTATGTACACTCTTATTTTAATCACACTTTCAATTTTATTTTATTTATAAACATTCACAGGTACCTTATTATCTCTTCTCCTTGCTTTGCATTTTACATGATGTACTTTCTAGCTTCATTTAACTCGCAAACACAGCCTTAAAAAGTATACAAATGTTTTATTTACTCAAACAAAGCACACAAAGTCAGAGATATCATATTAAAGATGATGGTGAAGAAAAAGAAATGGGAAAAAAACTCCATTGTTTTCGATTTGTTATTTATGAGATGAATAAACCAGAAGAAGGGAAATAAGGTCTGTGATTGTGTATTTAAATCAAAATGTAACTTTTAGTCCATATGTATTAGCTTTGAGCCCATATATATGCTAGTGTATACAAATGAAATTAAATTAAATACAATTTAGCAGATAACACTTGCAGTCTTTGTCTTCTAGAAAACCAGACTACAAATATTGAAACCCAACTTGCACTCAGAGGCAAATCTCTCTTTAGAATGAGAACATCCCACCTACTGATACCACCTGCTCCTGACTAACACGCAAATAGCAAATAAGCAATGGATCATAGGTGTGGCATAAACTAAATACTATTAGCAATTTTAAAAAAGGGACAATATTTCCCTCACAAACTTCCCATTTCAACCAGGAATGTCAAAGAAAACTGTGCCCATCAAGCAATTTCATGGGTCTTTTAGTCTCAGGCTGATACTTCTACTGAATCATACAGTGCAAATAAACTCAACAGTCAAGAATGAATCACAGTTTCTGAGCTATTTAAGGTCACAAAGTGTCTGCAAAGCCTCAAGCAAACACATACTGTATAACATATAGACACACTCATAGTTCAATCTATCATATCACCTTTCATCTGTCAACCTAGTCTTTCTATGAAATTTCATCTTTCATCCTTTTCTTTCCTTGAAACTTCTTTGAGACTTACTTTCGTGATGTATTATGAAATGCTGTAGGAGTTACATAGACGGTTATCTTGTGTTTCAGACCAGCCACGAGTCCAAGATATGCAGGCTAGAAAGACTTCAGCAACAGTCTTCATAACTGCCTAGCTTATATTTCACCTTATGGGGGAAAATCTCTCTTAGGAGACACTTTTTGTGACTCCTAAAATCTCTGCTGATAAAGAAGCCTAAACAATTTGACATCAGAGTGGCAGCATTTGCTTCAAGCTCAACAGAGTTATCTGGGATGAAAGAGTATAGAGCTAGCGGGCAACTCTTTGATTTTAGTCACCTCATTTCGAGCCTTTCCTTCACTGGCCTGCCAATCTCTTTCTTATTCCCTTATGTATGAACTGAACACATATTCTTCATCAATAATGAACTTTTGGCTCCTCTGGATGTTTTAAAACTTGAAAAGTACCCCCATTCAGAGCTTCAAAGGTTTATAATGTCAGTGAGTCTTTTTAAATGTGAGTCTTTTGTATCATCACTGTTCAGATGACCTTGAGACCAGAAAAGTCTAGTATTACATAAGTATAAATGTGAGATTCACAGAATAAAGCAGTTTTAGGCAATTAAGAGTGAAGAAAACAAAAAAGCTGCACTCTTGAGAGAGCAACACTCCCACGAGACCCCACTGCTGAGTATACACACATGATAAAGTCGTTGAAATGGTAAAAGCAGACTCAGAAAAAAGTAAAACAGACGTGTACAAATCTGGTACTAATTCCTCATCCAAGAATATTTTGGTTTTCCCACATGACCAGAGCATTCACTCAATGTCACCTTCAAAAAACACTATGAACTTGACCTTGACCCCAAGTGTTTTGTAGTGCAAGACTTTTCCTGTGCTACAAATGTAAATTATCAAGTTACTGATTATTACAAAATTTTACTTCAAATAAAATAAACAAATAAATAAATCACAGATTCTTCAAAAATAAGGATGGTTCACCCAAAAATAAAAATTCTGTCATCATTTACTCACCATCAAGTTGTTCCAAACACTTTATGAGTTTCTTTCTTTTGTTGAAAACAAAAAAACATTAAAGAAGAATGTTGGTAACCAAACAGTTGCTGGTAGCTACTGACTTTCCATAGTAGGGAAAGACAATATGGAAGTCAATGGCTAGCAACTGCTTGGTTACCAACATTCTTCAAAATATCTTCTTTTGCGTTCAAAAAATCAATTTTGGGGGAAACAGGCTAATAATTATATTTGAAGAGCTTTGTTTTGCTTGTACATTGTAAGTAGAACAAACCTGCAGACAGCAGAAGCCTCAGTCAACCGTGTGCATTGACAGACTGAACACCTACTTTTCAGATCATTTTTATACCTCCATGCATAGCAACTAAACACACTAAAACCACTAGCACTTGAACGCCTTAGCAACCACACAGCAAAACTCTGGCAACCACCCTAACATTGCAGCATCACCATTTACATGGGCAAGCAAACTGTGGTTAAGTGCTGTATTCAAGAGTCCAATAGTGATGGCTTATGATTTTCTAATTACTAACCCTGAGCTTTAACCACTAGAGCACACAACCCTTAGCAATCTTTCCAAAACAATATGCACTTCCAGTACACGCTAACAATCTGTCAGTGTCATTTTGCTTTGAAACAAAAACGGACAGCGCACAGAGCCGTGAGGAACTATTATTGAGCTATGTACTAAAAACAGACACCAAATCCATAAATAGACATTTTAATGCAAAGGAACTCACTCTCAAATGGTGCAAAGGAGGACACATATTACGATACAAGTCACTACATGTCAATACAGCTTTCAGATTACATTTGGTGATAAATAAAAGCAAACTCAACTGGAAACCCATACTGAACTCTGAGGCAAGAAAAACTAAATGTTTGATGCATTAAATAGATCCTGTCAACCTGAGTGAAAGATACATGACCTGAAATTACAAAGATGTGATATTGCAGTCACGTAGAAACTGTGTCGCTGTTAAAGGTCTGTTACGTCAGTGAGAGCAGACCATGAGCTAATTGAAAACACTCTGCAAAGAGGACAGTTAAATAAAGGACCAAATGAGAGAGAGACATGGAAAGAGGACTGAGAGGGCAAGAAAAGAGTGAAAGAACCCTTTCATCCAACATACACAACCATTACAGAACCATTAAAGGGATAGTTTACCCAAAAATGGTATTTCTGTCTGTTTACTCACCCTTATGTCATTGCAATCCTGAAAGATTTTTAGTTGAATGTCAGTACAATAAAAGTGGATAGCTACCACAGAATCAATCAAATTCAATGTGGATTATAAAAGTGTACACACTCTATATGTTTAAATTACAATAAATAAAATTAATATATAAAATAAAAATTTTAAATGCATACATTATATTAGGCGATGAGGCCAAACATTTTATTACAATATTTTTACCAAATCATATGATATTGATATTTATCATGATATTCATCAATGGGGAAGGAAATGCTTTCCACATTTGTTAGACAATGAGAATGAATGTAAACATAACTTGTTTGTTCTTGGGCTATTAAAGCCACAGCAGAACTCTAAGCAACACACAATTTCTGAATGAATCCACATTTTGAACGAATCGCGTGAACCAATGATTCAATGTCCCATTCATAAAGAGAGCCATTGGCCCTGTCCCAAATCGCACCCTTAACCCTCGCGGTCTTCCTCTGAGTCCACACTCTTGTGATGTAATGGCGCATTGACTGTCAGGTAGAAGTCTGATGTGGAGCTCGCCTCAGTGTGGGCTTGGCAGAAGTGCGCATCGAGGGCGCATAGCGGCCGCAAAGGGGGCGCTCGCGAGCACCCTTCTGAAAGCTAAAATTACGAATGGGACACCTTACGGTCTCGTGACGGGCATTGTAAGTCTGCAAGACCGCAAGTGCATATGAAGTGTGCCATTCGGGACGGCCATTTACTTAATTCCTGAATGAATCAGCCATTTGAACTAATTGAATGAATGAATGACTCAATGACTTACTCATTAAAACATTTACTGCCACCTACAGGCAGTTTTAGTTTCTCATTTGGAGTATCATTAATCAATCTTTTAAAATGTAATCAAATGAAAATATAACAATCGATTCACAACAAAACATTGCATTTTTATTTTTTGTCAATAAGATGCTGCCCAAAAGAGCTGTACAAATTAAAACATGGATGGAAACCTCTTTTAGCAGTGGAAGTTTAATACTGCAAGTAGGGATGCGCCGATCCGATATTCATATCGGGTATCGGCTCCGATAGTGCCATTTTTCTCGGATCGGGTATCGGTCAGAGAGAGCCGATCCAAATCCGAGAGTTTTTTTTTTTCCCCCCGATTGTGCGAATTATTCTGTGTTACTTCTGAAGCCATACGATAGCTTAATGTGAGCTACATATGAATATTCGCTCGCCTCAGTGTGGGCTTGGCAGAAGTGCGCATCGAGAGCGCATAGCGGCCGCAAAGGGGGCGCTCGCGAGCACCCTTCTGAAAGCTAAAATTACGAATGGGACACCTTACGGTCTCGTGACGGGCATTGTAAGTCTGCAAGACCGCAAGTGCATATGAAGTGTGCCATTCGGGACGGCCATTTACTTAATTCCTGAATGAATCAGCCATTTGAACTAATTGAATGAATGAATGACTCAATGACTTACTCATTAAAACATTTACTGCCACCTACAGGCAGTTTTAGTTTCTCATTTGGAGTATCATTAATCAATCTTTTAAAATGTAATCAAATGAAAATATAACAATCGATTCACAACAAAACATTGCATTTTTATTTTTTGTCAATAAGATGCTGCCCAAAAGAGCTGTACAAATTAAAACATGGATGGAAACCTCTTTTAGCAGTGGAAGTTTAATACTGCAAGTAGGGATGCGCCGATCCGATATTCATATCGGGTATCGGCTCCGATAGTGCCATTTTTCTCGGATCGGGTATCGGTCAGAGAGAGCCGATCCAAATCCGAGAGTTTTTTTTTTTTTTCCCCGATTGTGCGAATTATTCTGTGTTACTTCTGAAGCCATATGATAGCTTAAT
>NW_015505195.1:2294549-2296185 GCF_001515645.1 Sinocyclocheilus grahami
CACAAACTCTTTTCTCCGCTGTGGCTGTCAGTCATTCGTTCAGCCTTTAAACCTTGGTCGTGTTCAGTTACAGCGGTCTGCTCGGTAAAGCTCTCTCCAAGATCGTTCTGTGTTCCCTTTATACTTGATTTGTAAATACATGTCTATGATTGGCCTTTAAACCTTGGTCGTGTTCGGTTACAGCGGTCTGCTCGGTAAAGCTCTCTCCAAGATCATTCTGTGTTCCCTTTATACTTGATTTGTAATACATGTCTATGATTTTGCAAAAAGGACTTTATCTTCTTGTGAAAATGTATTTTAATTTTATAGTATATATTTATATATAAATACATTCATGAATGTTTTTAATGAATGGATTTTATAATAGTACAAATAGCAATGTGTAACATTTTACCATATTTAGTGCAACACTTTTATTTGTTTCCCACAAAATAGTTTTTTCACTAAATGTTTGGATTTCTAAAATTATTGTGCACTGATTTTTCTAGAATAACTTTTGCTGCCGAATTATCCACTAACCTAGTTTATGATACATTTTTGTCATAGATTATAAATAGATTTGTTTATTTTATTTTTCTTAATAATGAAGTAGTCTGTATCTAGTAGATTGTGAAAGAATGATTATCAGTTCCACACACAGAGATATATAAATTCTACATTTATTTAAATGAGGGGAACTTCACTGGTATCGGATCGGTATCTGTATCGGCCAATACTGAACCCTAGGTATCGGAATCGGTATCGGCGGCGAAAAAGGCGGATCGGAGCATCCCAAACTGCAAGGTTTAGAACAAATCCTATCAAGAATGTTTGAGGAATATCAATAATATCAATATCAGGTCAATAACAAAAACAGTCAAAACACTCCAAAGGATGATGATGGTGTCACTGTCTTCCATGTTTTCTCTCTCACAGTCACACTTCCTGTATGAGTCCAACCGCACACTGAATCCAGATACCACAATCATTCTGAGCAGCTTGTCAGATGTATTTATCAAACACATGTGTCTGCATAATCGAATCGTGATGCTTGACAAGTGTTTCATGCTGGTAAAAATGAAGTGAATTAGACAGAGCTGGTATTAAAGAAAATGTGAAGCAAAATGCCATGTATGCTTTGACTGACAGGATGACATCATTCACAAGAACAGAAAACATTAAAAACTCAAAATCCAAATCCAAATAATTTACTTATAGTCAATGGCTATTATTTTTGAGGTCATCTATTATGCTACACTGTAAAAAATGATCGTGATTTTAACGGTAAAAGACTGTACAAATGCCACAGTAAAAACCTGTTAAATTATTAACAGTAAGTTTCCTTACTATATACGGTGAATAACTGTAATAGATCTAACCTTTGTTTTCGAGAAAGTAGCCTCAGAGTCAACACTCATAGACTGTATCTGAAATCACACCCTCAACCCTCATTCACTATTCCCTACATGAGTTCACTATATAGTCCACTAGACCGAGTGATTGAAAACAAATTAGTGAATTCAACCAATGATGAACAGCTACTGTTAACAAGCAGAATCACTGAAGAAAAGAGCAAGAAATGAAACTACAACTGACTTAAATGAAACCTTAAATGAAATCAGCTGAAATAAAACAGCAGATGATGATTAAACAACTC
>NW_015505195.1:2296514-2305687 GCF_001515645.1 Sinocyclocheilus grahami
ATATACTTATATATAAATACATTCATGAATGTTTTTAATTAATGGATTTTATAATAATACAAATAGCAATGTGTAACATTTTACCATATTTAGTGCAACACTTTTATTTGTTCCCCACAAAATAGTTTTTTCACTAAATGTTTGGATTTCTAAAATTATTGTGCACTGATTTTTCTAGAATAACTTTTGCTGCCGAATTATCCACTAACCTAGTTTATGATACATTTTTGTCATAGATTATAAATAGATTTGTTTATTTTATTTTTCTTAATAATGAAGTAGTCTGTATCTAGTAGATTGTGAAAGAATGATTATCAGTTCCACACACAGAGATATATAAATTCTACATTTATTTAAATGAGGGGAACTTCACTGGTATCGGATCGGTATCTGTATCGGCCAATACTGAACCCTAGGTATCGGAATCGGTATCGGCGGCGAAAAAGGCGGATCGGAGCATCCCAAACTGCAAGGTTTAGAACAAATCCTATCAAGAATGTTTGAGGAATATCAATAATATCAATATCAGGTCAATAACAAAAACAGTCAAAACACTCCAAAGGATGATGATGGTGTCACTGTCTTCCATGTTTTCTCTCTCACAGTCACACTTCCTGTATGAGTCCAACCGCACACTGAATCCAGATACCACAATCATTCTGAGCAGCTTGTCAGATGTATTTATCAAACACATGTGTCTGCATAATCGAATCGTGATGCTTGACAAGTGTTTCATGCTGGTAAAAATGAAGTGAATTAGACAGAGCTGGTATTAAGGAAAATGTGAAGCAAAATGCCATGTTTGCTTTGACTGACAGGATGACATCATTCACAAGAACAGAAAACATTAAAAACTCAAAATCCAAATCCAAATAATTGACTTATAGTCAATGGCTATTATTTTTGAGGTCATCTATTATGCTACATTGTAAAAAATTATCGTGATTTTAACGGTAAAAGACTGTACAAATGCCACAGTAAAAACCTGTTAAATTATTAACAGTAAGTTTCCTTACTATATACGGTGAATAACTGTAATAGATCTAACCTTTGTTTTCGAGAAAGTAGCCTCAGAGTCAACACTCATAGACTGTATCTGAAATCACACCCTCAACCCTCATTCACTATTCCCTACATGAGTTCACTATATAGTCCACTAGACCGAGTGATTGAAAACAAATTAGTGAATTCAACCAATGATGAACAGCTACTGTTAACAAGCAGAATCACTGAAGAAAAGAGCAAGAAATGAAACTACAACTGACTTAAATGAAACCTTAAATGAAATCAGCTGAAATAAAACAGCAGATGATGATTAAACAACTCCACAAGCAGCATTACCAGCTTCACTCATTACTAACCAGTTTGACTTTATTTCTGTCATAAAGCTACAAAAATCTTTGAGAATTAACAGAGGTTTATATTGTATAATGTTTTGTTTGGTCTCACCATTTTGGCGATCAGTGGTTGCTTTAGTTGGGCTCTTGACCCTTGACTCTTTAATGTTAGTCTTTCTCTGCTGTTATAACTGTGTTTGTAAAACACACTTGTTATGACATGAAAAGCTGAGCGAAATTGCAATTAAGTGGTTTTAATAACTATTAATGATGATGCAATGATCATTTCATGACGTGATTCATGATCTCAATTTGTGTCTAACTATATGGGTAGATAAATGTTGTGTTTATGGTACTAATATGACTCTACAGGATAAGTTGACAAACTTTAGGGAAGGAATTTAAAAACATTTTTATGCACAAAACCTTTAGCGCTACAGTACCCTTTAGACACACACAGACATCAAGAATCAACACATGAATCTCAACAATGGTGACTATTAATAATTTTTTTTTTTTTAAATCATGCATGCTGGGTGCCAGTACAAAAATCCCAGCATGCATTGCAGAATGATTTTTTTTTTTGATTGTCACCAATGTTGAGATTCATAGGCTGATTGTTGATGTCTGTATGTGTTTAAGTTCTGCCATAGTTCTAAACTTTTATTTGAGCATATTGTGCTTAGGAATGTTTCACAATGATTGATTGCAGTAGTATCAGTGGTACAATTAAAGAGTATTAGTAATATTTCACACACACTTAATAAGATTAAACATTAGGTGAGATCAGTGAATCTCGTTCATGATGGTCTTGACATCACAAACACCAGTTTCATCTAATCAGAGATAATTTAGGCTTTTCTTGCTATAAAACTGTGTTAAATAAAGACAGCCAACTAAATCAATCAATCAAAGAAAAACTATTTTTAAAAAGTCAAGTTTCAAGAGCCCAACTAAAGCAAATACCGATCGCCATTATGGTGACTTCAAATGAAAGTACAACACCTAAAATCTCAATAAGAGCTTTTGTACACAATGACAGAAATAAAGTCACACTGGTTAGTAATAAGTGAAGCTGGTGATGCTGTTTAATCCTCCTCTGCTGAGATCTTGATAAATGTAATGTTTTATTTTCAGTTGATTTCATCTTTGGCTTTGGCTGTAAGTTGTGTTTCTCTGCTCTTGTTTCTCTTTCCTTCAGTGATTCTGCTTGTTAACAGGTGTTCTTCACTAATGCTTAATCCCCATTTAATTAGTCACTTAATTATCTCATTAACTTCATCACTGCTTCAGTGCTACTTCAACTCTCTGTAGTGTGGACACATATAAGTGCTCTTTAAAACTGAGAATTTTGCTGTGGAATTAAAGGGGTTAAATGTGTGAGATGAAAAAAGCACACTGTGAAATGTATTTTTAACCGAAATATACTGTTAATTTAATTTACGAATGCAAACTGTAAAAAAAACTGTAGATTACTGGCAACCACAGCTGCCGGTATTTCACCGTAAAATCAAGAAGAAAAAAAAAACAAAATACTGTTAAACCTAACAGTCAACTTCATGTTGTGTTTTGTGGGTTACCATTGTGCTGGAGAGTAGAGCCTGTGTTTAAGTAAAGGACGGACAGTGAAGCACTGACGTTATGCTGCTTGTTGCTTTATTTAAAGGCAGCAACTGTGTAATTACTGATGCAGTGTGAATCTCTTCAATAATTTCAATCACGCATGAATGTGTGCTGCTGTTATCTGCAAGATAATTGAATTGATGCTTTTAATGACTTTGTATAAATCAGTAGATTTTTTTTCATGGACTTAAGCAAAATAGTTCTCAATACCAATATGCTTGTATTACTTAAACATTATAAATATTACTTTATAAACAAATGCCAATTTAAGTGCAGTCGGTTTCTGCAAATTAAATGAGTTAACTCAAAGGTTTGCATATTAACATTGTATCAGTTAATGAAATGCGGTTTTTAACTGTAAATTTAAACAGTTCTGTAAAACCTAAAATGTTGCTACCGTATTTTTCACAGTAAAGTTCTGGCAACCATAGCTGCCGGTATTTTACCGTAAATTTAACTAACTTTTTTTACATAAAATTTAACTTTTATTTTTAACTAAAATGAACTTTTTTTAAACGCAATGCCAAGTAGCAAATCATGATTCATGCCTATTAGTTATTTTATCAAAATAAAAAAAGGAGGAATAAACTCTTCAATATGACCTGCTTAAATAGGAAATACATTAACACAAGAAAGAGAACTGTACTCAACAGGCCATTTTTATTGGGTATTTAAGAACCAGAGACAACAGAACTTTGTTTCTTTGTAGCTTTCCAGATAATCAAGCCCTGAAGACGTCAAATGAGTTGGTACATTTGTAGTGTTGTGCAATTTTTAGTCTTAGATTAATATTCATCAGGGGATATGAGGAAAACATTACGTGTGTGTTCAATATGTTTGATGCAGATGAGCAGATGGTGTCTGAACTTCAAACTACCCGTTCACAAACACACACATACACAAGATGACTGGAATATTCTCCTTTTATCCTAGGCACTCCTCCAAATTAAGCAGTTTGAAGAGGGGGGAGGAGGTGGTCACTTTAGCTTTTGTTTAGAAATCCATCCTCAGACAACAAGCCAATTAGCCTAACAACCACTCAGAAGGATTTCAGACTGTTATTTTACACAACTGACTGAGGCCATTTAGGTTAATACTAGTCAGCCGGATTCTACATGAGAGCATAAAGAAAGAAAGGTCAGAGGTCAGCATCATACATGTGGTAACTTGTGATAAGGTGGAGAGAGACCTCTTAATAAATGAAAGAATGCATAAAAATTTATTATACATTAGGCTTGGGTACCAAATGTAACCGGTATGTACTAGAACCGAAACAGAACGCAGATCTCGGTGCCTCATTTCGGTGCCACTTAAATGCCTGAGCGATCGATTAAAAATATTAGTCCTGCTTCTCCGAAATGGATGTAAGAAGCATGGGCGTCGCTAGGCCATTTTTAGTGGGGCTATAGTGATTAGCTCCATAAACTGTACACAAATTCATGATCGCCTCAGGGTCAGTCCACTTTAAATTTCATATGAAAACGGCGGCAGACTTCGTCTCCTCCCCGTCTTTCAGCGCGCTCTTCAATCCGCGGCGGCGCAGCGCGAGTGGACTCAAACAGAAACAGAGGACACAAGGTGTGTGTTTATCGATAGATTGTTATAATATCTTTATCTGTGCACTTCTTTGTCATAAATACAGTTTACAAAAGGTCACGAGGGAGCAATCGAGCAATCTACTGTAAAGTTTTCGCTGCGTTCAACCCTCATCACACCACAGCTGTTTCCTCCAGCGAAAATCTAGCCCTTAACACACATGAATGCATACTTCATAAAACGATCATGTTGCTATTTTCATTTGAACATTTTATATTGAATATAAAACATATTACAGTGCATATGGCATACCATACAGTCATTCACAGAACTGATTAAAGACAGTGACAGACAGCACTCAGTCAATTCACTCATTTTAATCAGAGGGATTGACAGATATACAGTAGAAACATTATGTGTGGTTTTGTATTAAATATTGTATTTAATGTAAATACATAAAGAAGTTATTTAAAATTATAGTTTTTATTTATAAAATGTTTAATATAATTATATTTACAAGACATATTTTTGATTATATTTTAATTATAAAATATATTACAATTATGAATTATTATACATTATAAAATTTAAAATATTATACATTTTATTTAAAAAATAAAATAATTTAAAAAAAATTATGCATTTGTGTGTGTGTGTGTGTGTGTGTGTGTGTTTGTTGGGGCCAAAACCTAAACAACTTGTTCAATGTGGTCTTGAGGTTAGATATTGGTCTGGATCCAGGCTTCAAGGGGACTTATCTTGGTCTGGGTCTTAAAGGGCCTAGTCTTATCTAGTTTCTGGCATTGATCTAGGTCTTAGAGGGTCTGGTACTGGTTTTAGGGAGTCTATTTTTGGTCTTAGTCTGGGTCTGTGTATCAATGATCATTCGCCTTTCATGGTTTGTATGTTACACATGTAGAGTCATTCAGAAACAAATGTTTTCCAGCCGTTCAGTGTCAGAAGGTCACACAAACACATTAACAGGGAGCAGGTCAGATGTACCATCTGTGGATCAATGGTTACGTAAGTAAGCGTAAGCTCAGAGAAACAGAGGAAAAAGGAGGAATGGAATGATGCGATGATGTCACAGAACAGGGAAAAGCCTGACTGTCTCAGTTTTTAAACGACTTCCATTATGACATCATCATATAGGGAGTATGATGAGATTCAACTGGATTTTGAATCCAAAGAGAGAAAGATGACACACTTTTAAAGGATTGTTTTAATGAGAGGGCCTGGACGTGAAGAGGAAGGGTGGCGGAACAGTTTGTGTCAGTGCTTTAAAAAAAAAAAAAAGAGGATTAACTGTGGGGCAACACCCACCAGAGACTGGGGCAATATAAAATATGGAGGAATGCATTATGGGAGATTACGAACACACTGCACACTCACTTAACTTTTACTTGCGACTTCAACGCAGCATAAAGTCAAGAAAGCTGATGTCAGCCATTCAGGCACAGTAATCCTACAGAGATTACGGATCCCCAAGTACTTTTATATATTTCAAGTACTTTTACCAATACATTCATCTAAATAATTCAATGTAATAATTAAATTATTATTAGAAGTTATATAAGTAAAAATTTAAATATCTAATTTATAAATTTAGATAGATAGATAAGCTCGGAGCATCAGAGATTTCATGACAATGACAGCTGGCTTCTTCATGCATGATGACAGACAAGCAGCTCAGTTTGGAGACAGCCAATCAGAGCCCTAGATCCAATCACATGAACACATATATACAAACACCCTTCCTCCATTTTCTCTACCTTTACCCAGAGCATCTTATTTTTCTCTTTTAAGCCCCTCAGGGTCAACTCACCAACACAGAGCTTTGTCTGAAAATCTTTACAGCCACTAAACATGAAAATCCGGTGTGTGTGTGTGTGTGTGTGTGTGTGTGTGTGTGTGTGCTTGCTGTAGAACATCTCTATAGGACATTGTGTAGTCAAGGTCAGCAGCGGTGTAAAGGGACGGGGGACTAATAGATTCATTTACAGAACCAATCCCAAGACGTCAATATGAAGGCAAAAAATGAATCAATGGCAAATAATCAGAAGTCCAGTAGCTTCACCCCATAGGAAATCTTCTCTATAGCGGAAAGCAGATCAAAGCTGTTAATGTTTAGTTCATAAACACGAAGGGACACAAACAGCAGGCCTGCAGGCTCTGAATTTAGTGTCATTCCTAAAGCTACTTAGCTACTTCCAGACATGCTATTGAATCTTAAACGGCAAAATAAACTAGTGAGTTATGAATGCAGCCTCAATTGTGTAATGCAAAAAATTGGCAAAAAATTAACAATAATATAATAATAATTATTATATTATATTATTATATAATAAGTATTTCCGGTGTGTGTGTGTGTGTGTGTGTGTGTGTGTGCTTGCTGTAGAACATCTCTATAGGACATTGTGTAGTCAAGGTCAGCAGCGGTGTAAAGGGACGGGGGACTAATAGATTCATTTACAGAACCAATCCCAAGACATCAACGTCAATATGAAGGCAAAAAATGAATCAACGGCAAATAATCAGAAGTCCAGTAGCTTCACCCCATAGGAAATCTTCTCTATAGCGGAAAGCAGATCAAAGCTGTTAATGTTTAGTTCATAAACACGAAGGGACACAAACAGCAGGCCTGCAGGCTCTGAATTTAGTGTCATTCCTAAAGCTACTTAGCTACTTCCAGACATGCTATTGAATCTTAAACGGCAAAATAAACTAGTGAGTTATGAATGCAGCCTCAATTGTGTAATGCAAAAAATTGGCAAAAAATTAACAATAATATAATAATAATTATTATATTATATTATTATATAATAAGTATTTGCATGGGTAATTACAATACATTACTATTATATATTTTATTTGCTCTTTCTGATTGCTAAAAATGACAATTTGAATAAAACAATTTGAATAAAACTTAAATATTTTTATAAATAAATTACTATTATGCATTAAAGATAGGTTTCTGGGAAGTGGGAACTTATAGGAAAACCATGATATGAGCTTCAGCTCTAAGCCCGATGACCTTATACAAACCATGTAAACACATGGTAAACACAGATGCTATACATCAACAGCATACATATGGCACACAGACATTAGCAATGACCCACCAGCACTGTATGACAGAAACATCTTTAAAGAAGATCATACATCTCATTAGAAGGTGTGAGCTTCTTAACAAGTTTACTTTCTCATAAAGCCTTTCGTAAGTGTGAACGAGGTTGGCATGGTTTGTTCCTGATACACATAGTCTGCTGAAATGGCTGGTAATTAATTATTTATAAATGTTAGGCACATTTCATGCAAAACTATAAATGTCTTACAAATAATTGTAGTTAAAATCATCTAGCAGTATACTAGCAAAGCAAAGTTATCCCACTAATCCAATCCATTTTTATTTATAGGCTCAAGAATTTATTATAATCCAATAAACTCTGCAACAAAGGTCAATAGATGGCCAATATGGAATTAAATAATAATGCATTCTCCAGAAAGGAGGTCAGTAGGACTTTCTGGACAGATTTGTGTTAAATAATAAATGAATAAAAGCTTTCACATTAGACTGAGCTGATGAACTCAGGAATCTTATTGGCTGAGAGGTGCCATAGGGAGAAACATCATTGGCTGCTGTGATGCGTGTTGCCAGTGGTTGGACGACAGATCTGACTTTATATTACTGAACAAATCA
Organism: Sinocyclocheilus grahami; assembly: GCF_001515645.1. NCBI lineage: Eukaryota > Metazoa > Chordata > Actinopteri > Cypriniformes > Cyprinidae > Sinocyclocheilus > Sinocyclocheilus grahami. Next base: position 2,304,711 of record NW_015505195.1, read on the forward strand.
TAAGTTGGCACTGAAGTGGAAACAAAGACTACAGCGTAATTATTGTACAGCCCAATTACAGAAAGCCATAGTGAGATATTAACTTGGAATCGAATCACAAAGCTAAACCATTATATCAGAAACATCAAATATCTTCGTAAGTGATAAAGTTATTTTATTTTAATAGATTAGGTTCATGGCAGATTGCACAAATCCATCATCATTTCTTTGACTTTTCCCTACTCTATAATCACATCTCGATTCTAGCGATTTTACTGATTTTAGTTAAATAATGGTTAGATTTGGATTCTCTACCATTTTAAGTCCAGCAAACATCAACAGGAAGTGCTAAGCTGTGCCTGAGGAGAATAAGCTGACAGTCCCTGATGACAGTCCCTGGGTGTGACACTCAGTAGGCTGCGGCTGAAAATCCCATAACTGAAAAGTCATCATAATCACTGCATACACTAATTACAACACAAAAATGATCATCACATACATCAAAAACATCATGCTAAGTTAATTGCTTTTGAGCAAACATCCTTTTAGCATAATTTTTAAAGCCTGTTTGTGTGAAAACCAACAAAATAAGTGTTTCCATATAAAATTTGCACAAAAAAGTTTTTTGGGTAAATGCATTGCAAAACAAAATGACAAAATATCAAAATTACTATATATATATCCTACTATTAAAAGGTTAGTTCACCCAAAAATGAAAATTAGCCCATAAATTACTCACCCTCAAGTCATGCTAGGTGTATATGACTTTCTTCTTTCAGCCGAATCCAGTCGGAGTTATATAAAAAATTGTCTTTGATCTTTCAAGCTGTTTCATGGCACTCAGCGGGTGTTGCAGTGCATCAGTCCAAAAGCAGTTAAATAAAAAGCGCCCATCCATAAAAAAAAAAGTGTCTCACACGGCTCCGGGGGGGGGAACAAAGACCTTCTGTAGCGAATCGATGCGTTTTTGCAAGAAAAATATCCATATTCAAAACTTA
>NW_015505195.1:2305702-2309778 GCF_001515645.1 Sinocyclocheilus grahami
GATTATTACGTTTTGAATATGGATATTTTTCTTACAAAAACGCATCGATTCGCTACAGAAGGCCTTTGTTCACCCCCCGGAGTGAAGTGAGAGACACTTTTTTTTAATGGATGGGTGCATTTTAATTAAGTGCTTTTGGACAGATGCATGCAACACCTGCTGAGTGCCATGAAACAGCTTGAAAGATCAAAGACAATTTTTAATATAACTCCGACTGAATTCGTCTGAAAGAAGAAAGTCATATACACCTAGGATGACTTGAGGGTGAGTAATTTATGGGCTAATTTTTATTTTTTTGGTGAACTAACCCTTTAATTAGTATCTTTGTTTAGTTTTCTTGGACATACATATAAACATCATTGAAACAAAATTTTAGAAGCAAAGCTGCCATGCTTTCAGAGAATCTACCTTGAATAACTCTTAAGAAATCTTATTCTTATCAAATCATCTTTTGCCTTGTTGTAAGAATAACTCTCACTAAAATATAATTTTTATTTTTAAATACAGTTTTGCTGCTTGCAAGTTGAAAACTCAAATATAGAGAGAAGGAGGGACATAGACAGAGAGAGAGAGAGAGATTCCCCACTATTTGATAGAGACCAATCGCAATTCATTATGCAGATTTTACATTGACATCATCGCTGGCAGTTTGATATTGAATGCCATTCAATCAGTCAATGAGAGATTTCACTACTTTAATCTAAAATTTCTTAAAAACGACAGAGTAGATAAAAATAGCTTGCAAGAACTATAGTTGTTCAAATTAATAACTAATACAAGATATAAATAAGCCCCATTCTAGAGAAATGAGTGTTGGGTTTAGAAGAGCCCCAGGCATTTAACTGAGCATGAGTAAAGTATGCATGTTAACAAACCTCACAGCTGAGCACCACTGAGAGTGTGATGTGGGTGGAAAAGTGAAGTCACCTCTTTCTCTCCTTTTCTCTCTGGTGGGCGAAGGACAAAAAAGTGGCAAAGCATTTGTTGATTTTTCAAGCATTGTCACAAGACCGACAGTTCAAGACATTCAAATTTCGAAATCCGACATTCAGATCCCTAACATACCACTGTGGCCGTCGCCTGCAAAATCAACAAAATGCTAGGAGCCGTCCGTCCTTGGTTTAGAAATGTTTTGAGGAAAGAAGTGATAAGCAATTTTGGTAACATTTTATTTAACTTCAAACTATTCAAACTTCTATTTGACTCCAAATCCTCCCACACAATAAGCCTCCAGCTTTCCTGAAACTAACCCTAAGTTATCCACTATCTAGTTGGGGGAATATTATATCATAATCGCCCACATGTACTGCACTGGAATGACAGTGCAGCTCTCAGCTTTTGCTTAGCCAACACAAGGGTGCATTGGAAGATTTGTGCCATCCTTTAATAACTGAATCAAAAACTGGCTACCCAGATACCCAAAATGATGTGCATGGGGTTTGGTAAATATGACTCATTTGATCTAAGATAATACAACTGTGTTATTACTAGGGCTGGGCAAAAAAAATAGATTTTTCGATTAATCGTTTTTTTAAATGACGTCGATACGATATCGATTCTCAAAAGCCGCGAATCGATCTTTTCCGGGATTTATTTCAGCACACATTTAAAACAAGATCTGATTAACGTGAATCTTATCATTAGTCTTCTCCACTACATGTCACCCTTATTTACCTTGCGCGATGTTACAACAGAAATCCTGTCATTGATTCAGCGCTTATCATGGCCATACGCGTGATTCGCAATGCTCAGGTGAAATGCTATAGTAATACTATAAATCTGCGGAAGCATTTGATATCACGCATAAGGTGCCATGATTTCCGCAATGAATGAATAGCGGATGGCGCGGCGCACTGTTTTGTTTACACATACTAAAGCGCGGATGACGCTCGCGGTGTTATCTCCAGCTGCTCTGAGAGTCACTTCATTAGCATTCCGATAGAATCCGATTTGTATTAAAACTATATTCACTGAATGTAATTAAAAAAATCGAGAATCGAATCGAATCGAATCGATACCCAGCCCTAGTTATTACAGAAGATAAAATTGTTCTTTCTCTTTCATTCACACACACATTGCTGCACTGAACGCTGACTCAAGCTACTCACAGATAATCTTATATGGGTGGTTTATGAATTAAGGAATTTACCCAACATTTAACAAAGGCTTTACCAAACGAGACATTCTGCAACGTGCCTCTACTGTTTGTATAGGTTACATTTTTATCTCATGATGCTTTTAGTAAAATCGATACCCAGCCCTAGTTATTACAGAAGATAAAATTGTTCTTTCTCTTTCATTCACACACACATTGCTGCACTGAACGCTGACTCAAGCTACTCACAGATAATCTTATATGGGTGGTTTATGAATTAAGGAATTTACCCAACATTTAACAAAGGCTTTACCAAACAAGACATTCTGCAACGTGCCTCTACTGTTTGTATAGGTTACATTTTTATCTCATGATGCTTTTAGTAAAACAGAAGCTAACAAAGTCTGCATAGAATGTTCAAAAGAGTAGCATTTCTTTACATATAAATCTATTGTAACATTATACATGTCTTTACTGTCACTTTTGATGATGACAGATTTTGATTAATTTCAATTACTCCAATGACCTAATAAACTGCTAAACAAGCACTAGCATACACTAGCTAAACAAACACTAGCATAAAGAAGGCCTCAAAGCTAATAGACATAAACTAGACAGAGGTGCTTAAGTTTTGCCTTCAAGTTTTTATTTTATGTTATATGAGTGTATGTATATATATATATATATATACACACACACACACACAGAGAGAGAGATGGAGTGTATGTCAACACCTGGTGTCTTTCACTCTGATAGTCTCTGCTTAGGATGTGAAATGGGAAAGGAGGGGTAAGACAAAAAGAAGGCAAAGTGAGGATGTGAGAAAAGAGTGAGGGCTGTGGACCCTGAGAGTGAGACAGATACCATCCACATCTCATTTTATTGTATTGAAAGGCCTTAAATCAAACGAGACTTGCAGAAAGGTATATGTAACTGGTGGTTGACCGATATATCGCCAAGGCCAATATATCAGCCGATATTTGGCATTTTTCAAATATCGGCATCGGCCGATAAGTTTTTCTGTTTGGCCGATGCGTTCGAGGCTTTTATTTTGATGGCGTGCCAGACTTTTATTTTGACGCCACTGAGAGCGGCAGCGCATGCGCACACAGTGCTTACATTCTCCCTCTTGTTCGCTGTCGTCGTTAACAGTTCTGTCTAATACACGGGTAGAAGTATGTTTAATAATCAGAAAGAACTGTTAAACAAAGGAATTCAAATGTATACAAAAATTATTATAACGATTGCTTTTATATTATTAGTAATAGAAAGGCAAACATTATAATACTTTCTCGTTTGCCATCATTTAAACAAATCATTGAATGGCTAATGAAAATTTTATTTCACAAGCCTTGCAAACTTAGTCGAATCCAGTTGATCAGTTGAGATCTTGTGAAGTGTGCATGTGACCTGCATGATCGCGTGTTCTCTGCGTGACTTTCGGTCTGTGCAAATTTAATGCTTTAAACCGTCTGTGGAGGCCATAATATGTTTGTCCAATCATATCCCTCGGTCCGAGAGCTACAATAGGCACCCTGTTCGCGCAGATGCGCAGATACATCACTCATCAGCGCGTTCCTTTACGCTATTGCAGACCGAGTGAAAATGGAAGGCGCTATTATTGTAATATTATGCGCTTTGTACAGTAATGTTTTCTCACCGGTGAATGAGACGTGAGGTAATCTGCCACGCTAGCATAAAATAACAACTTCAAGTCAAAACTGAAGCCTTTGACCAAAACTGGACTGTTGTGGCTTATATATATATATATAAAGAGAGAAAGAGAGAGAGAGAGAGATACACTACTACATTTAAAATTTAGTTTTTCTCTTCTGAGAAAAAAATACTGATGAATGACATCGTCTTGCACTATCCAGATTTTTGTCCAATCAAATACTCTAGAATGAGAATGCCCCTCCCCCAATACCACTTTCAACCAACTAGTGGGTAGCAAATGCAGTTCATTGCATTAAAAAAAGGA
>NW_015505195.1:2310056-2315631 GCF_001515645.1 Sinocyclocheilus grahami
AAAAAAATCGAGAATCGAATCGAATCGAATCGATACCCAGCCCTAGTTATTACAGAAGATAAAATTGTTCTTTCTCTTTCATTCACACACACATTGCTGCACTGAACGCTGACTCAAGCTACTCACAGATAATCTTATATGGGTGGTTTATGAATTAAGGAATTTACCCAACATTTAACAAAGGCTTTACCAAACGAGACATTCTGCAACGTGCCTCTACTGTTTGTATAGGTTACATTTTTATCTCATGATGCTTTTAGTAAAACAGAAGCTAACAAAGTCTGCATAGAATGTTCAAAAGAGTAGCATTTCTTTACATATAAATCTATTGTAACATTATACATGTCTTTACTGTCACTTTTGATGATGACAGATTTTGATTAATTTCAATTACTCCAATGACCTAATAAACTGCTAAACAAGCACTAGCATACACTAGCTAAACAAACACTAGCATAAAGAAGGCCTCAAAGCTAATAGACATAAACTAGACAGAGGTGCTTAAGTTTTGCCTTCAAGTTTTTATTTTATGTTATATGAGTGTATGTATATATATATATATATATATACACACACACACACACAGAGAGAGAGATGGAGTGTATGTCAACACCTGGTGTCTTTCACTCTGATAGTCTCTGCTTAGGATGTGAAATGGGAAAGGAGGGGTAAGACAAAAAGAAGGCAAAGTGAGGATGTGAGAAAAGAGTGAGGGCTGTGGACCCTGAGAGTGAGACAGATACCATCCACATCTCATTTTATTGTATTGAAAGGCCTTAAATCAAACGAGACTTGCAGAAAGGTATATGTAACTGGTGGTTGACCGATATATCGCCAAGGCCAATATATCAGCCGATATTTGGCATTTTTCAAATATCGGCATCGGCCGATAAGTTTTTCTGTTTGGCCGATGCGTTCGAGGCTTTTATTTTGATGGCGTGCCAGACTTTTATTTTGACGCCACTGAGAGCGGCAGCGCATGCGCACACAGTGCTTACATTCTCCCTCTTGTTCGCTGTCGTCGTTAACAGTTCTGTCTAATACACGGGTAGAAGTATGTTTAATAATCAGAAAGAACTGTTAAACAAAGGAATTCAAATGTATACAAAAATTATTATAACGATTGCTTTTATATTATTAGTAATAGAAAGGCAAACATTATAATACTTTCTCGTTTGCCATCATTTAAACAAATCATTGAATGGCTAATGAAAATTTTATTTCACAAGCCTTGCAAACTTAGTCGAATCCAGTTGATCAGTTGAGATCTTGTGAAGTGTGCATGTGACCTGCATGATCGCGTGTTCTACCATCCACATCTCATTTTATTGTATTGAAAGGCCTTAAATCAAACGAGACTTGCAGAAAGGTATATGTAACTGGTGGTTGACCGATATATCGCCAAGGCCAATATATCAGCCGATATTTGGCATTTTTCAAATATCGGCATCGGCCGATAAGTTTTTCTGTTTGGCCGATGCGTTCGAGGCTTTTATTTTGATGGCGTGCCAGACTTTTATTTTGACGCCACTGAGAGCGGCAGCGCATGCGCACACAGTGCTTACATTCTCCCTCTTGTTCGCTGTCGTCGTTAACAGTTCTGTCTAATACACGGGTAGAAGTATGTTTAATAATCAGAAAGAACTGTTAAACAAAGGAATTCAAATGTATACAAAAATTATTATAACGATTGCTTTTATATTATTAGTAATAGAAAGGCAAACATTATAATACTTTCTCGTTTGCCATCATTTAAACAAATCATTGAATGGCTAATGAAAATTTTATTTCACAAGCCTTGCAAACTTAGTCGAATCCAGTTGATCAGTTGAGATCTTGTGAAGTGTGCATGTGACCTGCATAATCGCGTGTTCTCTTTATGCATTTGCCCACTGTCATCTTCATGTCATTTTCACTGTGTACTGTATGTAAAATGAGTGTTACCTTGGCTTTATTTGAAAATTTTGATTCCCAATGCACACAAACTTCCCAGAATACTGAGTGCTCTGTTGGTTACAGTTTACTTCCTTTTTAATTATATTTGTATTAAATATTAATTTATTTGTGGAAAATACTTTGTCATCTAAGTATAAGTATGTTTATTTTACAAATTGATTTTTTAATCCATTTTCAAATTATTTCAAATTTCTTAAATATTAATTCAAATAAATACAATTATATCGGCTTTATATCGGCCACACTGCTTTCCAAGATATGGGCATCGGCTGTCAAAAAAACAATATCGGTCGACCACTATATGTAATTCAAAATATACTCAAAATTTAAGGGGAAATAATAGTCATGCACTTTAAAGGCAGGGTAGGTGATTTGTTTCCAAAAAAAATTTTGTTATGCTGGTTGGAATTCTCTTCACATCCTGATAGCAATCACTAAGTTACGTGGTCTAAATGTATTTATATCGTCTGTGGAATGTGTGGGGCCATAATATGTTTGTCCAATCATATCCCTCGGTCCGAGAGCTACAATAGGCACCCTGTTCGCGCAGATATTATACGTCATCACTCATCAGCGCGTTCCTTTACGCTATTGCAGACCGAGTGAAAATGGAAGGCGCTATTATTGTAATATTATGCGCTTTGTACAGTAATGTTTTCTCACCGGTGAATGAGACGTGAGGTAATCTGCCACGCTAGCATAAAATAACAACTTCAAGTCAAAACTGAAGCCTTTGACCAAAACTGGACTGTTGTGGCTTATATATATATATATAAAGAGAGAAAGAGAGAGAGAGAGAGATACACTACTACATTTAAAATTTAGTTTTTCTCTTCTGAGAAAAAAATACTGATGAATGACATCGTCTTGCACTATCCAGATTTTTGTCCAATCAAATACTCTAGAATGAGAATGCCCCTCCCCCAATACCACTTTCAACCAACTAGTGGGTAGCAAATGCAGTTCATTGCATTAAAAAAAGGACAGTCTCTTCAAAGCATCCCAGTTAAATTTATAAGTCACGAAATAAAGCTATACTTATCAAGTGATTTCCATGGGCATTATAAGCATTATACAGCAATACACATTGTACAACTGTCTTAAAACAGCAGATCATAGAATATTCTGATCAGCACAATACTGGAAGAAACGTAAATACTTGTCAAGGAAGCACAGAAACTACATGCTAATGAGCTCTCTACCTCAGAATAGGATAATTGAGCTTATTAGGGTAATTAATTGGCTAGAGCATCCTCTAATAAAGAGTTCAGGATAAATAACAGCATCAAACTGTGCTCATCAAACTCTTCAGGTGGTTCTGATTAGGTTTTAGTCTGTGAAAGTAAAACTCAATGATTTGTTAATGGACGTGACGGAAGCAAAGCTTGATAGACTGTTGAGTGACGAGAAAATCACATTGATTAGGAGAAAGACGCAAATAATATCTGACTGATTACTCTGCTACAAAACCACTCAGATCCAATCATTACATTTACCAGCTGGACGCATATGCTTATCAGAAAGACAACAATACACCATTTTACCATAAAAGTGCAAATATTTTTTATTTATTTATTCATAGAGCTTCTCTTTTCTCACTTCCAAACCCAGTGAAATGCAGGACAAAATGATGTGCATGAACACTGCATGAAACATATTCTTAATCAGCATTTTTGTCTGTTTTCCAGAAAATATATGATATATAAAAACATCTTTAAAATTTCACAAATGTATTTAAGAAACTGTTTTTCAGAGAACATATCTTGAGTACAAGTTTATTTATAACTTATAAATTACTTATTTATATTTATAACTTTTATATTCATTTAAATTTTTTATCATTTATAATCTTTTTTATATTCATAACTTTTTTTAGAGTTATGCTTAAAATAAAAAAAATAATTTAAGATATATATACAGTGGGTACGGAAAGTATTCAGACCCCCTTAAATTTTTCACTCTTTGTTATATTGCAGCCATTTGCTAAAATCATTTAAGTTAATTTTTTCCCTCATTAATGTACACACAGCACCCCATATTGACAGAAAAACACAGAATTGTTGACATTTTAGAGGATCTGCAAGGAGGAATGGCAGAGGATCCCCAAATCCAGGTGTGAAAAACTTTCCCAAAAAGACTCATGGCTGTATTAGATCAAAAGGGTGCTTCTACTAAATACTGAGCAAAGGGTCTGAATACTTAGGACCATGTGATATTTCAGTTTTTCTTTTTTAATAAATCTGCAAAAATATCAACAATTCTGTGTTTTTCTGTCAATATGGGATGCTGTCTGTACATTTAATGAGGAAAAAAATTAACTTAAATGATTTTAGCAAATGGCTGCGATATAACAAAGAGTGAAAAATTTAAGGGGGTCTGAATACTTTCCGTACCCACTGTATATATATATATATATATAGAGAGAGAGAGAGAGAGAGAGAGAGACTATACATTTTTCAGATTAAAATAAAATATTAAGTAAACTTTTTTTTTCAGAGAGCACTTTCAATGATGTGCACCTTTTGTGTTTACAACCAGGAGTATAGCAACCATTACAAACTTTTAAACATTCCTGTGTTCACCCTGATTATTTTTTGAGAAATAACCATTATATTGTGTAAGAATTTAGTTTTGCTGGCCCTGCAAAATGACAACATTAAGACCAAGCAGTTCATGATAGAGTTATTGACTTACTGCATGAAAATGGCTCATAATGACTGGCAGAATGCAAAAATAAGCATTTATAAAGGATGACAACAATTTCCAGAGAGCTATAAAACACAGAACAAACCATAGAAAGCAAATCATTATAGCCACAGGGAAAAATCTTTCCAAATGGAGCTATTTACTAAACAGAGAGAAAACTAGTATTCCGTTGCTATAGCTATTTATTAGCAAGTCTGACAAACTGTTTATATGTGATGAATTTATGTTCATTTATATGTTTGATCCATAATTTAGGCAACAAAACATACAATTCATCCTTATGATGCAAATTCTAAAGTACAGTGGTTCTTGGGGAATGTTTGAAGTTAAAATGCTCGAATAAAGTGGCTCCCAAACCTGTCCTGGAGGCCCCCCTGCCCTGCACCTTTTGAATGTCTCCCTTATCTAACACACCTGATTCCACTCATTAACTCGTTAGTAGAGACTGCAAGAACTAAATTGGGTGTGTCTGATTAGGGAGACATACAAAATGTGCAGGGCAGGGGGTCCTATATAATATGGCATCAAACTGGACATACAGCACAGAGAAATGAAGTCCTTGGCTTCTGTGACAGTAGATAAGAGGTCTGAGCCAGTCATTGTGTGGACAGAACACTAAGCACTGGCACCCACTTAAGACTCCAGCAAACATTGTTCTGCACTACAAAAGAGGGAGAGAGGATAGAAAGAGGCAGAGGACAGGAGGATACACGATAGTGTTGGGCGATATGCTAAATTTTCATATCGTCCTATCGTCAGCCTGAGATCGCCAATACACAATATTATCGTGATAATTAATTTTATTATTTATTTACTTCGTTTCATTGCCGGAAAGTGAACCAACTCTTGCATAAGGCATCAGCCACAAGCGATATCTCTGACTATCGTCGATACACGATACTATCGTCTATCA
>NW_015505195.1:2319505-2319814 GCF_001515645.1 Sinocyclocheilus grahami
TTTTTTTATTTATTGCTAGATGTGGGTTGAGACAAAACATTTGTGACTGTGAAATCGCTCACAGTAACATGAACATCTCCTCCGTCTTGCCTACACTGTCTCAAAGGAGACGGATCACGTGAGCTCTGCTGTCTTTGCTCCTATTTGGAGTCGTTGCTGATCATTTACATAAAATTTTACTTTTTTTGGAGTTGTTAGACACGCCCACATCCTATAGCTGCCTGAAACCACCTACACTATTGAAGTGACTTTCTTTCTTGAAGATAGTCTCCAGAGTGACTTTACAATATGGTGGAGAACTAGATATAT
>NW_015505195.1:2322205-2323300 GCF_001515645.1 Sinocyclocheilus grahami
AATTAACTAAACTGTAAGAACAGCTACAAGAAATGACTAATCACTGAATAATCACAGTGTACATTTCCAGGGTGGATGTTTTAGTACGGAAGGTTTCTCGCTGCAGAGGACATCTGATGAAATCTAAGCTGGCTGCTGGAGGAGTGAAAAGGAGGAGTAGAGAAGAGCAGCACAGATAATGAACGGAAGAGAGTGACCAGAGTTGGAGAGAGAAAATGACAACAGCGAAGGAAGAGAAGAGCAAAAACCAGAAAGATCATGAGCGGAGGAGAAGAGGGGTGGTCAAACGCAGTAGAATAAGCTGAGTTGGTAAGATGGTTAGGAGTAGGCTGATGGATAGACAGAACGAGGAAGAGAAAGAAAAAAACAGCACCGAGGAGGGTGAAGTCAGAAAGTCAGTTAATGAGCAGGAAGGAATGACAAGTGTGGGAGAGAAATAATGAGGAAGGGGGGTCTTCAACACTTCATTACATTCTCCATTTTACAGCAATCTATCTTCCTGAGAAGATCCACCATATTTATTACCTCATAACAGCCATTACCATGACAATAAACCTTACCCGGCAACAGCTAACATTACAAGCTAGCACTTTCTTACACCTAATTCCTAAAATAGCCACAAAACATGAGCGCAACAGAGCAGAATGAAGTGAGAAACCCCCAATGCAGCTGCCCTCCATTAAACTCTGAGGAGAAGGTTCAACTGAGAACTGCAGACTTATCAGTGACCAGTCGCATGCAACGACAGAAAACAAGCCAGACATTTGGATTCATTGCTTGTTATATGATCAAGAAACCGTTCTACATCAGCGCTGGAGGTCATTGTACTGTAGGCGGATTACAAGTGGGCTGCCAAACTAGCCATATAGCTTTAAAAAAATCTGAACACAAATGAGTATTGCTGATAAAAATGAAAATGTCATTTTATTTTGACAAGGAATCAGCTTTTTGCTGGTAAAAAGATTATTCTGCAAGGGAAAATGTGAATAGCAACTGCAGCAGTGAATAATGCATCATATGAAGATCAATGCATGAATCAAGCTTACTTCAGAATGCCCACGGTTTCTGATGCGGTTTTCCACACATCATTTTTTT
>NW_015505195.1:2324489-2326381 GCF_001515645.1 Sinocyclocheilus grahami
ACAGGTCGGTGACTAAATGCACCTTGAAAACACACCAAACAGCGACCAATGAGCCAAAGATCCCAAAACTGACCCACTATGCATCTGACAGCAGGCTCAACCCAACCCCTAGTGTGTCTGCAGGAACTTCGGGTAGAAAATCAACTCTTAACATCACACAACAACAGTATCAGGGTCTTGGCGTTGCAGCAGAGCACAATTCCCCTTTGTTATTTACACAGAAACAAACTAATGCGAGAGCCTTGAATGTGACTCCTTGTGTCTGTAGTCATGGGAAGGATGCAGAGCCTCGTGTTTAGGTGCATCGCGACCAAGAGGTGGTGGATAACTGACATCCCGCTAATTATGTCAGTCAGACTTAAATAATGCATGAGCATCTATTTTAACCACCCTCTTCGGAAAACGAGGGACAGGCCGAAATCGCTTATAATGACATAACTACCACCCATTCCGAGTCGACAGTCAAAATTGCACATTTCCTTTCATTAGTGGCCACAAAAACAAACTCCATCTCTCGTGACATATCTGAAAAGAAAATATGCACACAACAACCAGAGACCTTGAGATGATACGATACCGTTCACATACCATCAGCCTTCTTAGGATGCATCGGGTCTCCAGCACCAAGAGGTAGAGAGTGTGTGTCTTCCTTTGTGTGTGAAAGCTAAATGAAAGGATGCTAGCTGTGCTCTGGAACTCTGACTAAAGCATGCCAGGTAGGCGCATCGCACGCAAATACACCCGCACGCAACGCTCCCGCACTCGCCAAACGGGTTCAAACCCAAGTATGGCATGGAAGACTGGCCATCAAATCACTGCAGGTGTGATGAAAATAAACAGAATGCTTCAAACACACATGCATGCACAAGGGCTGGACACACTCGGTCACGCAAGCTCAATGCCAATCACATCCGCACACAAAAACAGCGGCGGTCAGATGGGGTGGACAAATGGAAGAGATCTCGATGGTGCGGTGCTCACCGGTATCTTCCTGTTTTCTGCTCGTTTCAGCACATTTCCCCTGGCAGCCTCCAACGACGCACCGGCTACATCCCCTCCTCCCTCGCGGTCTCCTCTGTTCGCTCAGTCTCTCCTCTTCCTTGTGACTTATTTAATTATTTCTCCCCCTCCCTGCTGTTCTGTCGCTCCCTGTGTGCAGTCGTTACAGCTGGCTGTCCTTGTATAGGCTGTGTCCTCGATGGATGGACGGATGGATGGAGGGATGTTTCTATCAGGAACGGGCGACTCTGCTGGAAGCCTTAATTGAAATGGGCAGCACAGACAAAAGGAGGGAGTTCCTGCAACACAGACAGATATTTTGCTATGGTGCCTGGCTCTGCTCTGCACTCTTCGCCTCTTCTATCTATTATTTCACTCTCTCGGCCTGTTCTCTCTCTCTCCCTCTCTCATCCTTTCATCAGGGTGTAGCTGGGTCCCCAGAGAGCCGGTGGCAAACAGCTGAGGGGCTTTGTGTAAAACATGGCGCGGAGCGGGAGGGTGACTGGAGCGGAGCATCGGCGTGGATGGTGAAAGAACTTAGTGTGTGGCAGATGAGGAGGAGGGGAAGAGGAGAATGGGGGATGGAGTGTCTGAACTCAAAGTACAACATTTTGCCACTTACTGTGCAAGGATATGAATGATACGTCAACTCATACAGATTGTTGAGGAAAGACCTTTCTAAGTCAGTTGCATGGTGGATGATAAATTAGGTCGAAAATACTTAGAATAAAATTTAAAGTAAAAAAGAATCTGAATGACATCACATCATAAAGGCTTGGAAGTGGGTTCTCTTCACTTGAGTCTGTAAGCAACCACCTAGCAACCACCCAGAACACCCTAGCAACTGCAGTTATGAGCTAAAACACTTCAGCAACCATAGCAACACCCTAGCA
>NW_015505195.1:2326391-2329703 GCF_001515645.1 Sinocyclocheilus grahami
TATTTAGATTTATTGCCAATCAATACTGGAATAGGTGGATCATATCCCAACACAGACACTGCAGCTAAAAACAGCAACATCGGGCAGCATTCTACACAAAAACGACTCTCGCTTTTTGGCTACTTTATTGGTCTGAAACACCAAGATACTTAGAATAAAATTTAAAGTAAAAAAGAATCTGAATGACATCACATCATAAAGGCTTGGAAGTGGGTTCTCTTCACTTGAGTCTGTAAGCAACCACCTAGCAACCACCCAGAACACCCTAGCAACTGCAGTTATGAGCTAAAACACTTCAGCAACCATAGCAACACCCTAGCAACCACTTGACAAACAAACACTTTCTTCAGAAAATGGCAAATTATATATTAATTAAAAATTAAATTAAAATTAACCAAAAAATATTAGTCTTCTTGAAATACATTTTTTAAAAATCACATATATAAATAAATTCAAAAGTAAAAAGTAAAATTTTTAATTTTTAATTTTACAAAAACTTTTAATGTGTAGTAGAAAATATGATAAATTAAAAAAAAAATTTTTAGATTAGATTTTTTGATTAAAGATATTTTTGACTTTAAATCAGCATTAGATGAAAAAAAAGGGAATATAATGTAAAAATGTCTAGTATCAGCCAATATACAATATTGAAAGACTAATATCAGTTTGAATAATTTTTGTATATCTGTATTCAGTAATTTCCACTGCCCTGATGAGGTTAACCACTCCTAACAGAGATCATTTGCATATAAAATCAAGGGAATTAATAAATAATAATAATTACAAAAGTAAAGAATATATGCCCATTAAAATTATTAACGAATTATATCATTCATGGTCTTATTTAAATGAAACTAAAATTTATAAATGTGCAGTGATTTGTAGATTAGTCAATAAATGTACAGTATAAATTATACCGCTCTGAAATAATCCAGTTAGGGCTGCACGATTATGACAAAAATCATAATTGTCGATTATTCCCTTGAAATTGTAATTGCGATTATTAATTATGAGTATCACAATTTACATTGAATGATGTTTATACCATTGTTTGATGCAACTGCATGCCGTATTTTTATATGAAAATAAACAAGCTGAAAACACTAACTGAAAAACCTTTTGTGCTTTTCTATAGTATTAAGCCTGAAATGTCAAATATACATCGGATTGGTTTCTTCTTTAAATTATACACTCTAAAAAATGCTGGGTTAAAAAGGGACAAACCCAGCTATTGGGTTGTTTTGTCCCAGTGGTTGGGTTCAAAACAGCCCAACCACTGGGTCAAAACAACCCAATAGCTTGGTCAAAATAACCCAATAGCTGTGTTTGTCCCTTTTTAACCCAGTGCTGGGTTATATTTAACCCAGCATTTTTTAGTGTAAAAAAAGTAAAAAATATGAAAACTAAAACTAAAACAATGGAAAAACACTTAAAGGTCCCCTGAAATGCTTAGAAACATGCAGCGTTACTCTGTGTGTTGACGTCATTTTAACTGAAACAGGAAGACAGGGCGGGACATATCAAGCAGCCCGCCCCCTTTTAAAATAGCCAATAGCATTGGTTTATATCACAGCTTGGGCTAGAGCCATTCAGAGCCGTTGAGCTCCGTAAAGCCGCATTTGACAGGGTATGCCAGCCACAATCTCAACCATATTGCTATAAAATATAGCATTCTCTGTAGAATTCAAATAGCTCTGATACATTTTGTGGTCTGCGCCGGCTCGCGCATGTGATCCGCTCCGTGCTATCGTGTCTCTGGTTAGCGTGACACAGCGCGAAACCAGACTTATTTTTTTCCTCAATGGAAAGCATATTTACACAATTTGAATCGTTCCCTGTCCCTATATAGTGCACTACGTGCCATTCACTGTACAGAAAATTTGAATTCTGTGGACAAGTGACTGATTTCAGCCACGGCTTCAGCGTCTATTTTATAGTGTATGGAGCGGGCGCTTCGGATTCTACAGAGCATTTGATTGGACAGAAAGTTTGATGAGAAGCTTCTGAGCTAAACACCTTACTTCATCAACAAGCAACCAATACTAAAACATTTTGTATGTATAAATTAGCATACTACTTATTTAAACCAAGGAATCAGGTTGATGTGTTTGTAAACATTTTTTATATTGTTTCAATAACAATAACTATACAAATACAGTAAAATGTCATTTTTATTTGTTACTACTAACTGTTATGGGACAATATTATTAAAAGCCACTTTCTTTTAGTGAATTAAAAAAAAAGTAAACATCACAAATAAATTGTTATCATTTAAAAGTCTAACTGCAACTTTAAAAAAAAAAAATTTGTGTGCTTGTTTGTATTGTTGTATATGTGCTTGTTTTTAGGGCCCTTAAAATAGTGATCTTGGGATATTAATGACTAATAATTATAATAATTATTGTTGTTGTTGTTGTTTAATTAAATATTTAATAATAATTATTATTATATATGAAGAAATTAAAATTAAAATTACATTGAACCATAAATATTGTCATTTTAAAGTTGTTCTGTAAAATGTATAATTATTACTAAATAATACATATGATAATACTAATACTAAATAATACTAATGTAATATTTCACTGTAAAATAAAAATGTAGTATTTAATAAGAAATATATTTTAAAGGAGACATATTATGCCCCTTTTTACAATATGTAATATAAGTCTCTGGTGTCCCCAGAATGTGTCTGTGAAGTTTCAGCTCAAAATACTCCACAGATCATTTATTATATCATTTTGAAAATGCAGTTTTTCGGGCCTGTCTCTTTAAATGCAAATGAGCTGCTGCTCCCCGCCCCATTTTCCAGAATAGAGCTGCCCCATTACAGCTCGGACATGCTAAAAACATCCGTTTTGGTTCTGATTATCATGTTTATTGTGCTGAAATTATGCGTTTTAAACCATATGAGTTTAAACTTCTAATATACGGTTTTCTGAGCGCACACATCCGAAGCACACAGAGAGAAAGCGGCTGTCACAGCATGTGAGTACTAAACTAAGTTCTCATTCACACACAAGTTTACATTAAAAACAGTTACATTACAAAAACAGTCGGTTATGTCTCTGAAGGAAAACAGCTGGGAAATAAATCACATGTTTATTTTAGATCTGTGTGGCAGCAGCAATATACATTAAATAAATCAATAAATCCACTGCTCGTCTTCTCTGAGGCTGGGACTCTAAATAGTGTTCTGTGCTCGCCTGTGCAGCCAAAGACAGAACAGTTATGATGTTTTGCTCAAACTTTCGCCATGGCATTAAAACTGGTACACCGTTGTCGCTTGCGAAATCAAATGACGGCGCCATG
>NW_015505195.1:2338140-2343319 GCF_001515645.1 Sinocyclocheilus grahami
CTCTGAGGCTGGGACTCTAAATAGTGTTCTGTGCTCGCCTGTGCAGCCAAAGACAGAACAGTTATGATGTTTTGCTCAAACTTTCGCCATGGCATTAAAACTGGTACACCGTTGTCGCTTGCGAAATCAAATGACGGCGCCATGGGTGTAAACTTACAGATTAAGGGGCGGTAATATTACAATGAAATCCCTTTGCCACATCACCAAGGAAGCAAAATCAGATGCGCTCGTTTTCTCAGACGCTTGCAGAAAAAGGCTTCCCAAAACAAAGTTACTGGGTTAATATTTTTCACGTTTCCTTGGTTGGTAGATGCACCGGGGACCTGATTATAGCACTTAAAACCTGGAAAAGTCAGATTTTCATGATATGTTACCTTTAAAACTGTAAAATGACAATGCAATATTCATGGCTTTCTTAATTTTTAACATTTGTAAATGTTAAACCATTAAAAGCCCTTAAAGTTCAGCCGGTTCTCATTACAAGTTTGGGAAGATGTTTGGTGCATGTTATGTTCCCAAATGCACATTACAAACAAACCAAAGCCATGCAGCACATGCAGAGATGAGTTCATGTGGAGCAGTATTTACTGTGACCTAAGTTGCTTTTAGACACTGAAAACACTGGATCGTGAGCTGCTCACGTGTAAAACAACACAGCGCCACGCTTCACTCTCAAACACACAGTGCATATATTTATTCAATCAAATCGCAACCTAGGAGACTTCATAATCACACTAAACCATATCGAGATTTTGGTTTTATTACAATTAATGGTCACTTTAGAAAACTTTTTTACTTTAAACACTGTTTTATCTCATAATACATTTGTTTTATTTATACGGTCATTATTATGTTCTTTTCTGAGGAGGCACTGCCTCTCTTGCCTCCTCTGAGAGAACACCCAACAACAACAAATGTGGCACAAACTGCTGACAAGGAGAGAAAAAAGGTGGACCAGAACAGAAACAAATGCAGACAGTAAAGTTAACAGCCTGCCACAAGTCATTATGTACCTACAGAACAGCAATCAAAGGGGTCAGTCCAACACTTCTCATGTACAAACTACACAAGATCACATTCACAGTGTACTGAAGGCATCATTCAGACAAAGAACAGAAATGCAAGGTACTTTCATCTCTATGTAATGCAAAGCAAAACACACACACACACACTCATAACTACACAAAGCATATTAGGAGCATTCCTCATACACACATATAAACACATGCAAGATGCAGCAGGGAACCATTAATACACAACTCTCTCACACACACAAATGATGCAGACGGCATCTATCGTGCCTGTGCCACAGGCAAGGATGATCGTGAATTCATAACGCTTTCAGGAGCGGCCGTACTGTGCACAAGGTCCTGACTCGGCAGTTTAGCCCCGTCTGGCCTTCAGGGCAGTAAAAGTGCACATTAACACAGGATTACTGTGCAGTTACCAAAGTGCTATACGGTCCCACTGAGAGATGCCATGTTTTTCACCATAAAATATCACCTTAACGACAATAAGACTGAATCTATTACCCTTTTACAAGACATTGAAGGAATAATTCACCTAAAAATAAAAAAAGACATTATTTACTCTTCCTAATGTTATTTCAAACACGTGTATATATATATATATATATATAAAAAGTGTGACCAGTTTAATTTTGTGCAAAATTCTCTTTTTGTGTTCCATGGAAGAAAAAAAGCACATACAGGTTTGGAACGACATCAGGGTGAGTAAATGTTTCAGATGAACTATTCTGTTAACATCACAAATTCATAAATGAATAGAGGTTGTTAAACGAGACAAAGGGGAAAAAAGTAAATGCAGACTAAAACTATTTCTGGGATAGACTTGAAAGAGATCATTTTAAATCGGCTTCTTGTATTGAGTGACTGCAGCAGACAGAATGACCACTTTAAACAAGGAGCACATGAAAATGTTGAAAATGGCAAGACTTTGATGACTTTTAACTCACTGTCCTCTCCTGGGCACGGCATACCAGGCTTTTCAGGAATGCTTGGAAATACTAGACAGAGAAAGAAAGGCAAAGAGAAATGAGTGTGACTCAATCCAGTGGTTTTATCTACTGTATTCATAGGGTCAGCAAATACAGTCAATTTCAAATACTCAGTTTTCTAAAGAAAATTGACTTTTATCAAGTGCTTTAGTTGTGTAGTGTCCACATGATATTTTTAGTGGTTTGGTGGATTTCTGCTGTGTAGTTTAAATCTGCATTCAGTTATTTATAAATAGATGGATAAAAATACAGATAGAGTAATTCTACTTGTAGAACAATTGAAAATTGAATAAACAAGGGGAAAATATGTTGATTTAAGATGTTTTGAGTGAATGAGTACCATGCAATAGGAGTCCGGAGCACCGGTTCCGGGTGTAGATCCGGAATGCTTCCTCCAGCTCCATCTGGGATGAGATGGTACACGGGTCACCTTAAAAACAAAACAACAAGGGAAACAGCAACATTAAAAAAATACTGTAAAATATCAAGGGGCAATAGGTGGCAATATTGCATCTGTTAAAGTAAATCTTTAAAAGTTTTTCTCTCTAAATTACAAATATACTCAACATTTATAGTTGACATTTATCCCAGGAGTATTCAAACTGGGACCTGGGCAGTGTTTTTTAGTATTATTTATATACTACAGTATTTATTAGTATTTTATATATTCAGTTTTCTTTTAAATGTGGTTTTAATTTTTATTATTTTACATTTAATTTTTATTTCTGTTTTAGTCTTAGTAATTTTAGTACCTCTTTAACTTATTTTATTTCAGTTACTTGCAAAGTTTTTCATCTAATATTTATTTTAAATAAAGAAAATACATTTTAACAGTTTAAGTTTTACTTAAAAAGCAGGTCATATGGTATTTTAAAGTGTCCTAATATTGTGTTGAAGTCCTCTACAACAGGTTTAAATGCAAGGTCAGAAAACATAGTAATTTTCACAGAATATACATTTAATATTAAAGTCATTTGCCAATGATTTCGAAACAATTCATTCCGAGCAAGTTCGGAGCAAACCCCTCCCTTCCATAAGCCTACTCTGCTCTGATTGGTCACCTGGCCAAGCCTGTTGTGATTGGCACAGAGAGGAGTCCTTGAGAAAGTTAGCGAGCGCTACCGTTGACAAAGCACCTTTGCATAAAACAATATTATAGTGCTCCAATCCGTTCTTAAAATAATGGCATAAAATACAAAAACACTTATGCAAGCGAATCGTGCCCACAGCTAAAGTTTAGCTGCTAAACTGTAAACACTTAAAACAATAATGGTGGATACGTTAGCCGAGTGCTAATGTGACTAACTGATGAAACAATACAGTTTGTAAACCAAAATATGTCTACTGTAATGTTTGAAGAACGACAGACAAAAGATGCTCTGTGTCTTAACTTTTAATTAGAACAGCTCGTCTCTCCCGCATTAACCCTATAACTGGGTTATAGGGCAGCAAAATAAACAGCAATTTCACAATGATTATAAAGTCTGTGCGCTACACTACTTTATTATTAAACGAAGTAATTAGAACAACGTCAGTCTACATTAATCGACACATTCTTAGGAAATAGTGGGTTCACAGCGAATTATCAGAAGTACTTCAGTAAGACAGCAATATCGTGCTTTACCTGTAAACCTAAAGCTGCATTAGGTGTACATCACATATTAGCAAAAAAACGTGATATTTTAAGTACTCGACTGAAAACATACACATAACGTATCAATTGTACTTACAGGTTGTGGTTCGAACCAATAAAGAACATTAGAAGCCGATAACCTAAAGCTGCATTAGGTGTACATCACATATTAGCAAAAAAACTTGATATTTTAAGTACTCGACTGAAAACATACACATAACGTATCAATTGTACTTACAGGTTGTGGTTCGAACCAATAAAGAACATTAGAAGCCGATGAAGATAAAAGCCAAAGATTAGAGAAGCAGTCCTCGGTAAAATGACGAGCACACAACAAAAGGTTCAAATTGTATTTTTGCGTCTTCTCAACATGATGTAAACACACTAACTAGCGGAAGTGTTTGTGGGCAGGTCAGACTCTGTTCGTATTTCGTGGGCAGGCAGGGATTATGCAAATGTGTTACCCAGACGTATACCGATAACAGGCAAAAGATTTGAAAATATGACGACTCGTTAAGGCGATTCAGAATCGACTCTCTCTTTTGAGAGACAATATCTTTATTTATCGTGCACTTTTTTGATTAACAACTTTGCAGACTGTTTTCATTTAAGGATAGCTATGTTATAAACTGCAAAAGAGATATTTTTCAAAAACCCATATGATCTGCTCTTTAATAATAACAACAACACTGGGCTGGAGACCTCCAGGATCAGAGAAAAACTAAAAAATCATAAACCTAATATAATGTAAATTCTTTATATTTTCTGTAGGGGTCCTTGCAAGGAAATCATCATATTTAGGGGTCCCTGGTATCAAAACTTTTTAAAGTGTCCGATTTAGCTGACGTTTATATCCAAAGTGACTCAAATATTTACTCTTACCATAGGCACACGAAATCAAAATTTATCTTCTTTTTTTTTATGCATGTTCCTGGTCTTATTGTGAATAATTAATTGTAACTTGCTCTTTTTCTAAATAAGCATTTCTTTTCTGCTGACGTCACTGCAGCTAAAGTTCAAAGGTCATATATACCTTCATCGTCAATCCACTTGAGTGTAATTGGCATCTCCTTTCGGACCCCACACATCGTTCTCACCTCCTCACACACCTCTGTGTATGTCATGGCCAAATCCAAGTCAGAGATCAGCATGTCCCTACAAAAAGAAAGAAAAAAAAAGACACAATGATACAAGATTTATTCTTTTACAGTATAAAAGACCACAGCCTACAACTGGACTTCTTCAAATGGCCCGATTCTTGACTAGTCAACAACTGTCTAGTCAGTTAGCGAAGTCAACTAGATCTAATTTCTTTTCTTATTCTTTTTTTGATTTTCATATTTTTAGCAGCAGTGCCACTGACTAGACGGAAAACATTTGGAAAATATTTAGGTTTGCACCATCAGTGAAGCGGAGTTGTTATTTTTACTAAAACTACACTCTAAAAAATGCTGGGTTGTTTCAACCCAATGTTGGGTCAAATATGGACTAACCCAACTGTTGGGTTAAAAAGCTCATTTAAAAATGTA
>NW_015505195.1:2343413-2351400 GCF_001515645.1 Sinocyclocheilus grahami
AAGATTAGAGAAGCAGTCCTCGGTAAAATGACGAGCACACAACAAAAGGTTCAAATTGTATTTTTGTGGTATCCTTGAACACAGCGTCTTCTCAACATGATGTAAACACACTAACTAGCGGAAGTGTTTGTGGGCGGGTCAGAGTTGCGGGCAGGCGGGGATTATGCAAATGTGTTACCCAGTGACGTATACCGGCAGCAGGCAAAAGATTTGAAAATATGACGACTCGTTAAGGCGATTCAGAATCGACTCTCTCTTTTGAGAGACAATATCTTTATTTATCGTGCACTTTTTTGATTAACAACTTTGCAGACTGTTTTCATTTAAGGATAGCTATGTTATAAACTGCAAAAGAGATATTTTTCAAAAACCCATATGATCTGCTCTTTAATAATAACAACAACACTGGGCTGGAGACCTCCAGGATCAGAGAAAAACTAAAAAATCATAAACCTAATATAATGTAAATTCTTTATATTTTCTGTAGGGGTCCTTGCAAGGAAATCATCATATTTAGGGGTCCCTGGTATCAAAACTTTTTAAAGTGTCCGATTTAGCTGACGTTTATATCCAAAGTGACTCAAATATTTACTCTTACCATAGGCACACGAAATCAAAATTTATCTTCTTTTTTTTTATGCATGTTCCTGGTCTTATTGTGAATAATTAATTGTAACTTGCTCTTTTTCTAAATAAGCATTTCTTTTCTGCTGACGTCACTGCAGCTAAAGTTCAAAGGTCATATATACCTTCATCGTCAATCCACTTGAGTGTAATTGGCATCTCCTTTCGGACCCCACACATCGTTCTCACCTCCTCACACACCTCTGTGTATGTCATGGCCAAATCCAAGTCAGAGATCAGCATGTCCCTACAAAAAGAAAGAAAAAAAAAGACACAATGATACAAGATTTATTCTTTTACAGTATAAAAGACCACAGCCTACAACTGGACTTCTTCAAATGGCCCGATTCTTGACTAGTCAACAACTGTCTAGTCAGTTAGCGAAGTCAACTAGATCTAATTTCTTTTCTTATTCTTTTTTTGATTTTCATATTTTTAGCAGCAGTGCCACTGACTAGACGGAAAACATTTGGAAAATATTTAGGTTTGCACCATCAGTGAAGCGGAGTTGTTATTTTTACTAAAACTACACTCTAAAAAATGCTGGGTTGTTTCAACCCAATGTTGGGTCAAATATGGACTAACCCAACTGTTGGGTTAAAAAGCTCATTTAAAAATGTAACCAAAATTTAACCCAAACAGTTGGCTTAGTCCATATTTGACCCAACATTGGGTTGAAACAACCCAGCATTTTTTAGAGTGTAACCTTAATCATTTTCGGCAATTGAAATAAAGCTGACATAAAATAACAAGTCAAAAGAAAACTAGAAATGTTGACTTGGCAACTAATGAAAATAAATAAATTTAGGTTGAAATACTAAAACTAAACTAAAACTCAAAAACGAAATAAAAGAATGGAAAAAGCATCTCTTATTCTAAATGTTCTCTGTAGCTTTAATTTGCAACACTGGCCTGAAACAGTTCCACCACAGCCAAACAAGCCACATCTGTTTGGATACACAAGAGACTTTTCTTTCAAACCTCTAGCACACAGCTGCCTAATCTGGTCCCTGCCCCAATTTCACACTGCATACAGGAACGTGCTGCCTCTGAGAGAGCCAAGTACAAGATGATTTGGTGCTGTGCTCACAGTCAGTTCAGTTCAGAGAGGGTATTTCAGTGTACAGAAGTGCAACCATATTACTAAGAAACGATTAAATCATCGCTGACCTCAAAGTGCCTTCTTGGGCATCAGGACTAATGTGTTTATGTGTGGATTCAACATGGTCTCATATCTTTCTCTGGGGCTTAATTGCCGTTTTCCCAAGTAATTCTAAGTTTATTTACCTTGATCCTGGAACCACTCTGTACCATATATAAAAATACTGTCATGGTGTTTCCACTCCATTTTGTAATGGAATATATGGAACAATATGCCAGTATATTGTGCATCCCTATTAAAACGACTGTCTTCTTAACACAGTATGATAACTTTCATTCATAACACTAACAAACATTATTACATCAGGATAAACCAGTATTAACCTAGTTTCTCAGTTAACAGCCTTTGTCATGTCCTGGATTTGAATGAAATACTGTATTACAGAGAGGCAGTTAAATTTGTTTAATGTTTTACACTTAATCAAACCCTTTAAAGTTGTTTGTTTCAAGCATGCATATATTTTAAAGCCTACATTAAAATAAAAAAAATTAAATAAATAAAAAGCAATAGAAAATTTTCCCATTTACAAAAATATTCTATAAACCAGTGAATATAACACCTAAAAATCTGTGAAATTCATAAAATAACATTGATCATCATCAGTTTCATTTAAATAATTTATCTAACCATGCAAAGAGCTTGTTTCAATTGCAATGTCTTTTTTTTGTGCAAAGCTAAAGGAAAAAAACATTTTAGAAAAATAAAATAAGCCAGTGAATACAACCCATAAATATCTCTATAATTTTAAATGTATCTTTTTTTATTATTATTATCTTTATTATTAGTATTTTTATTTTGCTAAAATATTACTGTGACAACAAACACATTTATTATAAATAATATAAACTGTCATTTATCATCAGTTATTCTAAATTATATTTCTTTATCGAATTATACAAACAGCTTGGTTCAAGTGCAATTTCTTTTCTTTTGACCTTTTTTGACCCTATTAAAGTTAAAGAAAATGAAAAGAAATGTTGATTATTTAGAAAATTTAGACACAATATTTTTTATTATTATTATTACAGTCATTTTACATTCTCAGTAAATGCTAAAATAATACGGTCTAAAATGTACTATGTAAATTACCATTTATCATAAATTATATATATATATATATATATATATATAAATAAATCATACAAAGAGATTTGATAAGTTGCAATGTTTCTTTTTACCCTTTTCTAGATAAAAAGCTAAAGAAAAATGTACCGTCATTTAAAAATATTGACTATTTAGAGCAGGGGTTCTCAAGCCTCTCCATGAAATGCCCCCAGCACTGCACGTTTTGTATGTCTCCATACTGTATATCTGACACACCCACTTCAGGTCTTGCAGTCTCCACTAATGAGCTGATGAGTTGAATCAGGTGTGATAGATGAGGGAGACATACAAAATGTGCAGGGCTGGGGGTACTCCAGGACAGGTTTGAGAACCACTGATTTAGAGCATTTAGACAATTTCTGTTTTACATATCAAATCAGTCTACAGACCTCCCACAGTTCCTTTGTAGATGGAAAATGTGACGTATGACAAGTCAGATATACTGTGTGCGTGTTTTCTGCTGAGATGAGTTCTGTAGCAGCTTGCCCCTCAGCGGGGAAATCTTCATCATGAGTCCATCATCTGCCACCCTGCCCTTATGGCTCCATCCGACCCCCACCATCCTCAGCGCCCATATGACTGCTGGCACTGGAGCTGGGGGTGAAAGGATCTCCTACAGCATGACTCTCGAAAGCCCGATCAACTGATAAATGTTAGGAGTCCCTGGAGCAGCTGCCATTGGATGGCGCCTCTCTCGGCACTGACGCAATTGAAGAGGCAGGGAGGGAAATTAAATTCCAGAGCGAGCCATGTGAAACATTTCTGATTTACTTTAATAAGTGCTAACCATCCCAGAGGATGCCAACAGTTAAATAAAGTAATTTCAGAGGTGTTAATTTCTCACTCCATATTAAAGCAGAGAGGGGTGGTTCTGAAATAGATGAGACAGACAGAAAAAGCATAAGTGTGACAATAATGTTATTTGCGCTGAATAAAAGAGGAGCGAAGGTGATAAAGAGTTTATGGGTTAATCATAAGTCTAGATTTGTGAATGGTCAGTCATCACACATGCATCTGGCATTTCACTCTGACACAGTATAACAATCGCAACTTAAACGTTTGACAAAGGTGTGAGCCTGCAGCTATCACAACTTCAACATAAACTCCTCTGAGGAAAACACTGAGATTCAGCAGAGATTCATCAAGACAGACACACCTCTCCTGAAAAAAAAATTGCAATGGAGATTCTAATCAGGGAATTTATCAAATGTATTTATCTATTTAACAAAGGCAGCGAAACCTTTTTTTATGATGCATAATAATCATTTAACATAACAAAAATTAGTGTATGGTTCTATCATGGTGTCTTGGATAGGAATAATGGTTGAAAAGTTGTTTTTTGGATGAAACGTTGACCTTTGTGACCCATCCCTATCCAAAAAGTTACAATTAATAACACTTCAAAAATGTCAACAGACCCACACATTCAGCCGTTTCTGAACAAAAGAATGTTAAATATAATGATGAACATAGTATATGAAGTTGGAAATTAACACTATTATTTATTAAATTAATCAAAAGTGACATTAAAGATAATTAAGTGTAACAAAATGATTTCTATTTTAAATAAATGTTGTTGTAGACAGAGTGTCAATGGTCCATTTGAGAGATAGGTGGCGGTAATGCACTAATAAGTCTGCGATCTGCCGTAAAGCAAGAAGACGACGCGTCAGGCGCTGGCTGTTGAGGACTCGCACAGGACAGTTCAGACATTACAGTTTATCAGAGGAAATAAATTGCACCCTTGATGAGCAACAGAGACTTAAAATAATATGAATAATAATAAATTATTAATTCATTCATTCAAAAATGTTACTGTGACAAAAAGTATAGAATTCTAAAATGTTCTGAATGCCAAAATTCCACAACTGAGCAGAGGTTCCAGAACTGTGGCGATTCTGAAACTCTCTTTTAGAACTAAATCTTCGGTTCCACAGTAAACAGACACTACAGTACATCTGTGGCCTGACCCTTTTTTGGGGGGTCGTAAAAAGACCCTTGGATGAGCTGTCCATTTTTGTGTAGTTTTGGGTAACAGCTGTTGCTCATATGCATAGGCTGAATCATCATGAACACACCCTGCTCATTTCTGATTGAGTAACCAGACTCAACCATAAAAGACACCTGAAATCATACAACTAGCCCCTGAGAAAGCCCACACAAGAGATGGAGCTCAGTGAATTTAAACAACGCCCTGTCTACAGAGAATAGTGTCATTAGGTTCAGAACTGGATATACGGTATATTCAAATTCACACAGACTAGATTTGCATGAAGAGAAAGGCTTAGAATGTTAAGTCTGTGTTATGATGTTACTGTGCTCTAAACTACGCACTGAAATTTTAGAATACAAACACAGAGTTCAGGGAATTTAAGGCCTATTCACACTCAATGTTTTCTTCTCAGCTACATGTGCATTCAGACGTCTCACTTAAATGCATTAAAAAAAACAACAATGTCATTGGTAACATGAGAACTGTGATAATATTATAAAGTTTCACTTGTGGTTTCACCTTCTGGTTGTGATTTATGACCAGTGAGCATTATCTACAGTGCTGTCTGTGTGGTTGCTATAGCAAATCAAATCTCTCTAAACCTCATGAGTCCTGGACTAAAGTTCAGCAGTGGAAATGGAAATAAGAAATACCTGCCAAGTTCAATTCCCACTTGGCACGGCAGGCTGCTGATGGTTCAGTAAAGTGTTTACATACTTTTTCTATCATTGTTCAAAGTTAATGATTCAGTGTATCACCGAGATATTAAACTGATGGTTTGTTTATGGTTAATCATGTAAAAGAACCATTAAAATTGAGCAAAATCATAATTTAGTTTGGGGAAATGTCATATGTCAGAAAACATACGTCAGCAAATCCAAACCTGCAAAATGACTGACAAGCAGAAAGCATTTTTTGAGCTGTTTGCATAGCCTAGGGCTGTCAACGTGACACCAATTTCACTATCTGTCAGATATAAGGGACATTTTATGCATGGTAAAACAGCCTCAAAGCACTTTTTACCAGCATGACAAACTTCTGTCTATTCAATGTACAAAGCTACCAAATGTGGCACTTCAACCCACTAACCGGGTCAACAATGTTGAGTATCCAGTAATTCCCCCTTCTGAGATGAGCTATTTAAAACAGTCTAATCTCTCTCTTGATTGCTCAACAATGAAACGTCTTGGACTGAAACCTAGAGGCCTGTGCTCGAATAAAGAGTGCCTGGAATCTGTGAAAAAAATAGCCATTATTGTAGCTTATAACTTGTTGCTAGGCAACTGCCTGGCTCAGGTTGTCACTTGTCAGCCAGTCACCAAGATTTCTGTCCCGCCTAGTGTTAACTTCCTCCAAAATATTTTTAGAAGTGGGAATCACCAAGGCTTTCAAAACACTCCGAAAAGCCTGACCCAAATTCAGAGAGCTATTTACACACTCATGTAAGAGAGAAATTCACATTTCCACAGACACGGAGGAACTCTTCACTTCCTGTAGCAGGTTCACTGGCACGCCATCAGGTAATTGTGCTTTTGAATCAAAGGTCTACTGTATCTCCACCCACTGAAACAGCAGGACATAATATGTAAAGCACATCTATGAAGTCAAAAAATGAGTTATGGTTAGTGGTCAACCGATATGGGTTTTTTGACAGCCAATGCCGATATCTTGGAAAGCAGGGTGGCCGATGGCCGATATAAAGCCGATATAATTTTATTTATATTTAAGAAATTTCAAATAATTTGAAAATGGATTAAAAATAATTGTGTAAAATAAACATACTTATACTTTAGATGACAAAGCATTTTTCACAAATAAATAAATATTTAATAAAAATCTAATTAAAAAGGAAGTAAACATGGTAACCAACAGGGCACTCAGTATTCTGGGAAGTTTGTGTGAATCATATTTATTTTTTTTCTCTCTAATAAAGCCAAAGGTAACACATACAGCACGCAATGAAAATGACATGAATATGACAATGGGCAACAGCATAAAGCGCAGCATAATTTGAAATCACTAGTTTAAAGTTTGTCGATCGCGCGTCTCCAGTGAAGCTGAACTCTCCTCCTGTCAGCATTCAATTCGCACGGACCGACCGCCACACAGAGAACATGCGATCATGCAGGATACAAATGCACACTTCACAAGATCTCAACTAGATTCGACTAAGTCTGCAAGGTTTGTGAAATTAAATGTTCATTAGTCATTCAAAGATTTGTTTAAATTATATAAATGCATGTTTGCTGAATGCTGACGGCAAATGAGAAAGTATTATAATGTTTGCCTTTCTATTACTAATAATATTAAAGCAATCGTTATAATACTTTTTGTATACATTTTAATTCATTTGTTTAACAGTTCTATCTGATTATTAGATAGACTTATATCCATATTAGACAGAACTGAATGACATTCTCAGCGCCGTCAAAATAAAACACATCGGCCAAACAGAAAAACTTATCGACCGATGCCGATATTTGAAAAATGCCAAATCGGCCTTGGCGATATATCGGTCAACCACTAGTTATGGTGCATTATCTCATGCTTTTATCTACAGAATGTTTATACAATATTCATATTTTTGAAACAACCAGCCTACAGATGAGTATTAATATAACAAAGTGAAGAATCTATGTTCCTCATTATTTGACTACCCAAATAAGTCATGAATTTAAATACTATATTTCAAACAAACGAGTAAAATACAATCATACACAGCTGATTTCATTTTTCTCCATGTAAAATAGCATAAATATTTCCTAAACAGCCAAATTTGATTGGTACCTTCTCCTCTAATTCATGGTGTGAAAGTTAATATTACTACCAGTTGTCACCAAGATAAGGTTTAAAGGGATAGTTCACCCAAAAATGAATGAGAGTGAGTAAAATAAATGATGACAGTAAGGATGCTCCGATCAGGATTTTTGAGGCCGATCACAGAAAGCAGTATCCGCCGCCTCTGCTCACTCTAGCCCTCCGGCCGTTCCTCACTTTAGCCCCCGGCCTCTGCTCACTCTAAGCCACCGTGTGTGACGTTGTGTTTCGTTGTGAAAGCAAAACTACTTGTGGTTAAGTTGTATTTACAACACTGTTCCAGAACA
>NW_015505195.1:2351567-2361646 GCF_001515645.1 Sinocyclocheilus grahami
TATCACAAACTTACCATTGACAGAAATAGTCAGCTCTACTGCCTTTCCTTTTGCATTGAAATCTTTATTACAACCAATCCTGCGGTTCATAAAGAACTTTGTTTTCCTACCTCCACAAGTGCCATCTATTATCGCCTTGTTTATCTAAAAGTGCTATTTTCCTTTAAACCTAGCCAAAAAGCCATATGTGTTGACTGTGAAACACAGTAGACTTTAATAATATGCATTTATGGTGTAATTACTACATTTTCATGTCAATCCATGTTCATATTTACTGCAAAAAATGCGCTGTTACTTTAATTCAGTGCATACAGCACAGCAATAGACTCGGTGTGGATCACTACACTGCTGTAGACGCACTGCTCCTGAACGCACTGCCGGACCACAGCAATTAATAATATAAATTAAAATTGGATAGATTGTTTTTCTGCCGATCAATCATCCCAAAGCGATTATCGGCCGATAGTGATCGGTAGCCGATCAATGGGAGCACCCCTAGATGACATATATATTAAGTTGCTCAAGCAAGTGGCAAAACATTTAAACTACTTTTCTTACGTTATCACAAACTTACCATTGACAGAAATAGTCAGCTCTACTGCCTTTCCTTTTGCATTGAAATCTTTATTACAACCAATCCTGCGGTTCATAAAGAACTTTGTTTTCCTACCTCCACAAGTGCCATCTATTATCGCCTTGTTTATCTAAAAGTGCTATTTTCCTTTAAACCTAGCCAAAAAGCCATATGTGTTGACTGTGAAACACAGTAGACTTTAATAATATGCATTTATGGTGTAATTACTACATTTTCATGTCAATCCATGTTCATATTTACTGCAAAAAATGCGCTGTTACTTTAATTCAGTGCTTACAGCACAGCAATAGACTCGGTGTGGATCACTACACTGCTGCAGACGCACTGCTCATGAACGCACTGCCGGACCACAGCAATTAATAATATAAATTAAAATTGGATAGATTGTTTTTTTGAGATCGGCCTTTTTAGAGACTGCCGATCAATCATCCCAAAGCGATTATCGGCCGATAGTGATCGGTAGCCGATCAATGGGAGCACCCCTAGATGACAGAATTTATATTTTTGGGTCATAGAATTTTTTTATAAATAATAAAAGTATTTTAATTTTTGAGTGAATTCCTTAAAGGTAAAGTTCACCCAAAAATGGAAATTCTGTCATAATTTACTCACATTTATGAATATCTTTCATCTGTTGAACACAAAAGAAGATATTTTGAAGAATGTTGGTAACCAAAAAGTTGCTGGTAGCCATCACAGTATTTTTTTTTTTCCAATGGTACCAGCAACTATTAGGTTATCAACACTCTTTAAAATATCTTCTTTTGTGTTCAGCAGAAGAAAGAAATTCATACAGGTCTGGAACAACATGAGGGTGGGTGAGTAAATCAAGACAAAATGTTGAACTTGTGAACTTTCCCTTTAAGAATGCTATTACGACTTAGACAGGTTTCGAAACGAATCTATATCATTCACATTGTTGACTAAATGGTGGGCGAATGGCGTTATTTATCACCCGCTGTGCACTGATGCTGTTCGTATATGAGTGATGATTTGATTTATAACAATGATTCACAGTGATGTATGCAGACAGTGCGTGTTTGTTATCTTGCTTACATCATGGCCACTTTCAGCCAAGGACATCTAAACAAAATATAAAGCCTAGATTTTAAAGCCAGAAGAGGATCATCAAGTAGGAAACAATTCACTGTTGTTTAAAAAAAAATGTATAATGACAGAATTCACAGTAGGGGTCAAAACCTGTCCAGTCAATTCAAGTCATGTGTTGCATCAGAAAATAAAACAAAGCTTTTGGTATTTTTATAAGTAATCTACTAGATTATTTTTATGAATTATGAAGACTGAAACTTGTCTTTTATAATACTAATAAAAATCCTCTTTTAAAAAAAAGTATGCTACAGCCAACTATATGCAATAGAAAAGGAGAGGTGTGTTAAGCAACAAGTGGCAATAAGAATACAACCTTCAGACCACAACAATATTTCCTATTTAAAGATGCACTCAGTAAGTTATTGTTTACTTTTAGCTGACCAAAAACATACCAGCAACTTAGTCGATTGCGTTTCATGGCTGGTCATGTGATGTCAATATGGTGGCACTCATAAGATCCCAACCTACTCCTAGTAAAATAAAACAGCTTTGGAGTCTTCATACTTTATATTTTTTTATATACACAGATTTTTTTTTTCAAGAATATTGATCCTTTCTTTACATGTAAAACGTTTGAATAATTATAACTGATTGAGCCTTTAAAAATAATTAGCAATATTTCATATTTAAGAGATTAAGAACATATTAAGAATTGAGATTTTAAAAAAGGCCTGGATGTTTTACGGCATGCCTGATATTGTGAACTGCATTGTTTTAAACTGCCTCACCTGACAACGTCTCTAAAATACTACATATGCTGTTTAAAAATCGATCTTACGTTGAAGAAGTATTGAAACATTCAAGATGTCAAAGTTTGTCAGGTGTGGGAGTGCGTTTGCAAGCATGTTGTGCTTGCATTAAACTGCCAAACGCCGTGCATATTCCGACCTTTGACGCCACAACAAAGCTGGACAACTTTAAAACATTAACCCTGTGAAAGTTTACAACACTCACCCTCCGTAATGCGCCTTTACTTTCACATATCCCGAGGGCAAATCCATCATCGATCCGTTACTGACAGGCATGACTCCAAAAGTCTACAAACACTCTCTTGGGACGGAAATAAACAGCCTCTGTGTATTAGAAGACGATATCAGATGTAACGTTACAGTGACATAATTCCGAATGAACCGTGTAAGTGGTCAGTCTCGTCCGTAATGCTCCTAATGTCACGTCACCGCTGAAATGATCCATATCGCGAGCGCGTCGTTCAGCTTCTTTCCGGTACGCTGGCTTTTACTGTGGCTTTGCTATGGTTACTCATAGGGGCGGAGAGACACAGAAGTATGGCTACTTCCAGGTCTGGATTGGCCTCGGAATCCACCTGTTGTTCGCCTGCGCTGCCGTGGGACACTCCGGGCATGTTATGAGGCGCTGTCGCGAGGACATTTTCCAAAGTGCGCTTTATAACGTCATAACAGAACAGCGCGACGGTTGTTCTATTATGTGACGTCAGCGAGGAACGTGCAGGTGTGGGTCCAGCCGGTCTCGCGCTCGTTCTCTCTCTCGGTAGAGACTGAATGCTTATCCAATTAAACAGAAGTAGGTCGGTGAGAGAAGAAACGGTTGTGCTCGGAATGATGCACGTGAATGGGCTGAAAACTACTCCTGAACTCCTGCACTTCTTAAGAAAGATGCAGATATAGCCAGTTGGCTATAAATAGTTGAATAAACCTGTTTTGGTCATCATTAAAAGTGCATTTTTTTAAATATTTATTATTTAACCCTTTAACTGTCACCCGTCCCCTCTGTGGGACGCCTAAGTTTACTTCACTATATTACAATTAAATCCTAATCAAATCATGACAAACTATATTTCGTTGGAAAGGTCTACGACTCCTAAATATTTTTTTTTACAAAAACATTGGTAAAATATCTATGTAGGAAATTTATGACAAGAGTGCACCTCAAAAATCTACATCATAACAGGAGTTCTGACCTTTGTCAAAAAAAAGGCTTCGTTGTTGCCTTTTGCTCTGTCACACTTTAGAAATCATCAGACATTATGTATCAATTGAAAACTTTAAATCTCAAAAGTCATCCTTTGAAACTCATTTTAAAATCAAACATTGCATTACCAGGGGGAAGTTGTGGCCTAATGGTTAGAGAGTCGGACTCGTAACCCAAAGGTTGTGGGTTCGAGTCTCGTACCGGCAGGGATTGTAGGTGGGGGGGAATGAATGTACAGTGCTCTCTTCCACCTTCAATATCACCAGGCACCAAACCCCCAACTGCTCCCCGGACGCCGCAGCAAAAAATGGCTGCCCACTGTTCCGGGTGTGTGTTCACGGTGTGTGTGTTCACTGCTGTGTGTGGGCACTTTGGATGGGATAAATGCAGAGCACTATCTTGCACGATAGAAGGGCCACCATACTTGGCCACATGTCACGTCACTTCACCATGAAAATGGTACATCAATATCATGTTACAAAATGTTTTAAGTTTTCAAAATTTAAGTTTGGAGTTTGGATTAAAGTGATAACCTTGTTCCAGGTAATAGTGGGGTCACCCTCACAATATCTAAACTACGTGAATTTGGGTCTGGGATCTAATTAAAACGAGGGAAATTATTTAGAAGTTGCACGATTTGAATAGGGAACGTGAAATCAACAAGGAACAAGTTCTTTTGAGCCGTTGAACTTTTCCGGGTTAAAGTCTCTAAAGTAGTATCTGGAATTAAACGTCATTCACAAACATATTTGCATGACACAACAAAGGTGTTTGTGAAGACAGCCCGAGTAAATTAAATCATTGTGTGGGTTTTTATGAATGTTTATTTGTCTACTTTTGTTTCGTTTAATTAATTTTTTTTTTTTACATAAATCTTTAAGCTGTAGCTTTCTGTAACACTGTAAAAGTCAATGTCTTAATATCAGGTGCACTTTACAATAAGTTTGTATTTGTTAACATTAGTTAACTAC
This sequence comes from Sinocyclocheilus grahami, assembly GCF_001515645.1. NCBI lineage: Eukaryota > Metazoa > Chordata > Actinopteri > Cypriniformes > Cyprinidae > Sinocyclocheilus > Sinocyclocheilus grahami. The sequence goes on from NW_015505195.1 coordinate 2,356,194, forward strand.
TGTAGTTAACATGAACTATGAAATATACTTCTAAAACATTTATTCATCTTAGTTAATGTTAATTTCAAGCATTTATTAATGCATTATTAAAGTCAAAAATGGTATCTGTTGTAAAGCTGGACCTGAGCTAACACTGACGATGAATGAACAGTTGTATTTTTATTAACTAATTTTAACAAATATTTATTACAGTATTTGGTAACACTTTACTTGAAGGGGTGTGCATAAGACTGACATGACACCTTCATAATCATGACATGACACATGTCATGAATATGAAGGGTTTTTATGCATGTTTATGACAACTGTCATTAAGTGTCATTCACTCAGTTATGTAATTTTTAATGCAAATATGACATTATTTGACCTAACCTTATTCCTACCCTTACCCCTAACCATAGCCCATAAGAAAGACATCTCAAACAATGTCATCTTTGCATTAAAAATTACATAACTGAGTGAATGACACTTAATGACAGTTGTCATAAACATGCATAAAAACCCTTCATATTCATGACATGTGTCATGTCATGATTATGAAGGTGTCATGTCAGTCTTATGCACACCCCTTCAAGTAAAGTGTAACCCAGTATTTTAATAAATAAAATGTATTATTAACAATAAAAATGTATTATTAGTAGTAAAATGTACACGCGTCGCGACCCTGCAGACTACAGAGGGTAAGTGGTTTGGAGAATAAAGCTGTAAGTGTTGTAATTATCATTTTATCCACATGATGTTGCCACAAGCTTATTCACATACATTCTTACCCCTGAATAGTTGTCAAAGCAGTCTTATGTAAAAGTCATGGTTTTATATAAAAGTCAAGGTCTTATGTAAAAGTTATGGTTCTAATGTTCCAGCTAATACTAATTGATGATATTTTAACTGTCAGTTGGATTCATAAAATTGTAATACTGTAGATCTCATTGCTGGGTGCTATTTAAATGTATGGTGTCATTAAATTAAGCGTCTGAGTGTATTATTTTTCCACATCTAAGCCTAAAATTGTTTTAAGCCTTGAGGCAAATCAGCGTGAACGTTTTTGTGCCGCAGATCTTGCGCAACGTCGTAGAACTGTAAACACCTACAGTAACGTTACATTCTCCTCATCTGAATAATGGGACGTCTGACTCATTACTTCGAATCGACTCATATGAACGGTTCATTCCAAAGAATCAGTTAAAAAGACAATTCCGTGATTCTTGTGCATCCGACGTATACGTCATCACGTAGTCCTGGACACCCTGGTGGCCAGTTACATTCAATACATGCTGTTTATTAATAAGGGTGTTTATGTAATTTAATGTGTCATTTGCCATGTTTCAGCTAATGAGATTGAGTCATTTAGAAGCGAGATAGAATCTGCGTTTAACATTCATTTAAATCTAGCCTGAATAACAGTTTTTGGTGTTTACATATTAGCTGTAATTTAATAAGTCATTTATGAAAACAAACTCGCGGTACAAAATTTAGACGTACAGTAAAAAGTAACTTTTCTCACCATCAGTCAAATCCTCGCTTCACTGCAAATGCTCTTGTGAGTTGTTTCGCTCTGTTGATTCAGTTTGTTCGGAAAGTTTTTTTTAGCGAAAAGATCCGATTCAAAAGATTGATTCGTTCACGATTCGCAGACTGCATTATGACGCTCTTTGTGGGAACACCAACTCACAAAGCATGACTAACTACAGATTTATTCGATAATGCTTTGTAAATACAACGTTATTTCTTTTATCTCGCTCTACGAATAACTCTCTTTACTTTAGGGCAACAACGCTAGCATATTAGCCGTTCGATTCTACAGCTTTTGTGTCTACATTGTTATGTGCTATTTGCATTTATCGACTATTATGCTTTTAAGCATGAGTTATGATAGATAATGCATTTGTATAAATCACATGGAGGCGAACAGAAAGAGTATAGGCATTCAGAAGTGCTAGTTAGCTAGCTAGCTAGCTAGCTGAGGAGACTGAAGTGCTATGCATCGTCTTGCTCCTGGTCCTCCTCGCAGTCACACTGGAACCGTCAGCTTTTGGATTGCTGACATTTAGTTAGAGACATTTAGTTATTAAATTAGCCTAAAGCCCTGGCACTTGCATTACATGGGAAATCTACAATGTCGAGGATTCTTCTGGGCCTGGTAATGCTTGGTTAGTAAAATGTATTATGTATATTTTTTCTCTTATTAAAAAAAAAAGTATATATATATATTTTTTTTAAGGAGAACTGAACATTGTCAGCAACTGCAACCATAGTACATTTGAAACATGTATAATTGCAGATAACCAAAAAGCCTAAAAACATGCTAAATGTTTCTTAATTTTAGAATGAATATGTAAATATTTGAACGTACCCTTAACTATTGTCATTTTTAACAGGATGCACTGTTGCTGTTGAAGATGTTCATGCCTTTGGTGAGTTATTGACTTTATGTTGTTGTCTACATCTTGGGGTTTTCAAACTATTATATTTCAAGGACTCCCAAATGTGATGGTCCCCTTCCAAAAATACAAAAGCATATATATTATATAAGCATATATATATATATATATATATATATTCTATAATAAAAAAAAACTAATCTATTCAATATTAGAAAAACATTTTAAATGTACTTTTTTTCTGTCAAACATTCTGTGAATGGAAGTTTGAGAAGCCCTATTCTAAGCCACTGATCAATCTTAAAATATGAATTTGAAATTATAGTATTAATTGATATTTTGAATTGGGTTTTATTTTTACATTTTCTGTTTTCATTTCAGTTTTAGTAATTTTGTCATTTGCTTTATTCGTTTTTGGGGGTTTTATAATACTATTTAGCTTTTATTTCAATATTTCAAATTATAATTTTAAGTTTCATTTTCAATAGTTGTAGTATTTCTCTTAATTGTAGTATTATTTCTTTTTTTTCTTGCAATTTTAGTTTCAGCTAAGGATAATAACACTGGTTCGTTCCCATTATTTCCACAGACGACCCGATCACCAGGCTTGTGAATGAAAAACCGGGTGAGCGGTGCTCGGGTAGAGTGGAGGTGCGTTATGGGCACCAGTGGGGCACTGTGTGCCAGCATGGTTGGGATCTGGAGGATGCCGCAGTGGTTTGTAGAGAGCTCGACTGCGGCTTTGTGTTGGACATTCCAGGTGGCGCTCGTTTCGGACGGGCCGGTGGAGAGGTGCTGTGGAGGAATGTGAAATGCTCGGGTGACGAGTTTGCCCTGGATCTGTGTGAACGCTCCCTCAATGATGACGTGTGTATGCACAGTGAGGATGCTGGAGTGGAGTGCACAGGTATGAGAGCGTTTGAAAGATTTGTATTTTGTTTTACGCAACCTGTGTTTGTTTGTAGTGGTTTATAATTTTTTCTCCAACCAGGAAAACTTCTAGCCCCAACCTTGTCAATTCAGTCTCGCTTCTACACCTATTCAGCCGGAGAGGCTGTTCACTTTAAATGCACTTCCCCGTACTGGCAGTCCGTCATTGACTTCCATCTGTACAAAAGAGGTGTGGACACTCCGAAAGATTTGTATTTTGTTTTACGCAACCTGTGTTTGTTTGTAGTGGTTCATAATTTTTTCTCCAACCAGGAAAACTTCTAGCCCCAACCTTGTCAATTCAGTCTCGCTTCTACACCTATTCAGCCGGAGAGGCTGTTCACTTTAAATGCACTTCCCCGTACTGGCAGTCCATCATTGACTTCCATCTGTACAAAAGAGGTGTGGACACTCCAGTGACATACAACACAGCGTTACTTCATCAACAGTGCCAAAGTAGCCTTCTTGAGATACATTATCTTGACTAACTAGATTTTGATCATATATTTGATATTGCATTTAAACGTTGTAATGTTTGCATAAATATTAAAATAAATATGTATTTAATGTCCACAAAATACGTCAGGTCTGTGGTATTTTACGTTTGTTTAGATATTCAGCTGTAACTAAAGATCAACTATTAAAAAAAAAAATCAATACAACATTATTTTCACATGTCTTAACCTATATATATATATATATCCTACCTAGAGGGTGCACTGGCACTCGTGACTTTATTTCTGTGCAGTGACGTGAATTTGCAGTTATGAATAGATACCTTGTTCGCTGCGCACGTGACACATTAATACAAAACATAAGCAGATAAAACAGACACTGCTCGTAAATCTGTAAATCACGCTAGGGAATTTGTGGCTACGCTGCTGCCTACATATAACCCGTATCCGTTCGAGTTGTAAACACTGTGACGCACTTCCGCAAGGCAACCAATTCGGGGACGTAGCGAATTCATGGTTTTTTTTACGTTTACGTTTCTCATTAAACGACAAGGATTTATTTATTCATTCATTTCATTGTTTATTTATTTATTGTGTCTTTATTTTATTTATGCATATTTCAACCAGCAAAATGACTGTGAATGAACATGTATTTCACAGGGAATCTGATTTTTTCAATTTTGAATTGAATTTTTCAGACACCAAAAGTTACTAACACAACTTTTGCAAGTGAACAACTTTTTTTTAATTTTCCATCCCCATGACCTTTTAGTGGCTTCATACGCCTATGATATAATTGAAAATTCAGAAGTTTTTTTTCTATGGCATCATCGGAAACATTCCAGCAGATTTCAAATTGTGGAAAGTGTGAGAATGGTGATGCATCATGCTAGGTCAAATATGAAAAATATATGTTCTGTAATTTAATTTAAAAGTTTGTTGGTGGGTATTACTTGTATATATATATTTTTCACATAGTACTAAGTGTGTCATAGACCATTCCATTAGTCAAAAACAAATTATTGAAATGGTCTGGGAACCTCTGATTTAGAGTAAAGACTAGAACTACTGAGAACTTTACAGTATTAATATATAGCTATATTTACAGCTAGGGCTGGACAATAATTCAATATCAATATGTATCACGATATAATTGTTTTCTATAACGGTGATATGATTTTTGATATGATGTTTCCCATACATTGATTTATTTGTGGCGTTTGATTTCGTTGAATAAACATGAGCACTGCACGTTTCAAAATCATAACACGGCGCGGGTGTTTTATATGAATGTATCTCTGAAGGAAACCGACTGTCTTCAGAAAAGTTTCGATGGCATTTTCATTTGATCTGATAAAGTAGCATTCGTGAGCGGAGCTGATTTGATTACAGCTGTTACCAGGGAAACCGCTAGTTTTATCTCTCTAAAAGTGCCTCCTGCTGGCAGAGAATGAATTTGCATTTTCAAGAAGCCCGTCTCCAGCAACATTTCCAGTTTTTGTTGTTGTTCAATTTTTTTGTTTTCTGCAGCAACTCCGAGCACTTTTCATACTCTTTGTACTGGCTAAAGCAAATTTGTTTCAATCTATAAGAATAATCATCCTACACTACCAGTCAAAAGTTTTTGAACAGTAAGATTTTTAATGTTGCTTTTTTTTTTTTTTAAGAATTCTCTTCTGCTCACCAA
>NW_015505195.1:2368281-2394118 GCF_001515645.1 Sinocyclocheilus grahami
ATTTAGCGCTGCAATTTTATTTTATTTATAATACTTTCATTTAGCAAGGATGCTTTAAATTGATCAAAAAGATTATAATGTTACAAAAGATTTCTATTTCAGATAAATGCTGTTCTTCTGAACTTTCTATTCATTAAAGAAACCTGAAAAAATCTACTCATTTGTTTTCAACATCATAATAAATGTTTTTGAGCAGCAAATCAGCATATTACAGTGATTTCTGAAGGATCATGTGACTGGAGTAATGATGCTAAAAATTAAGCTTTGAAATCACAGGAATAAATCATATTTTCAAATAGAAAACAGTTATTTTAAGTAAAAAAAAAATTCAAAATGTTACTGTTTTTGCTGTATTTTGGATCAAATAAATGCAGGCTTGGTGAGCAGAAGAGAATTCTTTAAGAAACATTAAAAATCTTACTGTTCAAAAACTCTTGACTGGTAGTGTACGTCAGCCTATAGTTTGATATAAGGTAAACATTCATTTATTTGTGCTGTTTCTTTTTCTTAAATATCCTATAGTTTTATAGGAGGAGGTTTCATAGACTTGGAAAATTCATTTTTCAGAAGTTTGTATGCACAGACATCTGTTGTGGGCGTTCTTGGCAGTTTTTATGAGGCTTCTTTTTTTTTTTAAATAGTGTTCATATCGATATCGGAATTATATCGTATCGACCAAAATTAAGAAATATATCGTGATATCAATTTTGGCCATATCGTCCAGCCCTATTTACAGCTTAATTTACGAGATAAACATCTTTTTTACATGTACAAAAGACACATCTAATGAGGCCCTATGATAAAAGTGTAATTTGGAAAAAATGCACAATTTGCAAATGGTTTTCTTTAGATGCCACTGAGAGAAGAAATTTGTAACCTGTGTGCTTGACACTCTCCACGCGGCACAAATTATTAAGGGTGTATGTATAATTTAAGTGAAATTATTACACATGGAGAATAATATCGCCTAGATATCAAAGTAGTAATTGCTGGAAACAGAAAATGTGATATAATTATACAGTAACCCAGTTTTCTGAATTATGAACCAATGTGGATCATACTGTTATGATTAATAAAGTGAACAATATACTGTATGTTCTTGTCACATTTAACATAATCTTTCAACATTTTTGTTCAGCACATCAGTTTTTGCAATTAAAATTCTCATCAAAAAAGTCTGATTATGTCCAACAAGTACCTCATAGAAAGTTGTTCTTGCTGTTTCAAGCCACTAGAAAGAACATCACAAACAACTTTCATTCATAATGTGTTCCAGTTAAAGGACGTTGAGGTTCTGAGTCCCAGAAACATCCCAAAGTTTGAACCTCAGTAGTCTGTGCTGTTCTTTTTAACAGGTGCTGGTCTCCAGTCAGGTTGATAGAAGTGTATGTTGAACATACGTGCCCAGTTGGCAAAGACACGTTTCTCTGTGATGAAACGATGGTGGCTGCCATGCCGGCCCTGCTCGTGGGAGAGATACATTTTGCATTCATCCGGCCCCGCAGGCTCGTAGTAGTGATACGGCACTGAGGGCTCAGGGCTGCGAGACCTGAGAAGAACAATCACATGTCTAACTGAAATTGTCATAAACCAACAAAATGAAAGCATTATGGTGAATATGGAAAAGAAAGTCTCACTTGCAGAAGTCAGGAGGAATCATGCCATAGACATCAATTCTGTCACAAATCTCCATAGCGATTGCCATGGTGAACCAACCCGTGCTGAGCCATGAATTGGACCTTTTTCTGAATAACACACGAGAGAAAGAGGACATCTATGTAGCTGTGATGATTAAATGACAAGGTTACTTGTTTTCACATATCACGTGATCCTTCAGAAATTATTCTAATATGCTGATTTGGTGCTTTGCCATCACAGGAATAAATGACATTTTAAAAACAAATCACAATAGAAAACAGTCCCTTTAAATTGTAATAATAGTTCACAATATTAATGTTTTTTTCTTTATTTTTGATCAAATAAATGCAGCCTTTTTAAAGCTTACTTAGGGGAAGTCGTGGCCTAATGGTTAGAGTCGGACTCGTAACCCAAAGGTTGCGGGTTCGAGTCTCGTACCAGCAGGGATTGTAGGTGGGGGAGTGAATGTACAGTGCTCTCTCCCACCTTCAATACCACGACTGAGGTGCCCTTGAGCAAGGCACCGAACCCCCAACTGCTCCCCGTGCGCCGCAGCAAAAAATGGCTGTCCACTGCTCCGGGTGTGTGTTCACGGTGTGTGTGTGTGCACTTTGGATGGGATAAATGCAGAGCACTAATTCCGAGAATGGGTCACCATACTTGGCCACATGTCACGTCACTTTCACTTTCTTTACAAAAATAAAATGCAATGCATGCTGTCTCCTTGGAAACATGTTTAGATTTTTAACAAAAACATTTTCAGAATCACATGTACAATGTTTTTAGTTTGAATGGACGACTTAGATAACTCGCAAAGGGAGACGGATTAAGATAAAAGAGATATAAGGAGATAAAAGATCCACAAACAGACAGAAAAAACTCAAAAGTTTAAAAACATGTGAGCATTTTGCCCTGAGCAGTTCGGTGTCTGGTTGGGTACATCCCAGCTGGCACTGATCCTCTACTAACCCTTAATCTACACTGATGCCAAGCCGTATGCCCTGTGGGCCAGTGATACCAACCCTCCAGCAGGCTCTGATGGTCTGCACATTAGTTTAACCCCCCCCCCCCCCGCTGCATATATTGAAACTTCAATCTCTCTTTAAAGAATCAAAAACCGGTTTGACTGACTAATGGCAGATTTGGTTAATAAAATTACACAATTCAATTACAGCTTTTTTATAATGACTATGGCTGTTCAGTCCTGAGCAAAATTACAAAAAAAAATTTTTTAAATGAATTAATAAAAATAATGTAAATAATAGTTTGTTGAATAAACCTGGGTGTACACAACTAAAATTATTTTGCTAACATTTTTACTACAATTTATTTTGAGTCATGAATATAAAAACATTTTCTGAGTCAAGGTTTTTTGTTTTTTTTGTACTCCATGTCCTGAACAAAAATTGCCTTTTCATAAAAAGGTCAAAATATTTTTGCATTTGATAAATTGGCCTCAACACAGTCTTAAGATTCTAAAGTCCTCTTATAAAATAAAGTGTTGTATATAGTTTCTACAGTGTCTTGCAGCAAGTGGTACAAATCAAGGGAGATAATCCAATTTTTCCTGCTTTCATGACGCCAATAAATCACCATGCTTCAACGAACACACTCTGGAAAAGTAACAAAGATTAGGTAAGCTAACACAAAGAAATATTACCATCCATCCTTACCTATCTTTCCCTGTCTCCTTCTTAAAGAGCTCATCAAAATGCAGCATCTTTAAACTCGAGATGACGTACACCTGTAGTTTAGGCATCATCTGCTTCAACAGACGCAGGTTGTTGTAGACAAGGCCTTTACCGTCTTGTCGCATGTAGTTTCCGGGCCCCCAGAAGATAAAGAAGGTGTTCTGGCTGGAGTTGAGTAGCTCGTGTCGGTTTCGTAGCACACGTTGCATGCTGGAATGTGCGACCACACGCAGGCTCGTTCGCTGGCCCACGTCCCTCTGGTAGCCTCGTGTTGGGGCATCATTCATACGGATGACGCACTCCTTGCGGTCAATCTCCACACCTCGACCACTTCCGGTCATGTGACCAGAGCTGGTCACTAAGGCACAACTTTTGCAATGCATCCTAAGAGGCTGAGGATGGAGACAATAATGAGATGTTTTAGACTTCATGTACATAATATAATTCATTCAAGTTGGTTTCATATACTTCTGAAAAAATGTAAAAATAATTCTACAAAAAGTATGATCTAATAACTAAAAACTGGTGATAAGTAGTGGTTAATTAAAAATTACTAAAATACTTCCCTTGCATCTGGAATACACATGAGTGAATACACATTTAAATTTATTAAAAATTTAAAAGATTTTTTACATTTTCAAAATTCTGACAAAATTATTTTTGAGTAATGAATCATTTCTGGGTTAAGTGTCTTTTTTTGTATTGAATTTCCTGACCAAAAACTGCCTTTAGAAGGTCAAAATATTTTTTGAATTATGACCTCAACAGGTTAAAATAAACCGTAAAAAAAAATATATATATTTTTAATGGGTCACAAACACACATCCATTCTATTTTTATTTCAAACTAATTTATTATTCTAATCTTATCCGTTAACGGTTAATGTTCGGATAACAATTAACGGTTGTCGGTCGGGAAAATTAACCGAAATGAACATTCCAGCTACTCTTCAGGGTGAAATTAAATTGGAAAACTATTTCCCTCCACTGATGGTTAGAAAAAATATGTGATTTTTGATGAAGACTTGTAGGCCATGTTCATTTAGCAATCTTCCACACTGGCTGTTCATTTGCACTAATACGAGCTAATCTTCAGTTTCTGACTGTTACAAAATTACTTCCACAGAGTATCCATTAAAATCTGCCTTTGAATCCTGGAGCTCTTATTAAGGAGTGAAAGGAGTGCTCTTTTGACTAATGAGAACTGGTAGACTTGAGAGCCCTTTCTGTCAGTGAGAAGTATGATAGAGATGCCTTATGACTCTGAAGAATACTACAGGCTTTGATGAGCACAGGTATTGTCAGGGTCAAATGTAAATATGGCAAAGATGTGAAAAATATAAAAAACTTTTCAGTAACAAGAACACAGCTCTTTTAGATATTTTATATTTAGATGCTTTATATTTCATCATACCTATAATAAAGGCAAAGCTCACCCAAAAATACAAGTTATATCATAATTTACTGACCATCATGTCTTTCAAAACAATTGTGAAAATCAAAAAAGGTTAGTTATGGCAGAATGTCCAAGCTGCTCTTTTCCAGACAATGAAATTGAATGGTGACCATGAATGTAGAGCAAGTATTTACTTTACACTATGTGTACTGTTACACTATGCACTATGTACTGTATCTGACACAAAGCTAGTTTATGGCTTCAGAAGCCTTGAAATATAGTGAATAATGCTGCTTTTTGGTGCTTCTTTTTTGGAGCTTGACAGACCCTGGTCCACATCCACTTTCACTGGAGGAGAGCAGAGTAAACATTCACCAAAAATGTCCCTTTATCTTCCACAGAAGAAAGAAAGCACATTGGGGGTGAGTAAATGATGCAGAGCTTTCATTTTCAGGTGAACTAGCCCTTTAATGACCAAAATATATCATCCATGTTTACCTGATATACTTATGCAGGTAATCAGTGTGTATTCTCTCATTACGCACACTATATACAGTACATATAACTATATGTGAATTTTTAACACCCATGAGAGTAAACAGCATTTCTGCACAGTTGTAGTGTTAAACAAAATTCTGTCAGTGAGAAGTATGATAGAGATGCCTTATGACTCTGAAGAATACTACAGGCTTTGATGAGCACAGGTATTGTCAGGGTCAAATGTAAATATGGCAAAGATGTGAAAAATATAAAAAACTTTTCAGTAACAAGAACACAGCTCTTTTAGATATTTTATATTTAGATGCTTTATATTTCATCATACCTATAATAAAGGCAAAGCTCACCCAGAAATACAAGTTATATCATAATTTACTGACCATCATGTCTTTCAAAACAATTGTGAAAATCAAAAAAGGTTAGTTATGGCAGAATGTCCAAGCTGCTCTTTTCCAGACAATGAAATTGAATGGTGACCATGAATGTAGAGCAAGTATTTACTTTACACTATGTGTACTGTTACACTATGCACTATGTACTGTATCTGACACAAAGCTAGTTTATGGCTTCAGAAGCCTTGAAATATAGTGAATAATTGTTAATTGTATAATGTATTCTCTCATTACGCACACTATATACAGTACATATAACTATATGTGAATTTTTAACACCCATGAGAGTAAACAGCATTTCTGCACAGTTGTAGTGTTAAACAAAATATTTTTTGAGAGAGAGAGAGAGAGAGAGAGAGAGAGAGAGAGAGAGAGAGAGAGAGAGAACTGAGAGACAGATTTACATCCATGATAGTTCTGGTGATTACAATGCCTCAAGATGAGGCCAAAGCTTGACAACACCTGTTTGCAGCTTCCAACTTTATCTGATCAGGAGTGAAGAAAGAAATTATAGCATCACTGGAAGGTGTAATTTAAAAGACTTTTAAGACCAGCACCTAATTTATCATGAAAAACTGCAGAGAGACAGGAGACACAAAAAAATGACAGAAAGAAAGAAAAATGGCCAAGTCTTCTGAATATTATAGTGCACTGCACATCATATAATGCCAGTGCCAATATAATAATGCTTATCTGTCTGAGGATATTATTTGATGACTAAGGAGAAAAGCAACTGCATCAAAAGTGTTTAATGAAAAAATGTAGGAAATCTTCATATTTAAGTTATACATGGAAAATTATCCAAATGTCTTGACTCATTCAAATAGGAGTTAATGGACTTATGCATGAGTGTGCAGTATAGGAGACCCGAGACTAGTCAGATACAGTTTGAGAGGGGATATTTTAAGGTAAACATTTACTGTGATTTCCAGATGTCTGTGAAACATTTAAATGTATATATATATTATATATAAAAAGAACAGATTAAGGTGCTGAGCATTCAACTTTCACACACAAAAAAGTAAAAGCCTTAATGAGAGGAATGTCTAGAAACTTGCTGTAAAAATACATTTTAACATTGTAATAATTAAATCAAAAGTCATTTATTATAACTTACAAGCGAATTATGCAATTTCACAGAAGATCTCACAAGACTGATCGTCAAAACTAAATGTGTTTATTAATACATTTGAAACCATGTAAGAAGAAATATATTTTTAAGGTTTTCATCGCAATTAGTTTATACATTTTAAAGTGCCATATTAATAATTTTAGTGCTTGATTGCATTTTACAGACCTAATGAAAGTAAGTCACCTTATTATCAATAATGCTGCTGTAACCTTCTAAGTGGGATGTTTGCGGTTGTAGAACATCCATCTGATGTCCATCTGACTGCATCTGATTTTCTGGTGTGTCGGTAAAACTGCTGTTGAACAGGAACAATAAGCTTGTAAACACGCATACAGCACCAATCAATATGATCCCATGACGCTGAAACAAGAGGAACAAGAAACTTTTATTGAGAGTGCTCAGATTATCCTCCATCAATGCTTCCGCTGACAGATGCATCAGTAAATTCAAGGGTTAGTTCACCCAAAAATGAAAATTAGCCAGTTTTTTACTCACCCTCGAAACATCATATGTGTATATGACTTTCTTCTTTCAGACAAATCCAGTCTGAATTATTAAAAATTGTCCTTGCACTTCTAAGCTCTATCATTGCAGTCAGCGGGTGTTTCTGTTCAACTGTCCACAAACCGCCAAAGTGCGAAAAAATGCGCGTGTCCATAATAAAACGTGCCTCGCACGGCTCCGGGGGTGAATAAAGGCATCCTGTAGTGAATCCATGTGTTTTCATAAGAAAAATATCCATATTTCAGATGTAATAAACACTTTTCTCTCACTTCTGCTGACTGTCGTACGCGGAAGCCGTTCCGACAAATGACGCAGGACGTATGCGCGCGCCTCTGAGATATGCTAGTCTCACGAGTTTGTTTATAGGATCAAAGGAAGCAAAGTTTCCTTACTTTATCAAAGGAAAACCAGTCTGCTCTTAGCTTATATTTGAAATCCTCCTACATTTTTCTTTACAAATCATCGGTTTGTGCTTCTAATTCGTGACCGGCGTTTTGTTTTGTTCTCTCTCCACATTCATCACTAATCATGCTACGCCGACGTCCTACGTCATCCGCCGGAACGGCTCCCGCATATGACAGATACCGGAAATGAGAGAAAAGTGTTTATTACGTTTGAAATATGGATATTTTTCTTACAAAAACGCATTGATTCACTACAGGAGGCCTTTATTCACCCCCCGGAGCCGTGTGAGGCACGTTTTATTATGGATGCGCGCGCTTTATTTGACGACTTGTGGACTGTTCAACAGAAACACCCGCTGACTGCAATGATAGAGCTTAGAAGTGCAAGGACAACTTTTAATATAACCCCGACTGGATTTGTCTGAAAGAAGAAAGTCATATACTCCTAGGATGCCTCGAGGGTGAGTAAAACACAGGCTAATTTTAATTTTTGGGTGAACTAACCCTTTAAACCTCATTTTGAGGCATGAATGAGATGTAAAAAATTTACCACAGTATAGGAGAAAAAGATTTGGTACATAGTTTTACAATTAAATAAGTTCAATTAACTGAATGAGCAGCTGGTGCGTTTCAAAAAAAGAACAATTACATGAAATTTACAAGCCTCGGGTTAGGGTAAGTTGTGTTAACTTAAAGAAAAAAAATTTGGTTTTTACAGTTAGGGTTAGGGTTAGTTTTTAAGTTAAATTAAATGTTTTATAATTCCATTACCCATCCTAGCATCACTGTTTTAACCAAAATTATGAAATGATAAATAAAATTACATCCCAAACAAGAATTTACACATACACACACGCACACACACATATATATATATATATATGTATGTGTGTGTGTGTGTTTTTTTTTGTGACAAATGAGGACATAAATTTGTATAATGACAAAGGTATGACATAGGTATTACAAGAAATGACTTTTCAGGACATTACCCCATGTCCCCACTTTTCAAAACGCATATAAATCACACAGAATGGAGTGTATTGAAAATCTGAAATAGCACAAATTTTCCTGTAAGGGGTAGGTTTAGGGGTACACATCAAAATCCCCAGAGTTAAATCAACTCTGCTCAGAGTACTAATTGCCCCAATCTACAGAGTGTTAAAGTAACACTGAAGCAGAGTTGCCACTGTTGAGGATTATGTGATATGTTTTCATGTCTAAACGCCTGAGCAGTAGTTGTTCATCTTCAACATTGTTAACATCAGGTTTTCTTTAATAATGCTCACTCATCAATGAATTAATTGCTTAACTATCCCATTAACTTTAAGTCGGCTTCAGTGTTACTTTAACACTCTGTAGATTGGGACAATATGTACTCTGAGCAGAGTTGATTTAACTCTGGGGATTTTGCTGTGTAGGGTTGGTGTAGGGCAATAGAATATACGGTCTGTACAGTATAAAAACCATTACGCCTATGGGATGTCCCCACTTTTCACAAAAACAAACCTGTGTGTGTATGTTCAAATTAAATTGCATTGAATTATTGAATTTCATTTATATACATAGCCATTTGAACACAAAAACGTGCTCACCAAACATTAAATTTGCCAACATATCCATGACAAAAATGTCTCCATTTGATATATTAATCATGCAGGCATCTGTAGTAAACAGTCTTGATTGTTATCAGGCTTACAACAGTTTACCATGGCAAACGCAGTTTCCACCAAAATAGTATCAGGCTAATACTTAGTGCAACTTGCCATTGTCACCAGAAAGTAAATAACAACAAAAAGGCAGAAAGATTCTGAAAGTCTGGAGAAAATGTCTTATTCATCACTGATTACGTTTTTTGCAGTAGCTACAATAACTGGAGTAATATGACACTGTGTCGGACACTACGTACCATGGTAAATGTTTGTAAAGTTACTCTATAATGTCAGAGAGAGTTTGCGCTACCGTTCGCGTCTTCATATTGTGAATTGTTTAATTCTGTCCGTTACGTCCAGACGTGTTCTTCAGCCTCAACGATAGCAGCTTTACAAATCCACACTTCACATCTTCAACCCAGCACTTCTGCTCGCACATCCTTCCTCGCCGTCAAACTGGAGCTCTACTGAACTCTGTCAGGTCTACAGTCACCCGCTCACACGCTGCTGCGCGCGCGCGGTCTTAAAGAACGCCGAGTATCAATCCCTTACAACTAATTCAAATCATTTAAAAATATTGTAACCAGAGATAGAAGTAGCCTATATTGTAAAATGTTTAGGTAGTCAAAGACTGTCGCTATAAAGCTCGAAATGTTAGCTACTAGGTGTGTGAGTCTCTGAAGGGACCGTGCTTAGTGCTGTTGCCTACATTGTCTTCATATACCAGGCTCCACATTCTAAATTGGGCTTATGTAATTTTCCTCTTTTGCATATTTACATTGTATATCAGTTTGATTTTGACAGCCGGCTCACAATATAAAATCACAGTGCTCCCTTGATTGTTACCCATATAACGGCGAACTATCTTCATAGTACATTTTTAAGGGGTTGATTTAAATCTATTTCTTTTTGGATTTGCATTCATATATGTACTTTCATTTTATTCCCTCAGGCCTTATAAATACAATTTATATGACATTTTAGAGGAATTTAAAGGAAAATAAATAAAATACTGTTTTCTAGAGTAATGAATGATTTGTAGTGCTGTGATGATATTACTGTAATTCAGTTCTCCATTCTCCATTATGTCGTATTAATGAGATGGCTTGATATATGATATATGTCAATTATCAGCAGTATGCAGCGGAAGATATTTGATCATTTTATTTGTAGTCATTTGATATTTCAGTCTGAGTCTGGCTGACACATCATGAATGATTTTTAGTATGACTCATAAATCATAAAGCAACATACAGCATTAAGTTCAGATGTGTATTTTTTCACAAAATAAAATAGTATAAAATACTGTCCTACTTTTTAAAACTTTGGACAGGACATTGACCGTAATTCAACAGAGAATGTTTTAGTTAGATGTTATAGTCATCGCAAACTGTGACACTAAAACCTTTGGTCCTATGAAGATCAATAGGAGCATTCTAAAAACATTTTTCATATACTGTATTCACTGATACTGCAGACAGAAAGCCATCACAGGGATGTATGTTTTGATGCATGTGCTTTTAAACTCAGCCTCAGCAATTTATTACAGTGCTTTAATTGATGAGAAATTCTGGGTTGCAATACATCAAACTCACATTCAGATGTCACTTAAGAAACCATTTATAATCCATCAGTTTTTTATTATTATGGGGCACAGTGGCTGACATATTAAACAATGCTTGTGATTTATAAAAGTGTACCATGCCAAATGCCAAAACAGTATTATTATTTTGATAATCTAACAGTCAGTTCTCAGTCCATCACATGCATTGTTACTATGATATTTCACATACATCTAAATGGATCTTCATTTGATGCCATAGAGGTCAATGGCACCATTATTTTCATGGTTTATGAGGGGTGACGCATGTGTCTTAGAACGAAAGTCTGGTAATGTGAACTGACTTCAGCATAGAAAGCACAGCCCATATCCCAAACCGCCAGCGTACGGCCTGGATGTAAAAGATACCATCTTCTCGTCTATAAATGGCACGCAATGTGGCAGAGCTTCTCACGGGAGCAGAGATTTGCTGGAAGCTGTTATTTCGTCTGGAACTGCGAGGAAATAGAAATATATCTTTTTCCTTTCACACAACACTGTATTTCATATATTGCCCATACATTCTTCAAATCTCACCTTCACTTTTCAGATTTAAACTGCTCTCAACCCTTTGATTGTGTGAAAATGAGACATATTGATTCATGATTTATGGATGTCTTGCTGTGTGCTTTAGTTTAGTTAAATATATATATATTCCAAAGAATTATTAATTACACATCTGTGCACATGATGATTGATACCTGGACTAAAGAAAGACTGAAGAATAGTTATGTTACAGAATGATATTTTACAATTCGCTTTCTCATTTTGTGTTTATATCAATGTGGAAATAAATGCATGAATCCATCAAATAATTCTTTGGTCATTTTTCAGCATTTTTACTTGATCTAGGAATCATTTTACAATGACTTGTATGTGGTTGTTTGTCTGTGAAAACAAATTAATCAAAAGAAGCCAATGATCTGAAGCACCTAGGATGAAACTTGCTAATTTCCTTCATTGAGCGTAGGTGAAAATTAGAAAAGGGTAAAGGCATCTGGGGATTGATTCAGTGTTTGCTGTCATTGGAGACAAATGAGAATTAGATTTTGCTTGTCCTCCTGTCTGCCTCATCAGGATATTTGATTAAATCACTCCTTGAGGCTGAGATTTATTCTGATCTGTGTGTATTGGGGGGAAAGTGGTGACAGGAAGATAGCTGGTGATGCGTTTGGCATAAAATGAAAGCTTATTTGAATTAAATAGTCTTTCCTCTCTGATGAGGTCACAACCCGCTGCTCTTCCAGTGGATAGACAGATCAATTTTCAGAAAGATCACAGTGGTGGTATTACTGCCTTGAAAAAGCAGCAATCAAATATCCTGCCTCTGCTCATATATACAGTGTCTCCCTCATATATCTTTCTCTTCTCACCACATTTAAAATACAGCATAGGTGACTCAGGAGTTTATTTAATAATCTGAAATCCTAAACAGCTGTAGACACTGAAGGCAAAGAAACAGCAAGAAATGTTTATCAAATTAATTATTAAATATATAATACATAAGAAAATATTAATATAAATATTTTTTTAAAATCTAAGTATTCCAGACTTTTGACAGATAATGTGTGTGTGTTTGTGTGTGTGTGTGTATCTGATATTCCCTACATTATAGGGACCAAACAAGTATAGTAATAACAGTACATTTTGATCTTGGTTGCCTGGTCTGATGAGTCTTGATTTCTGCTACGACATTCGGATGGTAGGGTGAGAATTTGGCATAAACAACATGAAAGCATGGATCCATCCAGCCTTGTATTGGTGGTTCAGGCTGGTGTAATAATGTGGGGGATATTTTCTTTGAGCACTTTGGGTCTCTTAGTACCAGTTGAGCATAATTTAAACGCCACAGCCTTCCTAAGTATTGTTGCTGACTATGTCCATCCATTTATGACTACAGTATACATATCTTCTAATGGTTACTTCCACAGGATTACAAAGCTCAAATCAACTCAAACTGGTTTCTTGAACATGACAATGAGTTCACTGTACTCCAATGGCCTCCACAGTCACCAGATCTCGATCCAGCAGAGCACCTTTGGGATGTGGTGAAACAGATTCACAGGTGACAGGTGAAACACCCGCCAGAGATTGGCATCATGGATGTGCAGCTGACAAATCTGCAGGAACTGCGTGATGCTATCATATTACGCACAGTGTAGACAGTTCATGGCCTTTGATTTCATGCATTCAAATCTGCAACCTTTCATTGACTCCACTGCACTACTACTCTACAGCAACCCAGCAATGTTCAGGAATGTCTCCATGTATATCAGTGCGCAAGCTATTTTAAGATCTTGAAGCAGATGGAGCCAACCAAAACCCAACAAGTGTCTGACCTTTTACATGGCACCCTGAACAGATGAGCTGTCCCCTCATAAGACAGTGTTGATCACACAGAGAAGCAGGGGACACACTTTGTGAATGTTAATATATTCATAGCAGGTGCCTGAAGAAAGGCCCTCACTAAGTGTCTCACACATTATTTATATGAGGGCACATCAGAATAAACAGAAAGCATGGAGCAGCTGTCTGTCCTACCTGAGGAATTGATTCAAAGTTTTGAAGCCAAGCTTGAATGTATCTATCCAAACCATGTATTACTGTTGGACAGGAAATAGCTTCTGGGGGGGATTACTTCAATTGTAATCAGGCTCTCAGATCAATCTGAATGAAAGAGATATGTGAATATTCCAGATGGCCCATTACTAAATTACTTTATACGGATTATGAAATTAGAGCAGTCGTTTTATCTGACTCATTTGCCCACAGGTACTGCTTTAGTCTTTATAGTAGCTCACTGTTGTTTAAAAGGGATGAATGTTTTAGGTTACGAACTAGCCTGGAATATAATGAGTTTTAATGCAACGGAACATTTTATAGTCACAAAAAAAAGACTTCTGCAACCCAGTGGAAATCACAACATGAGGGCTGAGGCTCTCATTGTATGTACCACTTTTTTTGCATTTGCATATATTATTTATTTATTCCAGAATTTTTTTTTTCAGCAAGCACACATTAAATTGATCAACAGTGACAGTAAAGACATTATTTACATATATTTCAAATAAATGCTTTTTTTTTTTTTACTTTATATTCATCAATTGATAGAATGATTTCTAAAAGATCATGTGACACTGAATGGCTGCAGAAAATCACAGGAATAAATGACCTTTTAAAATTCATTGCAGTTATTTTAAATTGTAAATATATGTTACAATATTAGGCTACTGTATTTTGATCAAATAAATTCAGCCTTGGCGAACATAAGAGACTTTCAGAAACAAGACATTACCAACCCAAATAAACTTTTAATGGTGTATAGCATAGCCTACATTTCAAAAGCCTTTCAAACAATGTTTTATTAACTAGAAAGTGTCATTAATTAGTCATAGCAAGCTAAATACACTCCCAAACACCTGTCACATTCGCTTAAGGAATGGCAACAGTAAGCTGCTCCACCAGTATTCGATAAAACATTTTAGCATTGTTATTTTTATCTTTACAAAACAAGATGTCACAAGTACTACAAAAAGTGCTTTCTTAAAAAGTTTTTAAAGGGGTCCTATTATGCTTGTTCACTTTTTCAACTTTAGTTAGTCTGTAATGTTGCTGTTTGAGCATAAAAAAGATCTGCAAAGTTACAAAGCTCAAAGTTCAATTCAAAAGGAGATATTTTATTTAACAGAAATCACTTTTCAAAAACTACAACGAACGACTCGTTTGGACTACAACGCATATTTTCCGGGATTTGTGATATCACAAATATCGACGATTGAGATGAGACCTGGTTGAGCTGTACTAGAGAAGGCAACGAGTGTTATCACTATGTCGGAGACACGCTAAAGGCAGACGAACTTGGTTACAATCATCCGGGTTTAAATCACGTTTAAATGGATTTGATTTTTATGCAATATTTACACTGAAGCTCGCAGGCGGCTATGGTAAGGGGTGTGACATTTCCCGACCAGGCGCCAAGTGCTGCCAATCACAACACACACTGGCACAGCTAACCAATCACAGCACATTTTGTATTTCAAAAGGCGGGCCTTCATTTGATACAGGAACTATTCGAGCCGTTCATGCCAGACTGGGGAGAGAAGTGTTGTAATAATGTAAAATATGTGAAAAATTCAGAGGGTTTTTCGAAAAACCTAGTATGAGAGCCTGTTCTAGTACACCCCCAAAACAAAATTAAGACTTTGGGGGGAAAAAGCATAATAGGACCCCTTTAAGATTTGAAGATTTAAGAAGAAATGCCAAAAATGACTACTGACAGAAAATCTTTTTAAAAACCAAACTCCTTGAACGTCATTGAATCATTCGCACACTGTTAACACTTTAAACATTACAGAACTTGTTAAGAGACATTATATTGCTAATCTGATACAATCATGTGCCAAAATAACCAAAGATTATTTGAATGGTTTTTGCATATTTGGGTAAATTTGGTAGGTCAGTCATTCACAAGAGCTGCATCTTATATGTTGTATAAGTTGTTTAGTTTTGGCTCTTCTCTGAACAAGCTGTGTCAGCAGTGGCACTGATACAACAAGCACCTTCAGTCCATTTATTTGAGCCCATCAACATACCACACTTGGTGTCTATTCTTAAGTTCGCTGCTCAGCAGTGTTTGCCTCTGGGTTTTTGATGTTGATATTATCGCTTGCATTTTGAAGCATAACCCTTTATCTTTAAAAGACTGAAAATAAAATTTAACAGGAAAAATCTGTATATACACAATACTGTAAACCATATTTGCTTTTGTAAAAGTGCATACATCTACCTTGAAACTGCTTTGACTGAATGTTAGACAGCACTATGTCATCCTGAAAACTGTGGCTCATGAAAATATCACTCAAGATGAGCCCACAGCACAACATGTATTCTAACTGATTAGAAATATATCTTACCTTCTGTTAAAATAACTGGTAAGTCCCACCACAAATAATTTAATATCAAAACACAAGTGAGCGTGCAATGCCTATGCAGAAGTTTATACTAAATATTTCAATTACGGTATATTACAGAGAGAGCGAGAGAGAGAGAGAGAGAGAGAGCACATATCCACTATAGTTCCTGATTAGTGAATCATGTCAGGAACAAGAAGTTGCAGCTGCCCCCTAATTTTGCATGGAATTGAATGAATCATTATTGCTTATTAGACCAGTTACTGGAGTCTTAATAGGTTTTTGATTGCCTGGTCTAAAGTTTCCTGGAAGAATGCATTGTATTTGCATGTGTTGGATTTTACTTTTGAACTCTGCATTACTAAGCACGAGACAGATGAGACAGAAAAATTCTGGATTCTGATGAGAACTGTATTTTTCCAATAAATCTAATAATAATAATAATAATAAGACGAATTTAAAAATACCTGTAATAAATGTAGGCAGTTTTTTTTTTTTTTTTTACATATTTTGTATGTATTCCTTATTTAAGACCACTGGTGCGTTCATCAGTTTACATTGGCATCTATCACAACACATTACTGCCATCAGGTGGTGAAATGCTAACGTTGGCAGCCACAGTAAATTAAAAGCATGCATTTCCACTGCTTCTTCACCTTTTCAGTTTAATTTTCTTTATTTTCTTTAGCAAGATGTGATATGTTAAAATGATGTATGACTTTCCTATATATTTCTGATCTTAAATAAATGTAGCAGCCTTTCAGGATGACACAAAACCTATTGTGGTGATATCTTAGTAAGTAGAGTGACAGTGTCAGAAGGTAGTATGGTACTTCGATAACATGGTATTTTTTTACTGTGCAAAAACATTGTACTTTTTTGATTAGTGGAAAGTATAATATAAATGTCATGTAACTATTTATAGTAGACTAATACTGTTTTATTTACTACTTTAATTGCTTAACTTCCCCATTCCGTGATGGTGTATGGAGGACGAGACCTGCAAAAACAATAAATAAACAAATACACAAATAAATAAATAAATGTGTGCATAAATACACGTATTCTTGTTTAAATACATAAATAAATCATTATAAGTGTGATGAAAGTAGGCAAATAAATAAAATAAATTGGTGGGCAAATGGAAAATGTTTAAGGAAGTGCCAAACTCATCCTAACTGTTTTCCTTTGATCACTCGTTTATTTCTGAATGTAGTTCCACTTTTTTTCCCTCTGCGCAACATGCTAATAAGAGGGTGTCAATTATGCAAGAGTAGGCGGATCGTGTGTGACGCGCTTAAGCGTTTGCCTGCGCTTGCGTATTAACTTCATCAGTCAAGGTGACTGATTATTATCTTACACTTTTTCATAGGGATAGTTTTGTAGTTATAATCATGAGAGAGTTAAATCATAAAAGATTTGAAGTGGATCATGAATGCTTACATAGCTCTTAATTGCAATACTGAACCGTTATTTGCTTAATAAACATACTTTTGTCGCCTGTATTTTCTGTTCTGATAACTCAGTCATCTCACGATGACCATGAGATACTGATATTACAGTTGTCTCTAGCTGGAGACTCAATCGGGTTACAAAAAATGACGTCAGGAAACGACACAGTCACAGATACTGTACAGACAATACAGCTCAGTTTTTTTATGTATCTTGCTCTGTTAAACGGAAAAAGTGACTTTAGGTAGGCCATACTGGATTAACGCCATGCATCTCCTGTCTGCTTGAAAGCCGCGCCATCAGCTATGACATGACCCCGACCAAGTCCATGGTTGACACCCTCTCATTAGCATGTTGTGCAGAGGAAAAATAAATGTGGAACTACATTCAGAAAAAAATGAGTGATCAAAGGAAAATAAATAGGATGAGTTTAGCATTTCCTTAAACATGTTCCATTTGCCCACCAATTTCTTTTATTTATTTGCCTACTTTAATCACGTTTAATTATTTCTATATGTATTTAAACAAGAATTTGTGTATTTATACACACATTTATTTATTTATTTGAATATTTATTTGTTTATTGTTTTTGCAGGTTTCGTCCTCCATAGGATGGTGAGTTGGCTTGAGGGGAAAAAAAACTTTTGAGAAAGAAACTGAAATACCATTTTGCATTGAACTTCCTCACTAACATAAAAATATTGTACTACTACTACTGTACATACTACTACACGATTTATATTTAGTTCCATGGTCGCCAATCATTGTGGTCTTCACGAGGCCATACTATACATAAATACTCACAGTCTATTATTGTGTCGACGCACAAGGGAATTTCAAAACACTAGCAGACTGTTTTCGGTTGATTTCCTTGGTTCTCGTGTTCACTGAAGTGTTTTTCCTGTGCCTGCCTGTGAGATTTCTTTTATTTTCCCACAAGTATTACGATAAGTCCCGCCTCCAGAAGTTGGATTGGCTTTTGGGAGCTGATGGCAGTCAGCGATTGGACAATTGAGCCGTCACTCATAGAATGGACCGCCTCTTTGTGCGCAGTGTCTCACTGCTGCTGATGGCGCTGTAAACACAGTGACGCGGCGTTGCGTGGCCCAGCAAAGCACAGATTTGTTGTATATGTGAACGAGCGCGAGAGACGCTATTCACGTCCACAGCTTCATATGCAATCACATAAACAAAAGACACACGAGGACCGCTCGTCGGAAGTGCAATGGCAAGGAAAAGTGCAATTCCCCCTTCATACTATGGTAAGCAGCTTGTGAATCGCGTAAAATCAAGTTTTTGCAGTAAGACCATTGACAAAGGGAACTGACCCAGCGGTGCTGCTGGTGTCAATCCGATTCATTATTCTAAGTGTTTGGCTGTTTTCTCGCACAGTAAATATTTCAAACACCTCTATGCAGAACGATAGCTCCACTGATGTGTTTTCATCCTGATTTGAGTTACTTTGTTTTTGCCAAACTGGATGAAGTGCACACTAAACGCAGATTCGGATTGTGTGTTTTTGTAATTCGGAAATTCTTTAATTGTTACGTCATTGAAGTTAATTGGAAAGCGTCCAATATATGAGCAAGAATTGAAATAATAGAAAACATATGGTGTTTATTGCGCAAGCTGTTTCATATTGAGAGGTTTTTGACTTTGTCCTGTGTAAAGTCCTCATTTAACGGTACCGTTACAGTACATAACCAGCCTGTGCTGACAGACTTTAGAATAACTGTTTGCTATTTTGGCGTTTTAATAGTTTAAACATGGTTTTTAAAGATGCACTCGATATGTTTTGCTAATTATGGATTGTACACATAATAATGGATCGAGGACCTATAAAACCCATTAACACCAAGCACCATACCTATTAATAATGCTTTAAATGCTCAGGGGGAAGGTAGGTAGATTCTGATTGGTTGTCAATGTTTTTATCGTTCATCAGCTGAAAAAAAAATTCGTTCTGAAAGTGATTCCAATGATATTTTTAGAACAGTTATTAAATCTTTATTGATATAGTTATAGTTCTTGGTGTGAACAATGTTTTATACAACTGTTTTATTCTACATGGAACGGGTCTCTTCTTCATGACAGCTGCCATTTTTCCATCACACGACCACTTGTTTTGCTGCTTTAAATGCTTGAATTATTTCTCATAGAATTAGAAATATTCGTAAAAATGTGTTGTTATTGATATAGTAATCATCCTTGGTGTGAATGGGCCTTTACACGACCGTTTAGGTGAAGGTTGCAGAGTAACTGATAGTTTCTAGTAGGCTTTTGCACTGTCTGCACTAGTGGTCGACCGATATTGTTTTTTTGACTGCCGATATCTTGGAAAGCAGGGTGGCCGATATAAAGCCGATATAATTGTATTTATTTTAATTAATATTTAAGAAGTTTGAAATCATTTGAAAATAGATTAAAAATAAATTTGTAAAATAAACATACTTATACTTTAGATGACAAAGTATTTTCCACAAATAAATAAATATTTAATAAAAATCTCATTGAAAAGGAAGTAAACTGTAACCAACAACTCAGTATTCTGGGAAGTTTGTGTGAGGGAATCATATTTTTTCAAATAAAGCCAAGGTAACACTCATTGTACATACAGCACACAGTGAAAATGACATGAAGATGACAGTGGGCAAATACATAAAGCGCAGCATCATTTGAAATCACGATTTTAATGTTTAAAGCATACAATTTTGCACGGACCGAAAGTCACGCAGAAAACACGCGATCATGCAGGTCACATGCACACTTTACAAGATATCTCAATTGGATTCGACTAAGTTTGCAAGGTTTGTGAAATTAAATTTTCATTAGCAATTCAAAGATTTGTTTAAATGATGTAAATGCGTATTTGCTGAATGCTGACGGCAAAACGAGAAAGTATTATAATGTTTGCCTTTTTATTACTAATAATATAAAAGCAATCGTTATAATACTTTTTGTATACATTTTAATTCCTTTGTTTAACAGTTCTTTCTGATTATTAAACATAATTCTATCCGTATTAGACAGAACTGTTAACGACGACAGCGAGCAAAAGGGAGAATGTGACCACTGCCGTTCTCAGTGCTGTCAAAATAAAAGTCCCGCCTCGAAAGCATGGGCCAAACAGAAAAACTTATCGGCCAATGCCGATATATCGGCCGACCACTAGTCTGCACTCCTGTATTGGTAGTCGCCGCATTGTTGCTGATCATTTGCATGAAGTTGAGTTCTGCTCTACTTTGTCGTATCGTGCAACCTTCTCAGTCACTTGTGTCAGTATAAATCAGAGCACAAACCACCAACAATACATTTGTTTAAATTGAGTCTAAGAATGTGTTATTTTGAGACAGAGAAGAAACGATGAGGAAATCAACCACAGCGGCTCCCGTTACTAAACATACTTCATGCATGCAGTCCAATAGGTGTCAAGTATACGGTCCAGAACCACTGTACTATACAGATCATTAAAAGCCTGTTAAATGTAAACCAAATTTAAAATTTAGTCAGTCTGGAACAGAATGTTGAGAACTTTTAAAAACATTGGGAATGTAGTCAGTCTACTTCACATTCCTCCGTAGTCATCAGAGACCTTTTACATTGTTCTGGAAACCAATCGTTCACAATCCCCTATGAGCTGGAGCAGAGCTCTCACAGACCCCTCTAGCCATTTATCACAACTACTCTAAATATTTTTCAGGGGCAATCTGTCTAATTATAACACAAAATCATGCCAAAGGGATGCATCTGGTACGCCTACGCACCCACAGCCATTCAGCATGACCATCTAAATAGATTTGTAATTATTATCATGTGATATACTGCATCTAAATCTCTATTTTTACAGCCTAGATGGCTCACCATGGCAGTGCTGTTGGAGTGTCAAAGAACAAAGTTTTCTTTGTCAAATAAATAGTGCAGGGAGCAGCTGTTTCTCTGTCTCGCTCGGGCAGGGTCAAGCTCTTTGGCCTTTGCCTCACGTGTTGTTAAGTTCCCACGAGCCACCTGTCAATCACAACTATTGGAATTGCTGGAATTGTGAAACAGTCTGTGGAGAGATACCCAAATCAAGGAAGAAAGCTGTCGGAAATGATGTGGAAGCATATGGTTGTTTCGAGGTAGCTTGTGTTTTTGTCAGAGCATAAATCTGGCATCTGGTTCCTTTCCAAATTTGAAACAGATTCTGGTATGTTTTTGTTTTTGTTGTTGTTCTTGTCTGGTTGCTATCTTGGCAGTGGGAGTACTGTACTGAGATGATTTACAAAGGAAGTTGTCTGTCATTGCAGTTCATTTGAAGTGGAACTGTGAGGTTTCAAATGTCTGGGAGAGTGATGCATCTGAATGGAGGTGGAGCTTGTCCTGACCTATGTTTGGGTCAACTGTTCTGTTTGATTTAGCATCTCAAATGCAATCCAGAACTGCTGCTGAGAGAGAAAGAATATGAAAGTAAGAGATATAGACTCTCTAGAATAAATTAAAGAGATTAGGATCTGTCTACAACACTGTGCCAATATTATATCCCTTTCTCTTAAAGGTATAGTTCACCCAAAAATTCTGTCATCATTTACAGTTTGTTCCAAACCAGTATGACTTTTTTTCTCCTTGAAATACAATTATTTAAATCTTAGAGCAGCACTTTTTAGTATAGTGAAAGCATACAGTAACCATGTTCAAAAAGGATGAAAAACTGTAAACAAGGATTTTAACTGTAAAAGACTGTAAAAATGCTACTGTAAAAACTGTAGTTAATGGTAACTTTGCTTAACAGTAAGTCTCCTTTCTATATACAGGTAAAACTGTAATAGATTTAACCTTACATTCCATGTAATGTTACAGTAAAAATGTTAAATGTAGTTTGTAGAAATAAAAAAAGAACAAGTCATCTTATACCTTGTCCACTATGTCCATATGACTTGTACATTATTTTCCAAGATTTCTGAAGTCGTACAATAGCTTTGCATGAGAAATGCACTTAAAATTTAAAGAGGACATAACACACAAAGTCAATCTCATGTTATCTTGAGTACCTATAGTGTAGTATTGCATCCTTCATATCTTCGAAGAGTCTTTAGTTTTATCCGATTTATAAAAGAAAGATTTCTTTCCGAGAGGCATGCCGTGGGTGAAGCTAAAGAGTCACAAGCATGCAAAACATTTGCGCAGCGATTGTCTGCAAGCTCTGACATCGACATAAATAAAACAAGAACAAAATCTTTATTGACTTAAATTTTATTTAATTTTTTATAAAACATTAGTCACCAAAATGCTGGGAACAAACAAACACAATTGCACAACTCCGTTGCTGCCCCGGAGAAACAAACAGCATGCACTGTTCCCTTAATGCTGGGTTCTTTAGGAAGTTAACAAGGTTATCTTTCCCTGAAAAACAAAAACACACTTCTTTGGTGACCATTGATTTCATTGTCCAAATACAAAATGACATCCTTCTCAAGCAAGTCCTGTGTAGTGCTGCAGACGACTTCCGTAACCGAATGAAGCAAGTTGATGGGCGTTCTCTTGCTCTCGCTCTGGTTGATGTCTGGACGTGTTTTCTGGTTGATGTGTTTTCTGGGAAAAGTGCTCATACAAGGAATTCCACTCTTTATGACGTCACACAGGGCCATACTAAAAAAAAAAATAAAAAAAATAAAAAAAACTTATACAAACCCTGAAGGAGTGTATTTGGTACAGAAATACTCCGTCATACCTCCAGCTCGGTTTTTGAAACCATGTTTAGCATGAGAATCCAACTCTTTAACGGTGTAAATAAGTCAAAATGCATGAAATAGCATTAGAACTTCCCTTTAAGTCATAATTCTCATCTGCCATAGCTCAATAGTACAGGTATTCAGATGCCTCCTTATAGAGCATCTATACATGAAGAATATCTTTTAACTCCATTTTACCTCCTTTTATGATGTTCTTATTTTGTAATTTTGTCATACTATTTATAACCTGCATATTTTGCCATCAAAAGAAAATGCTGGTTAAAAAGCTCTCGGCAAGAAGTACTGCATTGGGTTCCTGGCCCGATGTAAATTTGAAAAAGCCTCCCTCCAGATGTGGAAGGATCTTATTAACAGTTCCCCAACAGGACGATCTTCCCTTAGGAAAAGAAAGCAATTTATACTCCTGCTTCAGAGCTTGCTGCAGAGGTATATTAAAGATGCCTGGAATTATGTAGCTAATAGAGAGGACAGTCAGTGCATTCATGTGGGACCAGGTAGTCTCTCTTTATCTCTTAAGAGTTTGACACAGAAGATTCTCTTTCATGTCCACTGCCTGTGGTACAAAGCAGCTCTCGGTGGCACATGCCATAGTCCACCATAGAGTTCAGAATGAGCTCTCTACTGTGCGCCTGGGACTTTAACAATGATTGATTCTACTCAAATGCCACACTAAGGGATGAATGGCTCATAATGGGTGTCATCTCTTTTTCCAGTGCATCTGTAAATAACTTGGAAGTTGTATAGGTTCAGCTAATGGACAGCATCACTGGTCCTGAATGAAAAACTTACACAAAGCGTCTTGTCTGGTTTTGATTCAAGCTGATTTGGAATGCAGTTTCCAAAAAACTGTGTGTCTTTGATTGTAAGTAAAAAGTTTTGTCTGAAATGCTTTCTTTCTTTTTTGTCATGTTTTATCTCGGGAACAAACAGAGTCAGGACTTCTTATTAGACACGAAAATAAATAAATACATAAATAAAAAGTTGCATGTTGCATAAAATATAAAGCTACACATGTACATAAACTCATAATCATTAATAAACTAATATCATTAATTATATAATAATAATAATACAGAAAGCACAGTACACAAAATGTTAGCATTATAAAATTATATTAGCGTTTTACAGATTTAATATTATAAAGGGCTTATTGATCAACCCCTTGCCTGTGTCTGGATTTCTGTTTTACAGTTCTGTTTCAACTCGTTACTGTGAACTCATTTCATAATTGTTGAATTTTGCAACACTGTCACAGTTACTGAACAGAAATGAAAAAACATTGGACTAAATTGAGCTGAATAATGACACTATTGTCTGCTTTACAGCTGAAACTGAAGCCGCTTCATAATTTGATGAATATTACAACATTAACACTGTTATTTTCCTGTTTATTAATGTGAAGCTGCCTTGAAACAATCTGCAATGTATAAAGCATTTTATAAATGTGACTTGACTTTGCTTAACAAAAGTTTATTTATTTTAGATTATTTTTATCAGTTTGTGTATTTTTGTGATAGCTCTGTTAATTAATACAATTTTTGGTCATGTCTTATCTTGCCTAGGGAGTGAACTGAGCCAGGACTGCAATTGGTGCCACCTAAAAAAAATAAACAATAAACGCATAATGCCTCTGGTTGTAAAGATGCAAATCACATTTCAGACAGTATCCAGGAGTCATATTCACACTCACACTGTCAATGTCTGTGCTGTCCGCCTGGTGCTCAAGGCTGAAGCTGGTGTCCTTGAGAGATATGCAATTTGAACAGGCACTGGCAAGGTTTTATATTGCCTGAGCAATAGAACAGTGTCTAAATAACAGATTTTGATGTACTTTTGCATTTTGCCTTATTAACAAATGGTCATGTGACTTTCACCTTCTCTTTAGTACTTGTAGTATTAAATAATGATGCCAGAAATGCCTCTAATTAACGTAAAGTGAAATTTATCTGAATCAAGTGCCAGTATTATCACACAATAAATGAACATGATAGAAACAGCTAAAGTGTCTCTGTTGTCATTAAAGGGGTCATATGATGCGATTTCAATTTTTCCTTTCTCTTTGAAGTGTTACAAGCTCTTGGTGCATAAAGACGATCTGTAAAGTTGCAAAGACTAAAGTCTAAAATCCAAAAAGATATTCTTTATAAAAGTTAAGAGTCAGCCACACCTACCTAAAACGGCTCGTTCTAACACGCCCCCACATGTCTACGTCACGATGCGGGAAGATTTACATAATGCCGCCCAAATGTTCACGCAAAGAAAGAAGGCGTAACTTTTATTCTCGCTGTAGTATTGTTGCTGCCGCCATGTCGTGAAGATGCTGTGTGTTTCATTGTGAAAGTGAAACTACTTTGTTTGGCCTTCCAAAAGAGGATCATAAACGCTTTGTCATGCCTAGAGCTGATCCGTGCTGGTCGCTAAGGAAATACATGAACTTCGCGCTGTGGATTGCCAGTTCGGCGTTCACCGTGGACGAAGCGGAGTCCAGCCCGGGGTCGTCACATGTGGTTGCCACAAGCCCCCCCGGCCGCTCCTTCGTCGAATCTGCCGGCCTCCGCTCACTCTAGCCCGCCGGCCACTGCTCGTTCTAGCCCGCCGTGTGTGACGCTGTGTGTTTTGTTGTGAAAGCGAAACTACTTTGTTTGGCCTTCCAAAAGAGGACACGGCTAGAAATCAGTGGTTAAGTTGTATTTACAACACTGTTCCAGAACAGTTCAACCCAAATATTCAAATGTGTGCAGCACATTTTATGGAGCACTGTTTCCTGATCCTGTGAGAGTAGACTACAATGCTGGCTGTTTCTGACTCACAGACTGTAAGTATGTTTTTTTTATATATAAAGA
>NW_015505195.1:2395323-2396337 GCF_001515645.1 Sinocyclocheilus grahami
AGCGCGATGCAATGTGTAAAAAGACAGTATAAGTCATTATAATCCGTAATTATGTCCCCACTGGATGCAACAAATGCCTCGTTTATAATGGGTTTTAATGTTTTTGTCTCGTCGCTCCGGCCGGACACGGCATCACAGTATGGTAAGGGGCGTAACATTTCCGTCACACGCTTGAGGTATTCGGCCAATCACAACGCACTGGATAGCTGGCCAATCCTCGCTTTTCAGACCGATGAGCTTTGTAAAAATCGACGCGTTTCAGAAAGGCGGGGCATAGAGGAGAAACAATAATGTACAGTATGTGGAAAATAATGTGTTTTTTTAACCTTAAACCGCATAAACACATTTCATTACACCAAATACAGAAAATAATGTTCTTTTTAGCAACATCATATGACCCCTTTAAGCAACAGGTGTCATTTGAATGACCAGTGGGGTGATAAATTAAGAACAGCTCCTTAGACAAAGTAATGAAGAAGCCACATGAATGTAAAGCGTTTAAACTCCAAGCCTCTTATTTGAGCATATTCCAGTTATAACAGGTTTTTTGGCTTGAGTCAGCAAAACACAAGTCTAAAGGGAGCGAGAGTTTCCTGCCTCACCAATCTGCTCTGTCTGTCACTCTCTTTACTTCATCTGTCCATGACGGTTTACGTGCTTGTCTCGCTGTCTGTCACTCAGTCTTTAGTGTCTCTGTTGACATCCAAGTACAGCTGCAGTAAGAGAATATGATTTATGTGTTTGATAGTGTCCACAGATCATAACCAGTTAGTAAATAAATAAATGTGATTAGTTTCTTTTTTATGTGTATTTTTTTTTCTTATACATATATATTCTAAACAAATTATATATAATCTGTAAAAATAATAAGTTATATAAAATATGTAATGTATACTATCTATAAATAATAAAAAATGCATATATAGGTTTATTATATATAAACATATAGGCCTATTAAAAAAGGTACGTATATACGTGTGCATATATATATATATATATATATATATACAGTAT
>NW_015505195.1:2397708-2398659 GCF_001515645.1 Sinocyclocheilus grahami
TGGCACCTCATGGCAAAGAACTCTCTGAGGATCTGAAAAAAAGAATTGTTGCTCTACATAAAGATGGCGTAGGCTATAAGAAGATTGTCAAGACCCTAAAACTGAGCTGCAACACCATACAGCGGTTTAACAGGACAGGTTCCACTCAGAACAGGCCTCGCCATGGTCGACCAAAGAAGTTGAGTGCACGTGCTCAGCATCATATCCAGAGGTTGTGTTTGGGAAATAAGACGGATGAGTGCTGCCTGTCAGCCTGTCAGTGCTCAGACCATACGCCGCACACTGCATCAAATTGGTCTGCATGGCTGTTGTCCCAGAAGGAAGCCTCTTCTAAAGACGATGCACAAGAAAGCCCGCAAACAGTTTGCTGAAGACAAGCAGACTAAGGACATGGATTACTAAAACCATGTCCTGTGGTCTGGTGAGACCAAGATAAACTTATTTGGTTCAGATGGTGTCAAGCAAGTGTTGCGGCAACCAGGTGAGGAGTACAAAGACAAGGTTGTCTTGCCTACAGTCAAGCATGGGGGTGGGAGTGTCATGGTCTGGGGCTGCATGAGTGCTGCCGGCACTGGGGAGCTACAGTTCATTGAGGGAACCATGAATGCCAACATGTACTGTGACATACTGAAGCAGAGCATGATCCCCTCCCTTCGGAGACTGGGCCACAGGGCTGTATTCCAACATGATAACGAGCCCAAACACACCTCCAAGACGACCACTGCCTTGCTAAAGAAGCTGAGGGTAAAGGTGATGGATTGGCCAAGCATGGGCATCCTCAAACGGAAGGTGGAGGAGCGCAAGGTCTCTAACATCCACCAGCTCCGTGATGTCGTCATGGAGGAGTGGAAGAGGACTCCAGTGGCAACCTGTGAAGCTCTGGTGAACTCCATGCCCAAGAGGGTTAAGGCAGTGCTGGAAAATAATGGTGGCCACACAAAATATTGACAC
>NW_015505195.1:2403849-2445657 GCF_001515645.1 Sinocyclocheilus grahami
GTGTGTGTGTGTGTGTATACATATATATATATATATATATATATATATATATATATATATATATATATTAGTCACAAATAAACAATGTACATTATATTTAGTTTAATTTTACTGATTTAATAAGCACACACAAATGCTGAAATTATACTATGATATCATTTTACATATTTAATGACATTTGCTGAAAAAAAAAACATTTATCAACCACTCGTCTGTTTCTTCTGGATTTCTGTTTTCATCTTTGCACAAAACAATTGTCTGTTTGGATATTTATTTATCTGTTTGTGTATTGGTTTGATAGTTTTGTTAATTCATTTAAAACTAACAGTGAAAAGAAATTATTTCCAGCCAGTCCTCTTGAGGTCACAATTGAGATGCAGCATATGTCAGGGACTTGTTTGTGACTTAATGCCATGGGGTGGGAACTCCATGTTCTGGTAGGAAGAGGAAAAAGTAACCACACAGAGTTTCCATTCGACCAAACCCATGCTGTCTGTACCTGTGCGCTTTCCCAGGCTGTTCCTTATGGAGAAACCATGAAAGAGGCTTGTGTTATACAGCAAGGCCTGCAAGACACTGCTCTCAGTGTGTGAACTCATTTGCTGTTTTGTAGTTGACGGGCATATCAAAAGCATGTAATGGCCATAACGAGTGTGTTCACGAGCACCCTTCTCAAACATATAGTCAGATGGGACAGAGCAAGCAATGCTGATGTTGTTATTCCAATAATACCTCGGGCATATTCCAGATGTCCTTACCTGTTTGTCCAGTCGCATGGCCACAGTGTCTTATTCTTTGATCCTCTCTGTCTCTCTCTCTCTCTCTCCTGCTCATCTTTCTTTCTCTCATGCCTGCCTGTATTCTTTATGGCTATTTATCCTTCTCATCTTTTTTTCTTTCTCTTTTGTCTCTGTGTTTTTTTCTTTTCTCTGAGACTCATCTCTCTGACTAAGTGTAACTGTAGTCAGTATAGAGGAGACGGTAAATGTGAGAAATCAGTATAAATTTGACAACTGGTACTGTCTTGCATTGCCCTGGTGTGAAGTTGCAATGTTGCAGTGTCATGAAAGTTTATCCTTTGCTTGTGCTTATAAGCTTTGCCATTTTAAACTTTCACGCAATTTCAAGCACAGTAAGACGAAAAAAAGAGAACTCAATTCAGTACTCGTACACTGTTCTGACAGCTCACACACAAAGCACCCATCAAACAGTATATAAATACTGAATTGCAGTTCTTTTTGCCGTTTATTGTCCTCAAACTCTCGATTTCACAGAAAGTAATGTCTAAATGCACATCTTTAGATAATTCGATACAACAAAAATGATTGGAGTAGCTACATTTTACAAGAAAATACTTGTAGATTTCAGTCTTTTTTTCTTAAGAATTTCATGTTTAATTCAATGTGTTACTTGCTGATGAATTATTTGTGAGATATACTAGCAGTTTCTGAGTAAAAATAGTTTTTACACCATTTTTTCCCCCAGAGTATAGTTTAAAAAGAGTGGACATTCCTTAAATTCACATTGTTTACAGCTCAGCATGTAGTTAAGCTCTCATGATAATAGAGACGGAGGAACAGAGCTGACTTCTGCTTTTTGGAGCTCATCCAAACTCTTGTGTGTGTAGTCCTCTTTTCTTCTCCTTTGCCAAGGTCAAGAGGTTCAGAATGTTTTTGCAATTGGTTGTTGTATGAACGTGAAGGATCTTCTGTGGTTTCTCAGAGTAACAGAGCTGTTATTTTGGCTAATAAGAGCTAAGTCTAAATTGCCACTGAATCAATCAGAAGCTCCTCTGAAACGTTTGATTAGTGATAAGCAATACAGTGAGCATGAAGCCCCACCCACTTGAATGGAGAACAAACTTGGTTATCATAAATACTTGTTTATGTCTTGTGACGGATCGGCTGCCTCCCCAAATTATCATCATCACCCCGTCCCTTAATCGCCGCCCTTCACCAGGCTCCCGACAGGAGTGAGTGTGTGAGAGAGGAGGGGCGCAGAAACAGCCAGGTCTGGCGGCGTGAGATGAGGCACACCTGAAGTGCGTGCACGCTGGTGTTCTCGTGGGTCCAGGAGGGGAGAGCGTAGAGGGACTCCCACGCCGCCAGAGACACGAGCTGCCGGACCTGCTGTCCGGAATGGAACTGCACCCGTGACGCGGTCGACGGGCCAGGATGCCGGGCCGTCAATCCCCTGAAGCGCCGCGGGCCAGGGAAGATGAGCCGCTGTGACGAAGTCGCCGACCCTCGTGCCCTGGCCTGGACCAGAGAGGGGAGCGCGTGCAGCTGTCGGACTCCGCCCCCTACCTGGACCCCTCCTTTCTGAACACTGCCCTTCCTTCACGATTCCCCGGCACAACGAGGACACCAAAATAAAAGCTCAAACCCTCACTCTGAGTTTACACGTTTTGATGTCCACATATTCATTTCACAGTGGCTATAGCATTTCTGTCCTAAAGAAATGACCAAATATGAAAGATTAAGTGGATATTTGAATGATATGGTGCTTGGTCAATATTAAACAAGTATTAGATCGGCACAGTAATGTGTAAAAACAATCGTCAGGCCGTTGGCGCCCTCTGCAGGCCTTTGTTGTTATGCGTAATGTACATTAGCTCTATTGTTTATAATACATTATGTATTTTAAAAATTTTGTTCAATAAAACCATATGATTTCTTGCTTTTGATACTTTATTTGAATTCATTATTATTGCCTCATTGCTATTATAGATGTATTTTAAGTAATTTTAAAGGCTATTGTTCACTTACATGTATTTTTATTACCACAAATTTTTTTTATTATAATTATAGGGCCCTATGAAATCCGTTTTATTTCCAAATTCATTTTTTTCCATTTTCTTTTTTCTATCATTTCTGTCCTAAAGAAATGACCAAATATTAAAGATTAAGTGGATATTTGAATGATATGGTGCTTGGTCAATATTAAACAAGTATTAGATCGGCACAGTAATGTGTAAAAACAATCGTCAGGCCGTTGGCGCCCTCTGCAGGCCTTTGTTGTTATGCGTAATGTACATTAGCTCTATTGTTTATAATACATTATGTATTTTAAAAATTTTGTTCAATAAAACCATATGATTTCTTGCTTTTGATACTTTATTTGAATTCATTATTATTGCCTCATTGCTATTATAGATGTATTTTAAGTAATTTTAAAGGCTATTGTTCACTTACATGTATTTTTATTACCACAAATTTTTTTTATTATAATTATAGGGCCCTATGAAATCCGTTTTATTTCCAAATTCATTTTTTTCCATTTTCTTTTTTCTATACTCTGTTTTAATGGTTAAATTACATTTTATTAATCAAAAAGCCTAATTAATTGAGTTTTACGGTTTTATCTTTACCAAATTCAGTTTTCCATTATTTTCTGGATTCCATTTTCATGGTTCCGTTAAATTTTAATAATCAAAAGAATCTACAATTAATTGATTTTATAAAAAAAAAAAAAAAAGTGTAAATTTTTTTCAGAAATACTGCACATTTACATGTTTCTCCTAAATAAATTTAGGTAAATAATATTTCTGGTAAATATTCCTTTAAAAAGTGTTTTTCTTATTATAATTTTATTAGTAGTAGACTAGAACACGTGAATATGTTGTCATTCTTACACTATAATACTGAACTTTGATTTCAGTGATTTGGACTATGAGATGGACAGATTTATAAATGATTTACCTTACAAATCTGATGAAATGGTGCATGTTGCGTTCCCGGATTAACTTTATAATAATCCCAAACTCAGTTTGGGTTTATTATCAGAGTTTGAGACACTCCACACTGTGATAACAGTTCCTGTGGAACTACTGTGAACGAAGCCGCTGTGTGAAGCATGTACTTAAAGCTGCAGTCCGTAAGTTTTGCCTGTTTGTCGCCATCTGTGTTTGAAAACCTGGAATTGCAGCTGTGTGCGGAATTATCTAGCTTGCATGGGTTGTGAGTCGGTGCGGCTCCAGCACGGATGAATCTATCAGAAGAGTATGTGTGGCAGTCAGTCACCGCACCGGTGTGGATATTTACTGTACTACGTCTACGTCTTGGAATATGACCCAAATAAGAATTTTCACTGTATAGACCAATTTCAGTGTTTGCAAACAGTGATGACGTTTTTGTGTAGCAGTTTATTCAAGCCATGGAATAAAATAATAAAAATGTAATTTTGAGTTTATATTTCAAAATTGACTTTTTTCTTGCAATCCCGAGATTATATCTCACAATTCTAGTAAGAAAAATCAACTCGTCATTCTTTCTTTTTAGTTTATAATCCCACACTTCTGCCTTTTTTTCCTCAGAATTGACAAACTCGCAATTGTTGACTTGAATAAAGTTATGAAGTCTGAACTAGGAGATATAAACTTGCATTAGCAAGAAAAAAAAGTCTGAATTGTGAGAAAATAGGTAAATGTTATGTAAAATGTTATAGGTTTAAATAGTATTTCATGCATGTATTTCAACTGTAGGGCTAATACAATATGTCCCCTATATGAATATTATATAGACCTATTGTTTAAATCAAATTTCTGCTTTAAAAGTAGGATATCATAGCAGGTCTGCGTTTAGCTTCAAATGGCGTCTTTGATGACAGTGTTATATAAAAATAATTTGCATTCCGATTCTGACATTCAAAGGCACAACAATACATTTTTTCTCTTATTCCATGGATTTTACCCGTTTCCCTCCACCTGTTCCCAGTGTTTTTCTGCCACCACAATGCGCGCGTAGCTGCAAGTGACGTAACAGTGACGTCTACTCCAAATTGGTCTATATTGCCATCTGAACAAGTAAGTAACAAGTCTGCCACGTTTGTTCTGACCAACTGAGGAAAAAAGCATTACCATAAATCTCGCTACCAATGGTAATTAAATCTAAAGATCGGTTAGCTCATTTCACATCAAACCATTCAAATTATTATTATTGTTATACTTTATTCTCAAATTATTAATGTTAACAACATCAGCATTTGTGACTATGAGTAGTGTGTATTAGCGTAAAAAAAGTTATGGACTGCAGCTTTAACCTACACGCATGTAAATAATTAAAGTGCATATACTGTATTAGAACTGCATCACATATAATTATTTAATTAAATCGTAGTGTTTGTGAATTCACTATTATGCTTTATTATGATTGTTAAATGAGTTTAAGATATCATGCAGCCTTGGAAAACAGACTAATAATGTGTTTTATACATTCTCGTCTGTGATATGCGCCACTTCTGGTATTTTGACGGTTAGTCGACGCGAGCAAAATGAAGTCGAAGATTTTAAAAAATCGAACAGTCGAATAAAATCGACGAATCGCGACAGCCTGACTCGTTTGCTCCTCCCGCCACATTCTATAAGGAAAATGAACAGAAATATTGAATATTTGAATACAGAATTAGTCAATTTGGCTGTTTTTAGAAAGAAAAACTAGTTGTTGTTTTTCACAAAAATGCATAATGATAGTGTGAAAAGCTATATGCACTTTATAGTTTTTAACATTTATATTTTTTCCCTCACACAATATATAGCATACAGGCATAAGTTTGTTTTTAGTATTAACCATTAATTTGCACATATTTTGATGGAATAAAAAAATTAGATCCAATTGAATAAATAACTGACAGATTAAACAAAATTGCAATATGATTGTTGCAGGCCTACTTTAGAGAATATGCCATTCACTCTCCTCAAATCAGCCTACTGATGCCATCATAAACATGGCATCATACATGACATCATGATTGCGTCATAACGCTGCATCGAAACAAAAAAACGCTTAAACCAACCAAGGTGGTTTGCCGGTTTTAGCTGGTTCTCATATCTTGGTCAGGGTGGTCTGTTTTATAGTGGTTTTGGGGACTTATCAGCATCTAAGATCAGCTGAAAACCAGTTTAAACCAGCTAAGACTTGCATGATGGTATCACTGTCTGATCTCTCAACTTGGGCCACCTAGGCTTGCATCATCATATGTGACGGCTGACGTCTGTCCACTCAGCTTGTTCAGATACACTGGCACAGATCCTAGCAGACCTACGTATTCGTTCTGTTCTGTCAAAATTTGCTCCAGACAGTGAGTCTGTCCATTTAAATGTAAGAATTGTATCTATTAATTGTGTTAGTAAAACATCAGGATGTTAATTCCACTGAGATGAGAAGTGATGGTATGCTTGGCGTTGTACAAACAGCACTTTCTGAGTCTCTGTGTGTGTGTGTGTGCAAAGCTTTGAGCAGGTGGCTGCCGTGCTGTTGTCTCATTGTGTCTGGTGTGTCAGTGGATGCTACCAATCTGAGTCGCGAGACACCAGTTTTGTTTCCTTTGTGAGCGAGCGAGAAAGAGGAAAAGGAACAAGTGAAGAAGTAGAGAGTGGATAGTGAGAGAGAGAGGCAGATGGAAGCGATGCAAACGCCCACCAGCCTGATATCTCTTCCACCTCCTCTCGCAAACACGGCTTTGTGTGTAATGATTAACCGATTGGAGAAAGGCAAGAAGAAACCGCCTCAGCCCTCATAGGAAGTGACACACGCACAGCAACATTATATAAACACATAGTGTCTTCGTTCAGAGAACATTGAACATGACCAGACCAAAAGGAGGATACTACAAAGCAGAATTGGGTAGGAACTTACTGTAAATACTTTGGCGAGGAGAAATATCACTCTGTGAGCTTTGTCAAAATCATCCAGTGTGTTTAGAACTGTGGCTGGCAGGTACATTCTTTTGTTTGCCCGTGCTTTGTTATGGCTCAGTTGC
The DNA here is from genome assembly GCF_001515645.1 of Sinocyclocheilus grahami. Lineage (NCBI taxonomy): Eukaryota > Metazoa > Chordata > Actinopteri > Cypriniformes > Cyprinidae > Sinocyclocheilus > Sinocyclocheilus grahami. The sequence goes on from NW_015505195.1 coordinate 2,410,609, forward strand.
ACTCCTTAGACATTGTGGGGCAGTTCAGACCTACTTGATCGAATGCTTTGTTTACGTGAACATGGTGGTGACATTGTTGTGCATTGTTTTATTTTAGGCTTGTTCTGAAATCAGTTAGTTTGTTTGCTCTTTGACCTGGTCAGCAGCTTACGAGGATAGCTCCTAGCAGCTCCTAACAAGAATAGATTAAATTATTTTGGGGGCACTTGAATTTTTGCAATTGTATTTTTCACTTTTAAAATGTGATTTTGACACTGTTTTTGCATTACAGGGGAGCCACACAAATTTGACCCCACATTCAGAGGACCTGTTCACCACAGGTAGAGTAAATCTTACTTCCTTGTGATGCTTTTTGGATTTGATTTGATTTGTGTCACAAGATATACACATTTACGTATTATTATTTGTATTATTATTATTATTATTGGTATTTTATTGTATTATTGTTTTATTTCCGTGTGTGTATAAATATACATATATATATATATATATATATATATATACATAAATAAATTATAAAATGTATAATTTTGTCAATTATAATAATTATTATAATAAGTATAATTTGTATATAAATTTACATTACATAATTTATACATTTGTTTTCTAATGGGCAAAATAAGAGCAGCTTGACAAATACATGCATATCTAAAAGGGAACTTCCTATTGTTTTAAATTAAGCCAGATCTAACTAAAATAGACTAAGCTTACCACCGAATATCAAATCTAACCCTAAAATACAACTTTTAGATTTTATTCATTCCTTTCTAGTGTGTATGTGTGTATATATATATATATATATATATATATATACTTCTGCCAATATGTAGTGGCAATAATGCCTCCCAAATACAGCTAGGTCAAAAACAAACACACATGCACACCTTCAAAGCATTGTCTTTTGATTTGTCCTGATTTGCATGTGTCTGTTATTGATAAAAATATTGACTTCATTCATGGACCTGTCACTCCGCTGGCCTGTTTCTCGCTCTGATCCAGAGTTGCTGGTGGATCAGTGGTTAGTTCAGCAGTGATTGCGGACAGCACGGCTTTCACCCCACAGGAGCAGAGAAATCAATAACTGTTGCTCACATTTCTAGAGTTGCTTTGCCTCATTAACAGTCAAACTCAATAGGATTCAGCAGATTGTGAGGTCATTCTGCTATTACTGGAAAACAAGCCCTGGGTTTCAATGTATTTTTTGTTGCTCCCAGTAGAAAGTGGCCATCACAGTGTGCAACCCAGCGTGTTTCTAATGGGGTTTTCCTGTGCTTAGTCCGTATTTATAAGGCCCAGCTACTGCTAATTAGGGTTGACTGATGTAAAACGCTTAAGCTCTGTTGGGTTAGCACAGCATGCAGTACTTTACTGTGCTATGTTTGCTGTGATGAGGTGCGGTACAATTCGTGTCACAGCTGACCTAGTTGTTTATCATAGTGGCTCAGTAATAATATGATGATAATTTTTTTTTTTTAGTTTATGGTTTGATAAATCAAGAGACGATGATTTAGATAATTTGATGAAAGAGATAAATATTTTTTTAATTTAATTTTTCATGGAGCACAAAATGAAGTTTCTTCACACAGACATTTTCTATACAATGGCAGATTATAGTGATCACGTATATCTAGCTACAGAAAGCATCATAAAAGTCCATATGACTTTTGCACTGAGTCTTCTAAAATCACAAGATAGTTTTGTGTAAGGAACATCTGAAAATCATCTCCAGTGAGCAGAACTGCCGTGACCAGATGGATTTGTGAACAGATCAATCTTTGCAAGTGGTTCTTTTCAATCAATCTGTGAATCTTATATTCTTAGTTGGCCACTTTTCCACTAGTCCATTAACGCTATATCTCCAAAAATATCACCCAAGCTGTATTGCATTAAATGTCACTGACTACCAGTATCACGTCAAATCCGCACCTTTGTGTGAAAGTGGCCCGACGCAACCACCCACTCCCCATCTGTGTTGAGTGGAATTTAAATATAGCTCAGGGAACGCTGTTACAGATGACACTGTGAGTTTGTAGTTTACACATCAGACACGTCACTCATTTCTACTGTCATCCACATTAGCTGTCCACTCAAAAGCTGCTGTATGCTGCGAGTTTGTCAAATTTGGTTTAGTCCAGTCAGAACTACACAAAACTGAAGTTTACTGCCCTACTGAACTGTATGGCTATGTCCAAATTAGCATATACTCTGCACTATAGGTATGTATATATACTTTTAAATGTGTAGTATGAGGACATGTTACCACATTGTAAAGTATGCTACAGACCTCCTTGCAGCATCTTGTTACCATCTAGCTAACTCATTAGCTTAAAGTTCAGTCTTGCTTAACTTTCGATTTCTTTTTTAAAAACTGCTTTCGTATATTTGTCCTTGCATTCAGGTACTTTTTAATGGAGTGTATTATCTTGGCATTTCTAGCTTATTATGTTTAGTGTATTATAATTTAGGATGCACTACAGTATCACTTTAGTATTATTTATATACTATTATAGTATTTATTAATGTTTTGAATTAGATTTTATTTTTATATTTTCAGTTTTCATTATAAATTTATTTCTAGTTTTAATACAGTTTTTCTTTTGTCTTTTTATTATTATTATTTGTTATTTTTTTATTTCAGTTTTAATCATTTTAGTACTTCAACTTTTATTTCAGGTAGTTGTCAAGGCAACATTTCTCATTTTCATTCATGTAATACAGGTTTTAATAGTTTTAGTATTTAGTTAACAATAACCACCCTGTGCACTACTTAATTGCTTGCATACTATTTAGGATGAATAATGTGCTAATGAGGATGCAGCACATCAATTAATCTTTTCTGTTGCCCTGCTGTGACCTCAGCCTCATTTTCTCTGTCTGCAAAGCTGCTATTTAGTTGTTTTCAACTAGTAGGTTGGCACCCAAAAATGGGTCACAAGTCTGTTCTGATGGGGTTACAGTCAGCAGGGGAAAAAACAATCACAAATACAGTATATGTGCTCTGTGTAGATGTACCTGTATGTGTTTTTTTTAACACACTGTGTTAGTGAATGTTATTTTGTTTATAGATTGAGAGTTCACAACCTACAATGTGATTTTCTGGATTTTTTTTTCTCATTTTGTCTCTCATAGTTGAGGTATACCTATGATGAAAATTACAGGCCTCTCTCATCTTTTTAAGTGGGAGAACTTGCACAATTGGTGGCTGACTAAATACTTTTTTTCCCCACTGTAATTAGTTTACTTATATACTTACTGAAATGCTATTATGAATGTAAATATAGTGTAATTTATTCATTCAGTGCTCACATTCTCTCCCTTACATTCTCTTTTCTCACATTCCCACTGCAGGGGCTGCACAGACGTGCTTTGCTGTGTGATCTTTGTGATCGTCATCCTCGGTTACATCGTTCTGGGAACAGTGGGTGAGTTACGCTCATTAACGTACGCTTCAGCAGAGAGGGTTGTGTAATGCGGCTCATGAATCCAGCGCTATTAAGCAGCCAAATAGAAGCGGCGGGGGAGCGTCAGTCGTAAACAGCAGCCTAATGCAGTGTCATTATGTTCAGTTACACTCCCCTCACCGTATGTGGCTGTTTTTATAAGGACAGTCATTTAGTCCATTCTCAAAAAAGCAAGAACCCGTTCATTCGCTGTGACATTTGATCGGTTACATCATTTGTGGTTTAAATGTGGAGTCTGTGGTTAAAACTGTCACAGGCTTTTCTCTTGTGCCGTTTCTGGGAGACTCACAGCTTGCCAACTGTTGGATCTGTCTTTGCTGGAAATGTGCTGCTATGATTGATATATATATATATAGTGGCGCCCAAAAGTTCTGTGATGCAAAATCTAAATAAATTTTTTTTTTAGTTTTTCAGAATGATTTCTGGAAGATAATATGACATCTAAGATTGAAGAAATGGCTGCTGAAAATTCAGCTTTGCCATCACAGGAATAAATCACATAGTTTAAAATGTTCCATTTTAATTTATATTAAATTGTAATTATATAAACTGTACATGTTGGGTCTGTGAAGTGTAAGACTCGCGGTTTCTCCCACAGTGCTTTTTCTTTGTCATGCGGATCTCACTCTACTCTGCTCTTATCTGTTTAATCCTGACTAGGCTAAATTAATACGACTAGCTTTTCTCTTGCTCTTTGAAGTGCACTAATAACTCATGTGACCGGTTTAGGCTTGAGGTGACATTCCGTGAGCCCTGAAACTCAAATTCACTTTTCTATGCAGACTTAAGTGGAGAAAATTAAATCACCAGGCAGAATCCTTCTCCACAGAGCTGTAGTGTGTTCGATTCACTGTGGACTCAAATCACTCGTATTCAATTACATAAAGAGCCTCTTATGCTCGGAATTAAATGAAGAGGTTTCACTTTATTTTTAGTTAGTTTTTTCATGCATCTGTTCGTGTTTGGCCTCTTTGCTTCTGCCTGTTCCTTCTCAGCAGTGGGTGTAGTTTCAGTGTTGCCATAAATACTGAGGTTTTTTTCCCCCAGCAGTTATATGAAATGCATGACGCTTGAATTGCAACTGTGGTAAACTTATTTGAGAAACATGATTCAGATGACATGGCTTGTGTTATGTTTTTTAAGCTTGGATGCATGGGGATCCCCGGAAAGTTGTCTACCCGACAGATAGCTATGGGCAGTTCTGTGGACAGCAGGGTACTCCTAATGCGTGAGTATGAGCTTGAGAGAAATTGAGGTGTTAATGCTGTTATACTTAAATAATTGTATAAAATATTTAAAAGTAATCTCATACTTAATATATTAGGTATGAGATTTATTTATTAGATGGATTGAAACACCTTCTTTCTCCTCCACAGAAATAAAGCCATATTATTTTACTTCAATATTTTGCAATGTGCCAATCCTACAGTCCTCATTAACCTTCAGTGCCCTACAACTCAGGTAATACAGACACTATTTGCAAACTATCTGTCATTTTGTCTAAGCTGGATCGCTCTGTATTTAGCACTTTATGCTTCTCTTTCTTTCTTGTTTACCCCAGCTGTGTGTATCCAAGTGCCCAGACAGATTTGCCACTTACATCGACATGCAATACAACTACAGACGCAATAAAAGCTACTGGGAATACTACAAGCAATTCTGCAAGCCTGGCTTCAACAATCCTGATAAGGTACCATGTGGAGACGGAAGAGTATCCGCAAGAACCAAAACTTTGTTTAAAGGGGTCATATGATGCGATTTCTATTTGTCCTTTTCTTTAGTGTGTTATGTAGCTATTTGTGCATGTATAAGATCTACAGAGTTACAAAGCTCTCCCACAAAAGGATTTATTCTATCTAAAAGAGAAGGCTGATCCAGACGGGGCTAAAACGCCTCATTCAAACATGCTCCCACATCTCTACATCACGATGTGGAAATATTTGCGTAATGCCGCCCAAATGTTCATGCAAAGAAAGAAGGCGTGGTTTCAGGATCCGCAGTAGTGTTGATGCAGCCATGTCAGGGAGACGCTGTGTGTTTCTGTGCGATAGCAAAAGCACTTTATTTGGACTTCCGAAAGTAGATGCAATGAGGAATCATTGGTTAAGATTTATTTACAACAGAACAGCACAACCCAGATGTTCGAATTTATGCAACGCATTTTATGGACGACAGTTTTGTGAACCTAGGAGAGAAGCCTACAAGGCTGGCTGTGCAAAGGCTATTTCTAAAAAATAAAAATGGGTCAATTCCGACTTTGCTATGACAATCTGGCGCTTATTCTGAATCAGCTACTGTAAGTATGTTTTCTTAATAGTTTAATTATTTGCTATTGACTGTTCAAATGCGGAGTTTTGCGTCGTGTAGAGTATTGCGTCGTGTGTGTGTGTGTGTGTGTGTGTGCGTGAGAGAGAGACAGGGTCACATCACAGTGGAGTCAGCTTTCTTAATCGCGGCTTGTGTACTGCAAATACATACGAGCATCATCACTGTGTCTGTCACTCGACTCTGTTCCCCTTTCGGGCTTGAACTGATGGCAAAACTAAGGACATCTACTGTCTTTACATTTATGTTGAAAGCTGCAGCTCGCGATTATGGAAAGGGGCTTCCGACGCGTGCTTGTGGTGTTCGGCCAATCACAATGCACTGGGTCAGCTGGCCAATCAGAGCAGACTGTGCTTGTCGGAAGGAGAGGCTTTGTAGACGCATTTGAGAGAGGCAGGGCATAGAGGAACTACAATAATGTACAGTATTTGAAAAATAATGTGTATTTTTAACATTAAAGCATGTCAACATATTCTGTTACACCAAATACACAAAATAATGATCTTTAAAATAGCATCACATGACCCCTTTAAATTCAGTGATCACATGCACACTGAAGTTTGAAAATTCTTGAAACGGTTCCCGCAGCCGGGAATTTTTTTTCTTGAAATTTGAAAAGTCATGGAGATTTTTAAAGTGAATGTCTTAAGCAAATCTTTTAAGACGGTTGTTTTCAATGCATTGTCAAGCTGACTCATAAATAAGTCTAAATAATTTATTAGCAAATTGATTTGAATTGATTTAATAATGAATTAGATAGGAATTAATATATTAATAATTAATTGAATAATCCTTATCCAGTAATCACAAACTACTTAAAAATTCATATCAATTCATTAATTAAAAAGAGAGTTGGAACCCTGTTGAAAGTTTTATATCTAGACGATTATTATAGCTGTTATATGCAGATACATCAGCACTTTTAATGACGATGGTTCATCTTAGCAGGCTGATACGTCACAAATGTACGCTCCAGTAGGCGCCTACATTTCTTTGCGTGTCAGTGCGTAAATGTACCAATGCAAACCGTCAATGGTCTGATTCTGCTGATTCACTGGATTTTCACACATGGTGACTGTGTTTGAGCCAGGACTGACATGCTGGAGAAGTACTGTAGAGAGCAGTATGAGGTTTTTTTTTTTTTTTTTGTAAAACGTCTTCTTTTTTTTCTTTCTTTCTCATTTGGCAGCCGGTTTCTCAGGTGCTTCGGGATGAAGTGTGTGTGTGCGTGAGAGAGAGACAGGGTCACATCACAGTGGAGTCAGCTTTCTTAATCGCGGCTTGTGTACTGCAAATACATACGAGCATCATCACTGTGTCTGTCACTCGACTCTGTTCCCCTTTCGGGCTTGAACTGATGGCAAAACTAAGGACATCTACTGTCTTTACATTTATGTTGAAAGCTGCAGCTCGCGATTATGGAAAGGGGCTTCCGACGCGTGCTTGTGGTGTTCGGCCAATCACAATGCACTGGGTCAGCTGGCCAATCAGAGCAGACTGTGCTTGTCGGAAGGAGAGGGTTTGTAGACGCATTTGAGAGAGGCAGGGCATAGAGGAACTACAATAATGTACAGTATTTGAAAAATAATGTGTATTTTTAACATTAAAGCATGTCAACATATTCTGTTACACCAATTACACAAAATAATGATCTTTAAAATAGCATCACATGACCCCTTTAAATTCAGTGATCACATGCACACTGAAGTTTGAAAATTCTTGAAACGGTTCCCGCAGCCGGGAATTTTTTTTCTTGAAATTTGAAAAGTCATGGAGATTTTTAAAGTGAATGTCTTAAGCAAATCTTTTAAGACGGTTGTTTTCAATGCATTGTCAAGCTGACTCATAAATAAGTCTAAATAATTTATTAGCAAATTGATTTGAATTGATTTAATAATGAATTAGATAGGAATTAATATATTAATAATTAATTGAATAATCCTTATCCAGTAATCACAAACTACTTAAAAATTCATATCAATTCATTAATTAAAAAGAGAGTTGGAACCCTGTTGAAAGTTTTATATCTAGACGATTATTATAGCTGTTATATGCAGATACATCAGCACTTTTAATGACGATGGTTCATCTTAGCAGGCTGATACGTCACAAATGTACGCTCCAGTAGGCGCCTACATTTCTTTGCGTGTCAGTGCGTAAATGTACCAATGCAAACCGTCAATGGTCTGATTCTGCTGATTCACTGGATTTTCACACATGGTGACTGTGTTTGAACCAGGCCTGACATGCTGGAGAAGTACTGTAGAGAGCAGTATGAGGTTTTTTTTTTTTTTTTTGTAAAACGTCTTCTTTTTTTTCTTTCTTTCTCATTTGGCAGCCGGTTTCTCAGGTGCTTCGGGATGAAGATTGTCCCTCAATGATTGTGCCAAGCAGACCATGTAAGTTTTTTTCAGAGAATAATTTTGTGAGGAATACATACTCAAATGGATGCTTTCTTTGCTTGTATTGTTCATTACAATTGCCTGTATTGGTGCCAAATTTCAGTTCAAAACATTTAAATGCACATCAGCATTAATAATGTACAAATGCTTCAAAAAACATCCACAATTTCAGGAGAATCTCGAAACTAGTTCCCGAACAAAGAAAACCAAACATTTATGGGTATAAGTGGGCTAAATTAATTCACATTAGAACTATGTGTAATTAAAATTAAGATACTAATGAAATATTACATGAATGTATGTAAATATGAATAGAAACCTGTATAGCAGGAGATCGGGGGTTTCAGTTCAGGCCACTGTATCTCTTTGAAGCCAGCATATCTGTTTTGATGTTAACATTGTGAATAATATAAGAGATAGAAAGAGAGAAAACGTCTCTGCCAAACCTGAGAAGGTCACTGCATCCTCTCCATATCTGCAAAGGAGGCACAGAATGATATGAAACCCTTGGATAGCTGCTGCTTATCACCTCAGAAATTCAGGCCTTGGAGATAAATGAGCAGACGGACACAAAGCATGTCCTCAACAGCTTATAAATACTTACAAAAAATTAAGTGGGATTTAAATTTTTTCTTTATTCTTTGCTATTCCGTCAGTTCTCCAGAGGTGCTTTCCCGATTTCATCACTAGAAACGGGATATTAACTGTTGCCAACCAAACAAGCTTCAAAGATGGACACGGTAAAATCAGAAGTGTCGTCGATCTGAGAGATGCAGCAAAGTAAGTTCACTTCTTAGTAGTGCTTAACACTAAGCACCCATATAAGACTACAGCTTAAAAAAAGTGTTCTACCAGCCTGTTTAGTATGTTATATTGATGCTGCATTGTCTGTATGGCTTCAAAATTGCTCTCATTCAGTGTAACATGAATATGAAGACTAGTTAGGCAAGCCAAAACAGCCATGCTGGCTTAGTTTGAGTTTGACATATGAATTTAGTTACGACAGTGTTTCTTAAATATCAACTTTAATTTCACACGCCATTTTGTGGTCAAATATTATTATATAATGGCACTAAATTATATAATTTACTACATAATTATATAGCATATAATTTAAAACCAGTGTTAGTTTCACTTGTATCATTCTGCAGTCTCTGTCTTCCATAATAAAATAATTTCATCTTAAATTTAATATTTAATGTCTAATTTAATATTTATTTGGTTAAGTAGCTGTGTTTTAAGTGGGAGAATATACAGTCAGTTGGTTGCTCATGGAAAATAAACTCCTTTGCTTTACATCAGGGTCCTGATCACCTTGTCAGTGCTTATTTTGCGGCAACAACTGGCTAAATATACAGTACATTATCCCATATATACGAGTCTAAAAATATATTTTGCCCTGCATAAAATCACTCAGCTCTTCCTAATTAGATACAATGATTAATAATTAATGAATGCTCTTCTGTTGGAGCTCTCAGTTTCCGTTTTAGTTGTACGAGTCAGATTTTAAGTGGGTGTACATTACCATTCAAACGTTAGGGCTCGGTAAGATTTTTTAATGTTTTCGAAAGGATTCTTTGATGAATAGAAAGGTCAAAGGACCAGAATTTATTTGAAACATTTTTTAAAAATATAATATTATACGTCTTTACTGTTTTATTTTTTAATCAATTTCATGTATCCTTGCTGAATAAAAGTATTATTTCCTTTCCAAAAAAACACCTGACCCCTGACTTTTGAATGGAAATGCGTCTTGATATTAAAAATGTGCAGTTGACCTTGTAAATACAGCAGGTAAACAAATAATACAGTTATTTCCAACATTTCTTCCTCAATATACTGTCTTCCCATCCAGGCAAGAGAGGACAATTTTATCTGGGTATGACATTTGGTCTTACAAAAGGTCAGAGAGAATCTGGCCTTTTAAGCAAATAAGTCAAGCTATGCATGTTTGCATGAGTTTGCTGCTGCCATAATAGCACTGATTTAAACGCTGTGGGTGAAAGGTCACACAGGGTATTTTCTTATTTTGGCAGGCTACAAAGTAAAATGAGTTAAAAGTAGTTCAGCTTTTTCCATCTAGCTGTTATTTAATGCACAAATGTGTCCCGTGTGAACAGGCCCTAACCAATTGTACTTTTGGAGTTTCACTCACTAAACCGGGCACTTTTATGCTCTAATCTAAAGATGTTTTTTTTTTTCTTCTTAGTAGTGCTTAACACTAAGCACCCATATAAGACTACAGCTTAAAAAAAGTGTTCTACCAGCCTGTTTAGTATGTTATATTGATGCTGCATTGTCTGTATGGCTTCAAAATTGCTCTCATTCAGTGTAACATGAATATGAAGACTAGTTAGGCAAGCCAAAACAGCCATGCTGGCTTAGTTTGAGTTTGACATATGAATTTAGTTACGACAGTGTTTCTTAAATATCAACTTTAATTTCACACGCCATTTTGTGGTCAAATATTATTATATAATGGCACTAAATTATATAATTTACTACATAATTATATAGCATATAATTTAAAACCAGTGTTAGTTTCACTTGTATCATTCTGCAGTCTCTGTCTTCCATAATAAAATAATTTCATCTTAAATTTAATATTTAATGTCTAATTTAATATTTATTTGGTTAAGTAGCTGTGTTTTAAGTGGGAGAATATACAGTCAGTTGGTTGCTCATGGAAAATAAACTCCTTTGCTTTACATCAGGGTCCTGATCACCTTGTCAGTGCTTATTTTGCGGCAACAACTGGCTAAATATACAGTACATTATCCCATATATACGAGTCTAAAAATATATTTTGCCCTGCATAAAATCACTCAGCTCTTCCTAATTAGATACAATGATTAATAATTAATGAATGCTCTTCTGTTGGAGCTCTCAGTTTCCGTTTTAGTTGTACGAGTCAGATTTTAAGTGGGTGTACATTACCATTCAAACGTTAGGGCTCGGTAAGATTTTTTAATGTTTTCGAAAGGATTCTTTGATGAATAGAAAGGTCAAAGGACCAGAATTTATTTGAAACATTTTTTAAAAATATAATATTATACGTCTTTACTGTTTTATTTTTTAATCAATTTCATGTATCCTTGCTGAATAAAAGTATTATTTCCTTTCCAAAAAAACACCTGACCCCTGACTTTTGAATGGAAATGCGTCTTGATATTAAAAATGTGCAGTTGACCTTGTAAATACAGCAGGTAAACAAATAATACAGTTATTTCCAACATTTCTTCCTCAATATACTGTCTTCCCATCCAGGCAAGAGAGGACAATTTTATCTGGGTATGACATTTGGTCTTACAAAAGGTCAGAGAGAATCTGGCCTTTTAAGCAAATAAGTCAAGCTATGCATGTTTGCATGAGTTTGCTGCTGCCATAATAGCACTGATTTAAACGCTGTGGGTGAAAGGTCACACAGGGTATTTTCTTATTTTGGCAGGCTACAAAGTAAAATGAGTTAAAAGTAGTTCAGCTTTTTCCATCTAGCTGTTATTTAATGCACAAATGTGTCCCGTGTGAACAGGCCCTAACCAATTGTACTTTTGGAGTTTCACTCACTAAACCGGGCACTTTTATGCTCTAATCTAAAGATGTTTTTTTTTTTTACAACCGTTTACCTGATTGCAGAAAGCCAAGGGTTTTGCTTCATGTGAGTCTTTTGTAACGTTCTCAATGCTTCTTTTTTGTAGCAAAGTTACAGCTATGCAGCAAGGAACAGAAAGGTCTCCATTTCTTGTCAGCTTTGAAATTTGACCTTGTCCTTCGCTTATCTACAAACTAACCTCCCTCACCACACATTCTGCACCTGCAGCCTCTCAAAGAATCTGTTGAACAGAAAAAACACATCTCTGGATGTTTTTTTCCCCTCATCAGAACTGAGGTCACTGACAAAATCCCTCTGCCTTTCAGATGTCTCACTTCTTAAGAATATAATGGCAAACGGAAGTGAGGAAGATGTGACTTAATGTCATCGCAAGGTTGTTTTGTACAGGAACTATGTTGATTGTGTTTTCAGCAAGTGTAGGCCAATGCTTCTTTTTTGTAGCAAAGTTACAGCTATGCAGCAAGGAACAGAAAGGTCTCCATTTCTTGTCAGCTTTGAAATTTGACCTTGTCCTTCGCTTATCTACAAACTAACCTCCCTCACCACACATTCTGCACCTGCAGCCTCTCAAAGAATCTGTTGAACAGAAAAAACACATCTCTGGATGTTTTTTTCCCCTCATCAGAACCGAGGTCACTGACAAAAATCCCTCTGCCTTTCAGATGTCTCACTTCTTAAGAATATAATGGCAAACGGAAGTGAGGAAGATGTGACTTAATGTCATCGCAAGGTTGTTTTGTACAGGAACTATGTTGATTGTGTTTTCAGCAAGTGTAGGAGTTTAAAATGCATTTGTAAAAATTGGGACACAGAGATCTCCTCCATTCATCTAAAATGTCTCTGTGTGATGAAAGTAGTTGAGCTGTTTTCAGTACAGTGCATTTAATGAATTATAATTTTTTATTTTTTTGCAGACTCATGCTCTCATATGAATCATTCATATGATTCCTGTGCAGGTGTCTGCACTGCATTTTTTTTTTTGTAGCAATATTCATCTGTTCTACTTTTTTCTCTTTACAACAATTATACAAAATTATAGCTAAGTATAGATAACTGCATTTATTAAAAAAGTAGCTTCACTGTAGTTACTTTAAATTGAGTAGCTTATAGCTTGACAAGTTTCAGTTTCAAAATAGCATCCTCAACACTACTGCTATCCTTTTCAAAGCCACCTCACATCCGTACATATAACATATTCATGTACCTAACTTGCAAGTAATAAAATCAAATGATAAATATACTATCATTAAAGATTCCAATCAAAATGTGCACATCCAGAAAAATATTTAATTATGTTCTCCTCTGTATGTTTTTTCCCCTTGTCAAAACTGAGGTCACTGACAAAATCCCTCTGCCTTTCAGATGTCTCACTTCTTAAGAATATAATGGCAAACGGAAGTGAGGAAGATGTGACTTAATGTCATCGCAAGGTTGTTTTGTACAGGAACTATGTTGATTGTGTTTTCAGCAAGTGTAGGCGTTTAAAATGCATTTGTAAAAATTGGGACACAGAGATCTCCTCCATTCATCTAAAATGTCTCTGTGTGATGAAAGTAGTTGAGCTGTTTTCAGTACAGTGCATTTAATGAATTATAATTTTTTATTTTTTTGCAGACTCATGCTCTCATATGAATCATTCATATGATTCCTGTGCAGGTGTCTGCACTGCATTTTTTTTTTGTAGCAATATTCATCTGTTCTACTTTTTTCTCTTTACAACAATTATACAAAATTATAGCTAAGTATAGATAACTGCATTTATTAAAAAAGTAGCTTCACTGTAGTTACTTTAAATTGAGTAGCTTATAGCTTGACAAGTTTCAGTTTCAAAATAGCATCCTCAACACTACTGCTATCCTTTTCAAAGCCACCTCACATCCGTACATATAACATATTCATGTACCTAACTTGCAAGTAATAAAATCAAATGATAAATATACTATCATTAAAGATTCCAATCAAAATGTGCACATCCAGAAAAATATTTAATTATGTTCTCACCACTGGTGACGTTTCGAGCCTAAAAGCTCTTCATCAGACTTTTAGGCTCGAAACGTCACCTGTGGTGAGAACATAATTAAATATTTTGCTACTTTTGGAGCTGTGGCGTGCCAACTTTGATTTTCCTGTTTGAAATACACTATCATTAGTGTCAAACTATCATGTTTTTTTTTTTTAAAGAAGACTCTCATGCTCACCTAGGCTGCATTTATTTGATCAAAAATACTGTAAAAACAGTAAAATTATTACAATTTAAAATAACAGATTTTTTTTAAAAATATACTTTAAAATGTAATTTATTCCTGTGATGGTAAAGCTGAATTTTCATCAGCCATTACTCCAGTCTCCAGTGTCACATGATCCTTCAGAAATCATTCTGATATGCTGATTTGGTGCTTAAGAAACATTTCTTATCAATGTTGAAAACAGTAGTTTTTTTGATGAATAGAAAGTGCAAAAGAACAGCATTTATTAATGTCTTTACTGTCACATTTGATCAATTTAATGCATCCTTGCTGAATAAAAATATTAATAAAAAATGGTAGTGTATATATACAATCACTTCTTTCACCCTAGATTAAAAAAAAAAAACATAATCTATACTAATTTTTAGTTTGACCTGAGTAAAACGAGACCGTGTGGGATAGAAATAAAGTCTGGAGTCATCTTTACAAAACATTTCTGCTGGACTAAATATTTTGTAAAACATTAAGAAAATGATGTGACTAATGACCTTTTAGACAGTTTGACATTGCACTGACTGTACTTCTGTCCCTCACAGCATCATTTTCAGTTAATATTTAATAACTTTGATTAAGTTCTTTAACCCTTCACCTCCACTGTTTTCTTACACCGGCAGTAACACTTGTGTGAAACATCTGGTAACACCTGTGTGAAACATCGACCTGACCTCTGTAGATCCATAATAACCAGCTGTAGTTTGCTTCTTAGATGAATGAAGAATGGACTGTATGTGGCATGTTTATGAGAGCGAGAGACATAAACCTCCCCATAAACTGCTCTACTTTCAGTAAAGTTGATGTGCAGTTTATATAATTTATTTACTGTTTTCTTGCTTTTACAGTGGCATCACCAGCCTTTTGGATGCAAAGGAAGTGGGCATTAAGATCTTTGAGGATTACGCCAGCTCGTGGTTTTGGATCCTAATGTATGTATAACATCATTTTTTGACCTTGAAGAAATGCAGCATATTGATAGGTGTAGCTGATCTGAGGTTTATGGGTGTTTTCAGTGGTCTAGTGATAAGTATGCTGATCAGTCTGATCTTCATTCTGCTGCTGAGGTTCACCGCTGGCTTTCTCTTCTGGATGGTCATCTTCGGGGTCATCGCAGCTTTGGGCTATGGTTGGTAATGACTACAGAATACTACATACCAATACTTAAAAACTCAACTCCGATATAGGCTACTAAATTTAAAGGGGACATCAGATGGCCATTTTCCACAAGTTGGTATGATTCTTTAGGGTCTTCATGAAATGTCTGCAATGTACTTTGGTTAAAATTCCTCAATGGTCGTGTAAAACAACACCGTTTTTACCTTGCCAAAAACAGCTCTGTTCACAGCGACCCGTTTCAGTGCATGTCTCTTTAAATGATAATGAGTTACTGCTCACCCCTCTCTTCTGTGGAAGAGGAAAAGTGATTTGCAAATAATCATATAAAATATAAAGTGTGAGTAAAACTTTTTAGCAAAACCAGCCTTGAATTGTCCCTCGTTCAGAAAGCAGTCTGGAGTGTATTCGGTGGCGCATTACCATCAAAAACAAAAACAAAACTATTCCACTGCATCCTCCTCAGTGGCTCTGATGTCGGGAGAAAATGAAGATTCTTATGTTCACTTTTACATCCAACTACAAAACACCTGCATTGCTTATGAGAAAATGGCAGACAGCGTACAACTGGCTGAGGGCGGAGATATGCAAATACGGGACAGTCCATCAGCGGTTGTGGGTGGGGCCTGAGCAGCATGACGTCATACTGCTCAGAAAGTCAAACAGCTTGATAATTAAGACTGTTTAGGTTTTTGGGGGATTAAAAAAAAAGACAAGTGAATGGATTTTTATCATTGTAGGGTGGTTGTGTACACACACTGCTAAGACATATTTATATGCAAACACCATGTAAAAGTGAATTTTGCATCCGTTGTCCCCTTTAACATTAACTTCTTAAAGGGATAGGTCATCCTGAGACGGCTTAGGTTTTTTGGGGATTAAAAAAATTTAATGAATGGATTTTTATCATTGTAGGGTGGTTGTGTACACACACTGCTAAGACATATTTATATGCAAACACCATGTAAAAGTGAATTTTGCATCCGTTGTCCCCTTTAACATTAACTTCTTAAAGGGATAGGTCATCCAAAAATATATATAAAAAAGTTATATAATATACTCATTCTCATGTTGTTTTAAAACCGTATATGACCCTGGACCACAAAACTTATTGTCTTAAGTGTCAATATTTCAAAATTGAGTTTTATCCATCATCTGAAAGATGAATAAATAAGCTTTCCATTGATGTATGGTTTGTTAGGATAGGACAATATTTGGCTGAGATACGACTATTTGAATATCTGGAATCTGAGGGTGCAAAAAAATCTAAATATTGAGAAAATCACAATTTTCAAAAAGTCCTTTTTGTCTTCTTCAGTCAGATCTCATCAGTGAATCAAATGATCCAGTTCACAAAACTGAATGAATCATTCACGAATCAGACTAATCTGGTTCTCTCACGAACTCTCAGGCAGTAAATGTTCACTTAAATAAAACCCTGGTCTTATAACTGGCTTTAACACTAAATTATGTGTCAGCTTGTTAGTTTGTGAATGTCTCTGCACTATGGGTTCATCCACTGTGTCCTGACTGTCACTTACAGGAATATGGCATTGTTACTGGGAGTACAGTTCACTCAAGGGGAAGCCGGACTCTGACATCACCATCTCAGACATTGGATTCCAGACTGACTTCCGGGTTTATTTGCAGCTGAGTCAGACCTGGCTCATATTCAGTGAGATTTCTTCGGTTATTCCAGAATATGAGTGTTTGTAGTGAAGTTTAAATCAAATAATACATCTTGAACCAAGCAATGCACCTGCACTGTCAAGCTGATGAAGGTTATGAAAAGTTCAGTTTGATGGGAGTGACTGCCAGCTTGATATTTTACCGCAGTGATCTCCTTGGCTGTCATTGAAGCTATCATCATCTTAGTGCTGATATTCCTGCGGAACAGAGTTCGTATTGCCATTGCTCTGCTAAAGGAGGGCAGCAAGTACGTTTCTTTCTCTCTTTTTCTTCTGTTTAATGGTGGTGCTTGGAAAGAATGGAAAAACGCCTGGAACAAAGCTGTCAAATGTTATATTACATGTTATCTCTCTCTCTTTCCTACAGGGCGATTGGCTGCATCATGTCAACACTATTCTATCCCATCATCACCTTCCTGCTTCTGGCTATTTGTATTGCATACTGGGCTGTTACAGCTGTGTATCCAAATTTCTATGTAATTTGAATGCTGAATGAAGTTGAATACTTTTTCATTTATGGACGTTTGTTTCTGCCTCAGGATAAAAAAAAACTTAAAGGTAATTGTGACTTTTCTTTATCTTACAATTCAGATTTAGATTTTCATGCAATTCTGACTTTTTATCTCACAAACTTGTTTCTTGCAATTCTGAGAATTACGAGATATAAACTCAGAATTGTGAGATATATAAACAGAATTCTGAGCAATTCTGAGAAGAAAAATCAGTATTGTGATATATAAACTCAGATTTGCAAGTAAAAAAATGTCAGAATTGTGAGAAAAAAAGTAGCGATTTTTATTCTGTGGCAGAAAAAAAAAACAGAATTGAGAGATGTAAACTCCGAATTGTAAAAACGTAAACATGTCAGAATGACTTAAAAGTCAATTCATTTTTTAAAATCTTTTTCATTCTGTGGTGGAAACCAGCTTCCATACAAGACTACCTGTTTTATCGGAGCAGTCTTTATTTTAGCAGTTACATTTGGTAGTACAGAAATTGCAAAAAAACATATTATGAATGGTTTTACTTAACTAGTTTGTATTGTAGTTTCCTTAACCACAACTTCTTGTAGGTTCCTGGCATCATCTGGTGATGCAGTATATAAAGTAATGTCAACGCTACCCAACTGCAAGTATACCAACCTCACCTGTGACCCAGAGGTAAGAACTTACCCGACTGTAATCTGTGATCATCTGAGATACAGGAATCTGTTTACACAGTGTACAGGTTTTCATTGTGCTAAATTTGAATATTAAGTCCATTTATATTGACTCTGAGTTTAGTAGTTATGTCATGTTGGTTTCTCTTTGATGTGTTTCAGACCTTCAGTCAGTCCAATGTCACGAAACTGTGTCCGGGCTCCCAGTGCACCTTTGCTTTTTACGGTGGGGAGAGTTTGTACCACCGTTATATATTTGTTCTTCAGCTCTGCAATTTGCTGGTCTTCCTCTGGCTGGTAAATTTCACCATCGCTCTGGGCCAGTGCACCCTTGCTGGGGCTTTTGCCTCGTATTACTGGGCCTTGAGGAAGCCAGCAGACATCCCACCTTGCCCGCTGGCTTCATCATTTGGCAGGGCTTTAAGGTATGTTACCATTTCTGGTCTTAGAAGCTTGTAGATGATTGATTACATCTGTGAGTGGAGAGCGGCAGGACTGAAATTAAATGTTCACTGTAATCACATTACCATGTTATGTTACATGTACAGGTATCACACAGGCTCTCTTGCGTTTGGAGCTTTGATTCTGTCCATTGTACAGTTTATACGGATTATTCTTGAGTATCTCGACCACAAACTGAAAGGTATAAATCACATTTTCATTTTCAAAAGTTTGACTCATTTTCATTATCAGTGATGGTTACAGTGATGCCTCCACTTGATATTGTTCTTGTATTACAATGTTTTAATAAAATAAGAATTATATTTTATAATGTAGTTTACGTCATACTTCAAACATTTATAATATTCTTATCTACACTGGCTATATGTTTGAAATTGTGGCTTTTCTAATTTTAGATTTTAACTTATTAAATAGTTGCATTAAATAGTTTCCTCGAGTGCATTTTCACAATAACTTTAATCATAACATCACAAATTGCTGATGCTAGAAGAAAGTTTGCATTTTTACCTAAATCAGGCAGATACACCACTGTTCAAAATTGTGGATCAGTAGGATGTTTATTTACTTTTCTTCAGCAAGGATGCATTAAATTGATCAAAATTGACTGTAAAGGCATTTGTTACAAAATATTTCTGTTTCAGATAAATGCTGTTCTTTTGACCTTTCTGTTCATCCTGAAAAAATGCATTACAGTTGCCACAAAAATATTAAGAAGACTGTTTCAACAATGTTAATAATAAGAAATGACACTGTAATAGCTGTTGAAAATTCAGCTTTGCCATCACAGGAATAAATTACGTTTTAAAAGATATTAAAATGGAAAACATTTGTACTTTTATCAAATAAATGCAGCCTAGGTGAGCATAAGAGACTTCTTTCAAAAACATTTAAAAATCATACCTACCCAAACTTTTGAATGGTAGTGTAAAAATAGTGTAGAATACATTGTGAATAATGGTACTGCTCTTTCATCTGTCTTTGTCGCAGGTGCTCACAATGCATTTACACGCTTCCTGCTGTGCTGCCTAAAATGCTGTTTCTGGTGCCTAGAGCACTTCATCAAGTTTATGAACAGGAATGCTTATATTATGGTGAGTCAGTACAGGCATTTCATAACTTTATACTATATACATATCTACTATATAACAGCATGCATTTTCAATGTGGATACTAAATTGCTTCTCCTGCTGTGCTGCCTAAAATGCTGTTTCTGGTGCCTAGAGCACTTCATCAAGTTTATGAACAGGAATGCTTATATTATGGTGAGTCACTCCACTTTTTCAAGGTACAGGCATTTCATAACTTTATACTATATACATATCTACTATATAACAGCATGCATTTTCAATGTGGATACTAAATTGCTTTATTTGTTTAAATATGAAAAGCAATGTTGAACCTGAGTTGTCGAGACCGAGACTGGCAGAAAAGAGGAGTGCATTGACATCTATTGTTCGTTTTTATTCATGTCCTCAGATTTCAATATATGGGAAGAATTTCTGTGCCTCAGCGCGAGACGCTTTCTTCCTGTTAATGAGGAACGTTATGAGGTAAGAGTCTGCACAGCTGCGACATTTATAATGTCATTGTCAAGGTGTGAAGCTGCAAGGACTCTGTCTCTCACACACACACCTGTTCAAGAATTTGTTCCAGTTATTGTGACATTTCCAGGATGGTTTTTAGGATGTTATTGTTTTATTAGGTTTATCACTGTCAAATTTCACTAAGTGTTTCTTCCATGCCATAAAATAAACACGTTTTGTTGTCTGATGTTTTTCTTCTGTGTTCGACTTGTGAAGCATAATTTTAATAAAAGTCATATGTGGAGATAAACACCTTTGACAGGCACTACAAATATTATTAACTAATAAATTGCAAATTCTTTAAATAGTCCTTAGAATAAAATGTCTAGTTTATGTAATGGCTCCAGTACTAAATATGACTATATATAGCATCTATTTATTATTCTGTGTAAATTTCTCTAGAGTTGCTGTTCTAGACAAGGTGACTGACTTCCTGCTGTTCTTGGGGAAACTGCTGATCTCAGGGAGTGTGGGTGAGTCAACCGTTTCATCTGACATACAGACAGGGCAACATTTAATAGAGTCTGGGGGCTTAAACCACACACAGAGACACCGCATAGACCTGCCTACATACACATAAATTATAAACACAAAAATGATTGATGTCACATTGTTTGCCATCCTGGCTCTTTTTGTTTGCTGATGTTGTGAATATGTATTTGCAGGTGTCCTTGCATTCTTTTTCTTCACCCGCCAAATACCAGTAATCCAGGAAGAGGTGCCATCATTAAATTATTATTGGGTCCCTCTACTGGTGAGTGCAAGCATTACAGCTTCCTCATGTTCTAGAAATTATGCTTGTGTATATATACACTGTGTGTGTATATATATTTGCATTTTAGAAATGTTAATTTATTAAGAAATACATTTAAAAATATAGAATTCCTCTGTTTTATTTAGTGATATAAATATTAATAATATATGTAAAATACAATTAATATGCATATATATATGGTTAGTACTATAAGTACACACAAACACACATAGATATATATATAATTTTTAATACATTATCAAATAAATTAACAAATATATAATATATATATATACATTTTATATATATATATATAAAGATTAATACATTATATACACATACATTTATATAAAAAAACATCATTAAAAACATAACCGATTTGTATTTATCGAGGTATGTTGGAACGCTGATTTATTCTAATTTAATTTATCTTTTAATCTTTTTTCCATTCACAGACTGTGATATTTGGATCCTATATGATTGCACATGGGTTCTTTAACGTCTATGCCATGTGTGTAGATACGTTGTTCCTCTGCTTCTGTAAGTACACCTTATTAAATCTGCAATATTCATGTATGTGTGTTTTGTAATAAATGCTGAACATCATGATGTTTTCAACTTAAACAGCTGGTTTTGTTCTTGATGAATACTGTACACACCCACTGGTCTTTACCTTTCCTCTTCTTTTCTCTGCATGACTTTGATCACTTCTGTTCTCTAATTAAATTGTGTATTTATTCTTTTCACTTCTTCTTTTCAAACTGCATGACTGCTGACTAACTCTGCTTTCTTATTTATTTTTTCCCCTTTTTCTTTGCAACACTCTGTCTTTCCTCCTTCTCTTCCATTCTTCCGTCATCTGGTTTGACGGGACTCCCTTCAGGTGAAGATCTTGAAAGGAACGATGGCAGTCCTTCCAAACCATATAACATGCCTCCAGGCCTGCACAGGATACTTGACAAAACTGATCAAGCAGGCAAAAAGTATTCTGTGTCCTGAAGCCGTCACCTCAGTGGGACGTGAAGAACAGCGCTAGTACTGTAGCTCACTGCATCTCTCCCGCAGCACAGCAAGGCCTTCTGGGATATAGAATCAGATAGCATTTATAGAAGCGATCTTCCCTCTGCACTGTCTGCTAATACTGACTGACTCCTGCTCTATTTTTTCCCATACTTTTTCCCTCTTTTTCTTTTTGCTGGTAATTCTGTCCATCATTGCCTTACCCATTGTTTGTCTTCTGGAGAAAAGTAATTGAATTAAGGTCTGATAATACTCTGGTAACCAATGATGAAAGCAAGTTATTCTATATATTTACTCTCTTTATCTTGCAGTATCCTACTCTTTCTACGTTTTCATGTCATTTTTGGTTTACAAGTTTATGCAGTACATTGATGTGCATGTGGATGGATTGACTGATTTCTTAGTCCACATGATTGTAATATTAACTTTGTCATAGTCTAATGGCAAATGCTATTGTATTGGGGGAATCTTAATAGATAGTGTATATTCTCTTATAACCATGTTTTGATAGAATCTATGAATTTTTCAGGTGTTCTGATAACAGTATTTAGTAACTGTGCCTGATTTAAAAGGAAGAGTGCTGCTCTTCTTTGTTTTTGATTTTTTTTTTTGCAATCAATCTGAAAGTTTTTCAAGTTCAATTTATAAAAGGAGCATAAAAGCCATTTTTTTGTAATTTTGTAGACGGGTTTGATGCTGTGTCTACTCTGTGAAGTTCAGTACAAGTTGTCTTTTAATGGGGGAAAGTTTTGTAAAAATATTATGTTTTTTTCCATTAGAATAAAGCTGAACTAAATATTATGAATGGTTTGATTATTTTCTTATTTCTCTTTCATACTTCAGAATTCTGCCACTCTCATCTTCTTTCTGCCACTCAAAGCTTTATTTTTTTTATGTTTTTGAAAGTAGTCCCTAAAAGAGTAATATTATGAAATATAACAATTTAAAAGAACTTTTTTTCTATTTGAATATATTTTAAAATGTATTTGTGTGGTGGCAAAGCTGAATTTTCACATGATCCTTCAGAAATCATGCTGATTTGGTGTTCAAGAAACATATATATGTAATGTTGCAAAAGATTTATATTTCAAACTTTGTTCATTTAAAAATCCTGAAAAGAATTGATCACGGTTTCCACAAAAATATTAAGCAGCAAATACTCATTGATGCAAAAATCACATGAACGATTGGTTGGCATTAATGTTACTTGTGCTCCTGTTCTCAGTGCTTGATCTGGAGAAGAACAACGGCTCAGTGTCCCGTCCGTATTATATGGGCAGCAGCCTGCGTGCCATCCTCAACAAGAAGAACCACAAGAGACCAGAGGAGAAAAAGAAAGGTAGACAACAGAAGAAGTAGCAACCAAACAAAAGGCACTGACATGTAAAACACACATTCTGGTTATTCTGTGTAAATAACCAGAATGTGAGACTGGCAAATGGACTGGTTTAAGCAATATTCAGTCATGTATGTGATAGTTTTGTATTAGAAATCTCATTAGAAGCCCAAAAATATAATTTGTACTGATCTGCAGCTCTCTGTTTATTATGCAGGTAAATATAATTGACAGTAAGCAACTAAATGAATTTAGGTTATTTCCTGTGTATGGATGTGTCTTATTTTGTATTGCTTTTTATAGATTTTAGTCATTTTTTTAACTGATTCTTGTCTTTTATATGACCATTGCAGTCTGTTAGCACCCATTTGGGGTGAAACTGACACTTCTCTCATATTGAGAAAATGACCGGTAACATTTATTCATTCTTCACTAAATACATTTTTCTCAACTTTTACGAGTTGCTGTTTGTAATTGCAGTTCAGCTGAAGTGCCTTATTCCATCACGCAGTTAACAGCTCTTATAACCTCAACCACATGTTGATATGATCCCTTTTCTGCTGTGCAGAGCTTATAACTCTATTTATTCTTCATTACTGCTCTTATTCATCCATCCAACTGCGTTTCTCATCAGGCCAATTGCTCTCTACACTCTTAAAAATAAAGGTGCTTCACGATGCCATAGAAGAACCTTTTTGGTCTAAATGGTTCCATAAAGAACTGTTAACATCTGAAGAACCTTTGTTTCACAACAGGTTCTTTGTGGCGAAAGAAGGTTCTTCAGATTATAAAAAGGTAAGAAAGAGATGGTTCTTTAAAGAACCTTTGACTGAATGGTTCTGTGGAACCAAAAATGGTTCTTCTATGGCCTCGCTTGAAGCACCTTTATTTTTAAGAGTGTAGCACTCCTTCAGAGTGTGATTTCATTGTGTCCATTCACATTTCATTTTAGCCATGGAAAGACTTGAATTCATCTTAATAACACCTTGATATGAATATGTGTACAGAGTAGTGGTAGTTATGTGATGTGAACTAATTTCGGTTCATATTTTGATGGTTATGTCATTGGCATCAATTTGAAGTATTCGTTTGTTGTTTTAATTATTTTTATAAAAACATGCTTTACTTTTCCTTTTATTAAGTATTAAAAGTGTATTACCATTTTTATGTTGTTTTATGTTAAGAACACTTGAATGTGAACAGTGATAACAGTGAGTGCATGTGCTGGATTGTTATTCAGCTTTCATAATTCATCTAAATTGTATTTTGAGGTTAACACCTGTCTAATCATTGGTATGTAACTTTATTTAATCCTCTTCATAGTTTACAGTGTGGTAAACATGTTTATTATTTTTGTAAACACATATTGTGCTGTTTTGCAAAGCTTAATAACACTGTATGATGTAATCCAAATGCATGCAAGGATAAATTCAGAAATAAAGTATTTCATATAGACACGTGACAAGAAGTTATTTATTTTTAGTTAAACCACATGGGATGGGAACAAAACACATAATAAATAAAAACATAAATTAATACATTTAATACAAAGGTATGAGTGGCATAAATGTAGTTACAACCGCTGGTACAACATTTACAACTGAACTGACAATTGTTTAGCTGCTGCTGATTGGTAGATGTGTTGATTTGTGGGACAGTAACGGCTGATAGAGTAAAAATGATGGTGTGTGCACTAAAAACAAAAGACAAACAAGGCCATTAACAAAAGCACAAACACAGAGGGACAAATTTATGTCATCCTGACACTGGATACCATTTCCATTAGCAGTTTTAGTAATATTCATCAAAAACAGCCAATAAATTTGATGTTCTTTCAGTGCTTTTGCTCTATCGGGACAGTTTTCAACACTAAAAATGTTAAATAGATAATGTACTATTCAAAGACTTCATCTGATTGTACTACATTCCCATAAATCTCACCATCGATGCAGGTGCTGTGTAGTGCTGTAAGCAGGGATGTGTGTGAATAGTGCTGCTCATTCAGGGTGGACATGAGCTGGCATGAAGACAGACCTCCTGTTGGTACTGCTGAATGAGGGGGAGAAATGTGCTTCTTATGACGGGCACGACAGTTTTGAAACCAGACCTGACCAGAAAGAAATTCAAAGAAATTACTTGGACAACACATGAACTCTTCTTTGTTGCATCATTATTAAACAAATGGTAATGGGCACTTTAGAAACTGCTAACCTGAATGACACGTCGGCTAAGCCCAGTCTGTTCAACAAGCCTCTGAAATGTTTGTGCGTCTGGGTTATTGTCCTGAGCAAACTGAGCCTGCATAACCTGCAAGTCACAAACATCAAAATACTGTAGTGTCAACAGGGCAAGAAACATTAAGCTAGTGGGAAATCTGTAAGTATGCTTTGATTACAGGTAGCAACAACATAGCAAGGATCTTACACTGAACTTCATCTTAATAATACAAACCCCGGAACTCAGTATGTGGCACATATTGAACAGCGAGAGTGATGCTTTTGTTTACCTGTAGCTGGTTTGAAGTGAAACTGGTACGTGCTCTTTTAGATGGTTTTTGGTTTATTTCACAGCCTGTATGCAACGCACCTTCAGGAGAGACGGTTTTTCCTGGAATAATAAATGGTAAGGCACAGGTGTAATTATTTATAAGACATACCGAGCATGCTACAAACCAGAAGACACCAAAACCAAGCAACTGCCTTATTCCCCCTAAGATGTTACTAGATTACTTTTACACAAACTGTGCAAATCATATCTAGTTTAACTTTGTAAAGCCAAACATATGAAAATATATATTTAGAAAAATCTAATTTTTTAAAATGGAACAGTTTATTGAAACTTCAGACAAAATCTAGACAAAAAGGTAGGGTTTATTGTTAAGAATCATTGATAAATTAGTCTTTTATGGCTGATATAGTATGATATACAGAATATGGAGAACATTTTTTTTTTTTTTTTACTGATTTTATTCAGAGGCCCAAACTAAGCAAAAATATGCAGTTTGATGAAGTTGCTGATATGTGTATGGACCGAAATTCTGATAGCTTGTGATTTAAATCAGTGAAATCGTTTTAGAGGACTTCTTACATAAAAAGCATATAAATATCGGTCACTCTATATGGTACAATAATATGTCTTAGTAAAATGATATTTAATCAGTTTTATGATCAAAGCTCTAGTTTTAATTATGGGGTGCAAAACATATAATGCAATGCAATACAATGATGTTTGAGAGATGTACAAATAAACGTTCCTCAAAAGATTGATGTATTGTATTTGATGCATTAACATGGTTTTTTAAAAACATTATATATGGATAATCAAATAAACCTAAGTTGCTTCAGTGCAATAAGTGTTCATCTTGAAATATTACTAACAATATCATTTTTTCTTACATTTACTTTTTTTTTAAAACTGTAAAAAACAATTCACACCAAGACGTAACGTGCCTCAACCTGAAGGTGGACATTTTTTTAAATTATCCCAAAATAACTTTTACTTGTATGTGGTCAATTGTGTGCAACAGTTTTTACAGCAAAGTTTAGATCATGTCGATAATTTAGAGGCCTTAGAAATCTTATCAAATATGGTACAGTAGGCTTTAAAGGGTTGAAGTACAGCTCTGTATGCATTCAGGACTCACAACTCACCTTTTTCAGCAGCACCTTTGAGTTTGTCCAGCATGCTGTCGTAATGATATCGACACAACAATTTTTGCCCAACCAAAGCAAACTCCTCGCCTGTGGACAGCTGTTTCTTACAAGAGAAGCACAAGAAACATGCCAGGTGGTAAACATTTCCCTTTGCCCTGCGCACCCAGTCTGTGGAGTGAACTGTTTCACCGCAGCACGAGCACCATGTCCGATACCTCCTGTCAAACAGCCATAATGGATTAGGTTGAATACATACTGAAACACCTTGTCTGCATATACATAATGTACATCTTTCAGAAGTACCTGAAATAATCTAGTTTGCAGAAGACCTCTTGCTCTCTAACGTAGCAGGTTGCGTGTCCACTCAGAGTGGCTTGGCACACACTGCATGAAAGGCATTGCACATGCCAGCACAAGTCACTGACCTGCATTCAACAAGAGATTACATTACAAACCGATCAGACAGCATTTCAAATTGTCAATGCAATGAACAAATATGAACTAAATGATCCTTGTCACCTTAAGGAGATACCGGTCTAGGATGTCCTCTCTACACCTTGTGCAAACTGCTTTGCCTTGGAAAGCATCAGATGCCATGGCTTGAGGTAGAGCAGATGGAGAAGCCGGATCAGATCGGCCATTCATAAGTTCCGATGAACTCTGTAGAAACAGAATTATATTTGGTCCAGAATTTAAACATACAGAACATTTTGTTGGTTTCACTCAACTGAAAACTATAGCCTAGTTAAACTGCCAACTTCTATAAAGCACTGATAATCGCACTGGGTTAGGGAAATACGTCTTTAAAAGTATATACATTTAATTAATTTGATTCAACAATTGCCATTTTATGTACATATTAATTGTAAATTTTTAATCAAATGTAAATTTTTTATTAAAATTTTACAAACGAAAAAAATCGAATTTTCATTCAGTTTTACGAACAGATAGATAATATCGCGTTCGCTTGAGGAGGTAACCATAGCAACCGTCGCTCGTGCCTTTATTATTAAGATCTGTATCGGTACACCGGCAAAGTATAGGTAAGCTATTGTCATTATTTAACGCTTTATTCTAGGCTTTATTCATATCACATTTGTATCACAAAATTCTTTAATCGGTTTTTAAAGTTTTAGAAAGTATTTAAGGCCGCGAAAATACGGTTTGCGCGAGATGAACCTCAATGGATTAAACCCGAAGAATTAGCTAGAAATGTAGCAATAGTTGACCCTTTGACTGAAGGTTCATGGTTCATCGATGGCTTCAGGTCATAACCTAACCCTAAGCAAAAAAATATATATTTACCATACAAATGTTGTTTGTAACTTCTCTGCACTTGCTGGTAAAATCCTCACTGCGATCCATAGACATGACTGTAGTGAATGCGCTTCGGATTTCCAAATCTCGCCCCGAAACTCAGCCTTTAAATGCGCGCGCTCCATCCCATAAACATCATCCACTCTCCTCTTCACCATGACAACCGCAACACTCACCAAAACTACATTTACGACTTTCAGAATTTCAGGCAGTGTTAAATCACGCCCGACTCTTGGAGTAATGTGCAGTAGGCTATATTATGTACTTGAAATCCGCATTAGTGATTCGGAAACGGTTCACACATAATGCCTTCAACCTCAGACGTATCAATTACGCACGCCAGTCAAACCCTCTGAAGAATCAGTGGAAGAAGAGAATTGATTTATTTAATTACACCAATTAAAACCCCGCGTTTGCAACCAGAGCAACCCAAAGGTGAAGAGGTCTCATTAAACTCTTGACACTTAATTTCGCCATTTCAAGGCGGGTCCAATTCTTCTTCTGCTATAATTTAGGGGAAATAGGCTAGTAGAAATATTTCGTCCAAACTGTGCACGGAACACATCACTTCGGGAAGAAAAAAAATCAATTCATCATTATGATGAAGGAAAAAAATCAATAAATTCTCGTATTCATAATTAAACTACAGGTGTTTCCTAAAGCAATTTCCGTTTTAATGAGCGTTTTGATGACTTTATGCACATTTGACAGACAATTATGTGCCACAAAACCTACACAGTTTATAGGACGTTTTAAACTTTTGTTTGAATACTTTGTTAATGCTTTAAGATAACAACAACAGCAACAATAGTAGTAGTAGTAGTAGTAGTAAGCATCTTATCATTATTATTATTATCATCATCAATATTGATTTATTTAATTTCGTAGGATTATCTGTTTGTTAGACGAATACTAGGTTTAGTTACTTTTATAAAGGCCCTAATTTATAGGGTCACGTTTTATTAATTTTAATTTACCAAATTTTAGCAATTGTGCCTAATGACTGATATCTTAATAGTTATAATTGTGTACTATGGCATTTAAACAGTAAAAAAAAAACAACTTTTGTTTGAATACTTTGTTAATGCTTTAAGATAACAACAACAGCAACAATAGTAGTAGTAGTAGTAAGCATCTTATCATTATTATTATTATCATCATCAATATTGATTTATTTAATTTCGTAGGATTATCTGTTTGTTAGACGAATACTAGGTTTAGTTACTTTTATAAAGGCCCTAATTTATAGGGTCACGTTTTATTCATTTTAATTTACCAAATTTTAGCAATTGTGCCTAATGACTGATATCTTAATAGTTATAATTGTGTACTATGGCATTTAAACAGTAAAAAAAAAACACTTAATAAAACAATTTCTCTTAGTAACTTTACTAATACAGTCAGTTTGACATTTTCCATAATTGGCATCTGTTTTCACTTTGCTTTCCATGAGAGGCATAATTTTCCTTGTTTAAGTTATGGCGTTTTGTTTGTATGACAAATTTTTTTTTTACGTACTTAATTGTCTAACTGTTATTATTTATATATTTTTTTAAAACAAAGTGTGCCAATGGAAATACTCATCGTGCGCTCCGATGAGGCCTTCTTTAGACCGTGTGTTTTGAGTCAAGGATGTCGTGATCACTTCAGGACTGCAGTGATCTCTGTCTGGCCAATCAGAGAGCCTTGTAAAAACGCCCTAATCAGGAAATGATTGTCTCCACAATCACAGCACAAATGTCCAATCTAACACTGATTGCACTTGCTGCCACCCACAGCACAACCAAACACCATGACAATCCCACCGATGCATCATACACACACACACACACGTTTCTCTATCTTAGTGAGGACATTGCATAGACTTCCACTGATTTTCTATCAGGTTAATGATATTTTCTATCAGCTGACCCAACCCTACCCCTAAACTTACCGATCACAAAAATGTGCAGAACACTCGATTTAAATCAAAACATATTTTGGCAAATTTATAAGCCTTTTTAACTAGTGAGGACCAGTCAAATGGCCTCATGGGTTGTCAAAGTATAAGTAATGACATTTGGTCCTCACAATTATAGTCAAAATAAGTATACACACACACACACACAAACAGACCAAACTATATTTTTATCTCCTAACCCAACCCTGCCCCTTACAGAAAACTTGCCTGCATTGTTAAACTTTCAGATAAACATCATTGGGTATTTTTAATAATTTTTTCCCTTGTGGGGACCACAGTCTGGTCTCCACAATGTCAAAAATGTCAGGTTTTACCATCCTTGTGGGGACATACTGTCCTTTAGGGGGTCCCCTAATGTAGGATAAATGAGTACACACACACACATGCATGTTTAATGGGGACATTCCATAGGGGAAATAGTTTTTATACTGTACAAACTGTACTTTCTGTCCCCTAACCCAACCCCTTAACCTACCCCTCACACAAAACTTTCTGCATTTTAGATTTTCAAAAAACTTCATTCTGTATGATTTATAAGCTTGTTTCCTCATGGGGATCAAAAAATGTCCCCACAAGGACAAAGAATTCGGATATTGCCATCTTTGTGGGGACATTTTGTTCCCATAACGTAGGGTATACCTGAACCACACTCACTCACTCACGCTTCGGATTTCCAAATCTCGCCCCGAAACTCAGCCTTTAAATGCGCGCGCTCCATCCCATAAACATCATCCACTCTCCTCTTCACCATGACAACCGCAACACTCACCAAAACTACATTTACGACTTTCAGAATTTCAGGCAGTGTTAAATCACGCCCGACTCTTGGAGTAATGTGCAGTAGGCTATATTATGTACTTGAAATCCGCATTAGTGATTCGGAAACGGTTCACACATAATGCCTTCAACCTCAGACGTATCAATTACGCACGCCAGTCAAACCCTCTGAAGAATCAGTGGAAGAAGAGAATTGATTTATTTAATTACACCAATTAAAACCCCGCGTTTGCAACCAGAGCAACCCAAAGGTGAAGAGGTCTCATTAAACTCTTGACACTTAATTTCGCCATTTCAAGGCGGGTCCAATTCTTCTTCTGCTATAATTTAGGGGAAATAGGCTAGTAGAAATATTTCGTCCAAACTGTGCACGGAACACATCACTTCGGGAAGAAAAAAAATCAATTCATCATTATGATGAAGGAAAAAAATCAATAAATTCTCGTATTCATAATTAAACTACAGGTGTTTCCTAAAGCAATTTCCGTTTTAATGAGCGTTTTGATGACTTTATGCACATTTGACAGACAATTATGTGCCACAAAACCTACACAGTTTATAGGACGTTTTAAACTTTTGTTTGAATACTTTGTTAATGCTTTAAGATAACAACAACAGCAACAATAGTAGTAGTAGTAGTAAGCATCTTATCATTATTATTATTATCATCATCAATATTGATTTATTTAATTTCGTAGGATTATCTGTTTGTTAGACGAATACTAGGTTTAGTTACTTTTATAAAGGCCCTAATTTATAGGGTCACGTTTTATTAATTTTAATTTACCAAATTTTAGCAATTGTGCCTAATGACTGATATCTTAATAGTTATAATTGTGTACTATGGCATTTAAACAGTAAAAAAAAAACACTTAATAAAACAATTTCTCTTAGTAACTTTACTAATACAGTCAGTTTGACATTTTCCATAATTGGCATCTGTTTTCACTTTGCTTTCCATGAGAGGCATAATTTTCCTTGTTTAAGTTATGGCGTTTTGTTTGTATGACAAATTTTTTTTTTACGTACTTAATTGTCTAACTGTTATTATTTATATATTTTTTTAAAACAAAGTGTGCCAATGGAAATACTCATCGTGCGCTCCGATGAGGCCTTCTTTAGACCGTGTGTTTTGAGTCAAGGATGTCGTGATCACTTCAGGACTGCAGTGATCTCTGTCTGGCCAATCAGAGAGCCTTGTAAAAACGCCCTAATCAGGAAATGATTGTCTCCACAATCACAGCACAAATGTCCAATCTAACACTGATTGCACTTGCTGCCACCCACAGCACAACCAAACACCATGACAATCCCACCGATGCATCATACACACACACACACACGTTTCTCTATCTTAGTGAGGACATTGCATAGACTTCCACTGATTTTCTATCAGGTTAATGATATTTTCTATCAGCTGACCCAACCCTACCCCTAAACTTACCGATCACAAAAATGTGCAGAACACTCGATTTAAATCAAAACATATTTTGGCAAATTTATAAGCCTTTTTAACTAGTGAGGACCAGTCAAATGGCCTCATGGGTTGTCAAAGTATAAGTAATGACATTTGGTCCTCACAATTATAGTCAAAATAAGTATACACACACACACACACACAAACAGACCAAACTATATTTTTATCTCCTAACCCAACCCTGCCCCTTACAGAAAACTTGCCTGCATTGTTAAACTTTCAGATAAACATCATTGGGTATTTTAAATAATTTTTTCCCTTGTGGGGACCACAGTCTGGTCTCCACAATGTCAAAAATGTCAGGTTTTACCATCCTTGTGGGGACATACTGTCCTTTAGGGGGTCCCCTAATGTAGGATAAATGAGTACACACACACACATGCATGTTTAATGGGGACATTCCATAGGGGAAATAGTTTTTATACTGTACAAACTGTACTTTCTGTCCCCTAACCCAACCCCTTAACCTACCCCTCACACAAAACTTTCTGCATTTTAGATTTTCAAAAAACTTCATTCTGTATGATTTATAAGCTTGTTTCCTCATGGGGATCAAAAAATGTCCCCACAAGGACAAAGAATTCGGATATTGCCATCTTTGTGGGGACATTTTGTTCCCATAACGTAGGGTATACCTGAACCACACTCACTCACTCACACACACACACACACACACACAGAGACAGAGTCGGCGCCAGCCCATACAAACTGGGGGGATTCGCGTTTCTAGAGGGGGCCTCTGTAGAATCGGTCGAACGCAGACAAACCATTCCTGTACGCAATTCACGCAGTACCTGTTTAGGATTATACACATTAGTACCGAGTACAAATTATTGTTTTGATGATATTAATAATCTACAATAGCCAAAAAGGCTATCAAGGCTTTTAAGAACAGAGAGGGAATAATTATGTCAGTTTGCTGACGATACAACGTTGTTTCTTAAAAATGAACAACACATTCCACTAGCTTTACACTCGATCAACCAGTTTTCTAGAGCTTCAGGGCTTTATTTGAACCTAAAGAAACGTGGTGTGTTAACTTTACATGAGTTTCCTTTACAGACATTATTTAATATACAAATTAAAAAGGAAGTTAAATATTTGGGAATTACAATTTCTAAAGATAGAGAAATAATGGAGAATAAAAATGTATTGAATAACATAGATAAATGTAAATCCACTCTGAACAGATGGTTACAGAGGGATCTTAACAATCTTTGGAAGGGTTATTTTGTCTAAAATGGATAGTTTGTCCAGACTTATCTACCCAGCCTTCTCCTTGCCCATATCGACAAGAATGATCAAATTAATAAATAAGGTGACTTTTAAATTTATCTGGAGAAATAAATGTCACTACATAAGAAAGGAAGATATGATTAAAAAATAAGAAGACGGTGGTGTGAATGCGATCGATTTTGATATTATGAATGGTGTTCTGAAATTGAAATGGTTAAAATCCTTCATTCAAAATAGCAGTTCTTTTTGGTTTATTGTCCCCAGTGCAATTTTTAACAAACTGGGAGGAATACATTTTTTTCTACGTTGTGATTTTGAGTGTACCTCGTTACCAGTTAAACTTTCAGCTTTCCATCAGCAAGTGCTGTTCTATTGGAAATGATTGTACAAACATAACTTCACACCTCACAACACTCCAGTTTGGAATAATAGATATATAAAGATAGGCAGAAAGTCAGTATATTTTGAGGAATGGAAATCCAAAGGGATTTGGGCGATTGCCCATTTCTTAGCTGATAATGGAAATTTGTTACTGTATAGAGAATTCTGTGAAAAATTCCAACTGCAGTGTTCTGTTAATACTTATAATAGAATAATTAGAGCCATTCCAAATCGCTGTAAGGTTAATAGTTAAAGAAGACATTTTGTACTCCAAAGTCTCCCCAGAACTGAGACAGCTCTCCTTAGAAGGTTATAATTTTTGTGATAAAAAAAATGTAGAGTCATTAGAGATTTTATTTTACAGGCTTATTATCCTAACCCTATTCGAAGGGAATACATGCTCAAAGATTTTGATATTATGGAAATTTTTACAATTTGGAAAAGCTATATATCTTTTCCTCTTCCTCCTAAAGTTAAGGAGGTGAACTTCAACATTTTAAATGAGATGTATCCTACCAATGAATTTTTAAGACTGAAATTTATTTTGGATGTGAATAACTGTGTTTTTTGTGAAACGAATATTGAAAATCTAGAGCATGTTTTCTTTCGTTGTGATTTGGTGCACCTTTTCTGGAGAGATGTACAGAACTGGCTACAGTCTATAGAGGTTGAACTCCCACCCCTTACGATGAAGTTAATTAGGTTTGGTATTTGTCTGGAAAACAAAGAGCTGGATTTTGTTATTAATTTCTTGCTTTGTCTTGGAAAGTTTTTCATTCATAAATGTAGATGGTTTAAATCTAAACCCAACTTTAACCAGTGGATGAATGAGGTTCAAATTTGGCGCAAATCTTTAGAATTGGTTAAAAACAAGAAAGCTTTCAAATTGATTTCGTTTTTGGGCCATGTATAAACTAATGTAAAAAGCCCCTATTGGTTTGTTTTATTTGTTCTATTTCTTTTCTTTTCTTCTTTATTATTGGTTTATTGTGATCTTGTTTGTCACTGGTTATGCTCAGCCTAAGGCTGTTCACGTGTTGTTAGATTATGTGGTGTTCATGTACTTTGTTTGTTTGTTGTAAATGGAAGCAT
>NW_015505195.1:2448527-2452381 GCF_001515645.1 Sinocyclocheilus grahami
AAAAAATGTAGAGTCATTAGAGATTTTATTTTACAGGCTTATTATCCTAACCCTATTCGAAGGGAATACATGCTCAAAGATTTTGATATTATGGAAATTTTTAAAATTAGGAAAAGCTATATATCTTTTCCTCTTCCTCCTAAAGTTAAGGAGGTGAACTTCAACATTTTAAATGAGATGTATCCTACCAATGAATTTTTAAGACTGAAATTTATTTTGGATGTGAATAACTGTGTTTTTTGTGAAACGAATATTGAAAATCTAGAGCATGTTTTCTTTCGTTGTGATTTGGTGCACCTTTTCTGGAGAGATGTACAGAACTGGCTACAGTCTAGAGAGGTTGAACTCCCACCACTTACCATGAAGTTAATTAGGTTTGGTATTTGTCTGGAAAACAAAGAGTTGGATTTTGTTATTAATTTCTTAGATGGTTTAAATCTAAACCCAACTTTAACCAGTGGATGAATGAGGTTCAAATTTGGCGCAAATCTTTAGAATTGGTTAAAAACAAGAAAGCTTTCAAATTGATTTCGTTTTTGGGCCATGTATAAACTAATGTTTATACAAGCCCCTATTGGTTTGTTTTATTTGTTCTATTTATTTTCTTTTCTTCTTTATTATTGGTTTATTGTGATCTTGTTTGTCACTGGTTATGCTCAGCCTAAGGCTGTTCACGTGTTGTTAGATTATGTGGTGTTCATGTACTTTGTTTGTTTGTTGTAAATGGAAGCATGATAAAAAAGAACAGACAGGGAGAGGGAGTTGACAAACGAATGGAAATGGAACACAACGCAAAGGTCTCGAGGTCAGATCGCGCAACTTTAATAGCGCGAGACTAAAAAAATCGCAGACGGAATGCAATAAAATGTCCAATAAGAACGCGTAAAATTTTAGCATCTAAATCTTATGTTGTAGTTGTAACAACAGAGACAATATTGGTGAAATTAGGTGAAATTAAATAAGTAGAGTCATTTTTGTTATCCTAAAATTTTAGTCACGCGACCAGATTTTCAATGCCAGGAAGTAAAGTTGATTCACTTCTACTTAAAATGTTGTCACATACAGAGACAGCCCTACACAGCGTGTAGTGAAATGCTTTTTACGATTCTCTGTACACAGAGTAAAACTAACATTAGAAATAAAATGCAAATAGAAAGAACACATGAATAAAAGGAACAAAGTTTAAAGCGTAATTTACTTAAGCTACTGTACTTTATTTTTTAGATTCCTTCAAAGAAAAATTACCATTCTTATGTTACCAAGAATTAAATCCCAAAATGCTGGAGATGATATTACTGCAGTGAAATATTCTGATGATTCCTTCAGCACCTTTAGGACATGGACGGACAGTCCCCAGTGAAAACACCAGAGGGCGCTAATGTACAGCTTTAAGGCTTTTTTTAACCTGACCTACAATAATCTTCACGAAATAAACCGAATTCATGTTTAGGCCTAATAAATCTTCAGAACTATAACATTTGACAAAAGGTATATGTCAGACAATACATGACAATATTATTATTATTTCTTTTCTTTTTTTTAACATTTTTTCAATAAATATTTTTTATTTACATCACGGATATGTAAAAATGTGACTATACGACTTACTAATATCCAAGTCCCTTTAAGGTATTCTAAAGTCTTTGCTAATATGAACTTAAGTACTATAATGTATCTTTAATTTAAACGAAGCACAAAGAATGCGGAGGCTTCGTCACGTGATTCACCATGGCAACGCTGGCTGTCATCAGTTCCGCGCGAGGAAAGGTGTTGAGTATTCAGAGCCGGGCAGACAGATGCGCACATAGTTTTAATGTCCTCTGGATTAAAGAAAGCTCTCTTATTATTGCTTGATTGCTTGATTCATATCAAATATCACTGCGCACCGACAAAATGAGTCATCTGAACCAAGGGTGAGTAACTAAGCTAGACCAAGTTGCAGTGTCGACTGAAATGAACTGTAAAACTACTGTCCTGTGTTAGACTGCTAGCTGCATTATGCATAATTGTATAATTTATAACAATATGCATGTAATTTTTCAGCTTTATTTTTATGACACGACACTATATGACCAAAAGCTCTTGTTACTGTGGATATGAAATGACAGAAGAGATCAACCACTCCGTAATGGACAGGCTATATTGTTTAGGCATGACTTAAAGGGATAGTTCACCCAAAAATGAAAATTCTGTCATCATTTACTCACCCTCAAGTAGTTTCAAACCTGTATGAATGTCTTTGTTCTGCAGAACACAAAGGAAGATATTCTGAAGAATGTGGGAAACAGAGCAGTTCTGGGGCACCATTGACTTCCATAGTATTTTTTTTCTCCTACTATGGAAGTCAATGGTGCTCCAAAACAGCCTGGTTACAAACTTTCTTCAAAATATCTCCCTTTCTGTTCGGCAGAACAAAGAAATTTAAACGATGACAGAATTTTCATTTTTGGGTGAACTATCCCTTTAAGGGAACGTTGTTTATTTGTTGAACATACCTCAAATCACTAGCTGTCATATTATATATATTTCTGAATTGATCATTAAGACAAAAATTAATTATATTTACGTGTAATGAGAATTAATCCATATGTTTAGACTGTCTTTCACAGGCATTATGTTTTATTTCTGAGCAATTTTAGAGAAAGACATGAATTCAAAGGGGGGCCATGGGTTAAGTGTGCTATCCATCCACACTCAATTCCAATAGAAACCAGACACTGGTAATGGTATCTACTTGGCCTGAGGATTGGTGTACAGGTTGTGTTGTCTTCTTTACAAACACCGAGGGGAATCAAATCTGTATCGGAAAAAGCCAGGCAGACAAACAGTCGAGCATTTCCAAGACTACACTTGACACAGATGTAGAGCGTTCACCTCAAGCTGAAATCCTTGGCACTGGTGGCCTTGAGGATCACTAAATCATTCCATCAGCCTGCTAGGGCCCATCTTTACATTACAAGTTCATCATGCCTGGGATGAGATATTTGAATGTTTTAATGTGCCTAGCAGCAGGCCGGTTTCTACTGGGATTACAGATACTGACAGATTTATGTATTTATTTATTTTTGAAATAGTGTAACATATTGACATTATCAAAGCTCAGGAATACAGTGTTGATAATATTTTTGTCCATGTAGTCTTATTTCAGCTTACAGTAGCTTAACTGACAAACATCTGACCGGATACTTCAACAATGCTGGAATACGAAGACATCTTAAGAAAGTTGGTCTGGTATGTGCACATTTTAGAAAGTCAATCTAGAAAATTATGTTATGATTATTCTATGAGATTAGCCTAGAATTTAGATCATTCTAAAAAGTTTCAAAATTTACAAACTAACATACGTTGATCTCAATGAATGTTGTATCAAAAGTTATAGAATGTAATTGGCATTCTAATAAAGATCACTTTAGATAACTTGTTAAAAGATGAAAGGAAAGACACTTTATGTCATACAAGATCAGATGCATCAGTCATTAAATGCAGGTGCATGTGCTTCAGATCACTCGGAGCGGCCGGATTGTTCCCGATAAGGAGTACAAGCACAAGCTGATCCAGCGAACACATCAGAGACATGTGAGGGAGTGTCTAGCTCAGGCCATTTTTCACAAAGTGCTAGACATGGAGGTGAGAGCATTATACAGTCTACAGGTGCTTTATCAGAAGCTCTATTATCCTAGACTGTTTAGTGTCAAAAAGTAAGGGCACTGATGTGAGATTTTTACAGTATAAAAGGCAGTATTTATGTATAAAGATCAGTTTAAATGAATCGGTAATCTAACCTCAAATATATATATATATATATATATATATATATATATATATATATATATATATATATATATATATTTTTT
>NW_015505195.1:2452468-2477361 GCF_001515645.1 Sinocyclocheilus grahami
AAGCCCCTATTGGTTTGTTTTATTTGTTCTATTTATTTTCTTTTCTTCTTTATTATTGGTTTATTGTGATCTTGTTTGTCACTGGTTATGCTCAGCCTAAGGCTGTTCACGTGTTGTTAGATTATGTGGTGTTCATGTACTTTGTTTGTTTGTTGTAAATGGAAGCATGATAAAAAAGAACAGACAGGGAGAGGGAGTTGACAAACGAATGGAAATGGAACACAACGCAAAGGTCTCGAGGTCAGATCGCGCAACTTTAATAGCGCGAGACTAAAAAAATCGCAGACGGAATGCAATAAAATGTCCAATAAGAACGCGTAAAATTTTAGCATCTAAATCTTATGTTGTAGTTGTAACAACAGAGACAATATTGGTGAAATTAGGTGAAATTAAATAAGTAGAGTCATTTTTGTTATCCTAAAATTTTAGTCACGCGACCAGATTTTCAATGCCAGGAAGTAAAGTTGATTCACTTCTACTTAAAATGTTGTCACATACAGAGACAGCCCTACACAGCGTGTAGTGAAATGCTTTTTACGATTCTCTGTACACAGAGTAAAACTAACATTAGAAATAAAATGCAAATAGAAAGAACACATGAATAAAAGGAACAAAGTTTAAAGCGTAATTTACTTAAGCTACTGTACTTTATTTTTTAGATTCCTTCAAAGAAAAATTACCATTCTTATGTTACCAAGAATTAAATCCCAAAATGCTGGAGATGATATTACTGCAGTGAAATATTCTGATGATTCCTTCAGCACCTTTAGGACATGGACGGACAGTCCCCAGTGAAAACACCAGAGGGCGCTAATGTACAGCTTTAAGGCTTTTTTTAACCTGACCTACAATAATCTTCACGAAATAAACCGAATTCATGTTTAGGCCTAATAAATCTTCAGAACTATAACATTTGACAAAAGGTATATGTCAGACAATACATGACAATATTATTATTATTTCTTTTCTTTTTTTTAACATTTTTTCAATAAATATTTTTTATTTACATCACGGATATGTAAAAATGTGACTATACGACTTACTAATATCCAAGTCCCTTTAAGGTATTCTAAAGTCTTTGCTAATATGAACTTAAGTACTATAATGTATCTTTAATTTAAACGAAGCACAAAGAATGCGGAGGCTTCGTCACGTGATTCACCATGGCAACGCTGGCTGTCATCAGTTCCGCGCGAGGAAAGGTGTTGAGTATTCAGAGCCGGGCAGACAGATGCGCACATAGTTTTAATGTCCTCTGGATTAAAGAAAGCTCTCTTATTATTGCTTGATTGCTTGATTCATATCAAATATCACTGCGCACCGACAAAATGAGTCATCTGAACCAAGGGTGAGTAACTAAGCTAGACCAAGTTGCAGTGTCGACTGAAATGAACTGTAAAACTACTGTCCTGTGTTAGACTGCTAGCTGCATTATGCATAATTGTATAATTTATAACAATATGCATGTAATTTTTCAGCTTTATTTTTATGACACGACACTATATGACCAAAAGCTCTTGTTACTGTGGATATGAAATGACAGAAGAGATCAACCACTCCGTAATGGACAGGCTATATTGTTTAGGCATGACTTAAAGGGATAGTTCACCCAAAAATGAAAATTCTGTCATCATTTACTCACCCTCAAGTAGTTTCAAACCTGTATGAATGTCTTTGTTCTGCAGAACACAAAGGAAGATATTCTGAAGAATGTGGGAAACAGAGCAGTTCTGGGGCACCATTGACTTCCATAGTATTTTTTTTCTCCTACTATGGAAGTCAATGGTGCTCCAAAACAGCCTGGTTACAAACTTTCTTCAAAATATCTCCCTTTCTGTTCGGCAGAACAAAGAAATTTAAACGATGACAGAATTTTCATTTTTGGGTGAACTATCCCTTTAAGGGAACGTTGTTTATTTGTTGAACATACCTCAAATCACTAGCTGTCATATTATATATATTTCTGAATTGATCATTAAGACAAAAATGAATTATATTTACGTGTAATTAGAGTTCATCCATATGTTTAGACTGTCTTTCACAGGCATTATGTTTTATTTCTGAGCAATTTTAGAGAAAGACATGAATTCAAAGGGGGGCCATGGGTTAAGTGTGCTATCCATCCACACTCAATTCCAATAGAAACCAGACACTGGTAATGGTATCTACTTGGCCTGAGGATTGGTGTACAGGTTGTGTTGTCTTCTTTACAAACACCGAGGGGAATCAAATCTGTATCGGAAAAAGCCAGGCAGACAAACAGTCGAGCATTTCCAAGACTACACTTGACACAGATGTAGAGCGTTCACCTCAAGCTGAAATCCTTGGCACTGGTGGCCTTGAGGATCACTAAATCATTCCATCAGCCTGCTAGGGCCCATCTTTACATTACAAGTTCATCATGCCTGGGATGAGATATTTGAATGTTTTAATGTGCCTAGCAGCAGGCCGGTTTCTACTGGGATTACAGATACGGACAGATTTATGTATTTATTTATTTTTGAAATAGTGTAACATATTGACATTATCAAAGCTCAGGAATACAGTGTTGATAATATTTTTGTCCATGTAGTCTTATTTCAGCTTACAGTAGCTTAACTGACAAACATCTGACCGGATACTTCAACAATGCTGGAATACGAAGACATCTTAAGAAAGTTGGTCTGGTATGTGCACATTTTAGAAAGTCAATCTAGAAAATTATGTTATGATTATTCTATGAGATTCTATTGTTACTGTAGAGATGAAACAACAGAAAGAGATCAACCACTCCTTAATGGACAGGCTATATTGTTCAGGCATGACTTGTTTATTGTATATCAAGGGAATGTTGTTTATTTGTTGAACATGCCTCGAATCTCTAGCTGTCATATTAATTCTATGTCTTAATTGATAATTAAGACAAAAATGAATTATATTTAGCCTAAGTGTAATTAGAATGAATCCATATGTTTAGACTGTTTTCACAGTCATTGTTTTATTTCGGAACAATTTTAGAGAGAGACATGAATTCAGAGGGGGCCATGGGTTAAGTGTGCTATCCATCCACACTCAATTCCAATAGAAACCAGACACTGGTAATGGTATCTACTTGGCCTGAGGATTGGTGTACAGGTTGTGTTGTCTTCTTTACAAACACCGAGGGGAATCAAATCTGTATCGGAAAAAGCCAGGCAGACAAACAGTCGAGCATTTCCAAGACTACACTTGACACAGATGTAGAGCGTTCACCTCAAGCTGAAATCCTTGGCACTGGTGGCCTTGAGGATCACTAAATCATTCCATC
The DNA here is from genome assembly GCF_001515645.1 of Sinocyclocheilus grahami. Classification (NCBI taxonomy): domain Eukaryota; kingdom Metazoa; phylum Chordata; class Actinopteri; order Cypriniformes; family Cyprinidae; genus Sinocyclocheilus; species Sinocyclocheilus grahami. The sequence continues at coordinate 2,455,755 of NW_015505195.1, forward strand.
AGCCTGCTAGGGCCCATCTTTACATTACAAGTTCATCATGCCTGGGATGAGATATTTGAATGTTTTAATGTGCCTAGCAGCAGGCCGGTTTCTACTGGGATTACAGATACTGACAGATTTATGTATTTATTTATTTTTGAAATAGTGTAACATATTGACATTATCAAAGCTCAGGAATACAGTGTTGATAATATTTTTGTCCATGTAGTCTTATTTCAGCTTACAGTAGCTTAACTGACAAACATCTGACCGGATACTTCAACAATGCAGGAATACGAAGACATCTTAAGAAAGTTGGTCTGGTATGTGCACATTTTAGAAAGTCAATCTAGAAAATGATGTTATGATTATTCTATGAGATTAGCCTAGAATTTAGATCATTCTAAAAAGTTTCAAAATTTACAAACTAACATACGTTGATCTCAATGAATGTTGTATCAAAAGTTATAGAATGTAATTGGCATTCTAATAAAGATCACTTTAGATAACTTGTTAAAAGATGAAAGGAAAGACACTTTATGTCATACAAGATCAGATGCATCAGTCATTAAATGCAGGTGCATGTGCTTCAGATCACTCGGAGCGGCCGGATTGTTCCCGATAAGGAGTACAAGCACAAGCTGATCCAGCGAACACATCAGAGACATGTGAGGGAGTGTCTAGCTCAGGCCATTTTTCACAAAGTGCTAGACATGGAGGTGAGAGCATTATACAGTCTACAGGTGCTTTATCAGAAGCTCTATTATCCTAGACTGTTTAGTGTCAAAAAGTAAGGGCACTGATGTGAGATTTTTACAGTATAAAAGGCAGTATTTATGTATAAAAATCAGTTTAAATGAATCGGTAATCTAACCTCAAATATATATATATATATATATATATATATATATATATACATATCATTTCTGTAATATATTTAAGGTAACAGGTAATATTAAGAATTAATATCAATATAATTTTTATGTATTTTATTATTATAATTTTGTAATTTGTAGACTATACTATGTATTTATTCTATTATATAGTTCAAGTTAAAAGGTACATAAAACAAAAAACATTGGGATACACTGTACTAGACTTCTCACATAATCAAATAAAATTTATGAACTAAAGCAAACTTAAGGAAAAGAAAAAGAAAAAGTTTTTCTAGATATTTTACTTTTCCACTGTTTATTCAGCGCCTTCGTCAAACTGAGATCAGGAGAAAGCTTGAGGAATTTGCACGGAGGGAACGAATCCACAAAATGAAGGTTTGTCATTTTTACAGAACTCCTTTCAGACTCAAACTGGCCTTGGTGACATGATAATAAAGTTAATTTTGTGATTTAACATTTTGAATTTTATGTTAGGCTGAGCGCACCAAGAGATATGAAGATGAACCAATGCTAATGCTGTCACCCCGGCCACCCACAAGGCCAAAGATCTCACACACACGGCATTCTGGGCCGGAGGAAGAGCATTCTGAGTCAACAGAATCTGTAAGTGTATAATGGGTAAAATCGCTTTATGATCTAACCATTTATTTTCAGTTTACATACTGTACATTACAATTAGTAGGTACCTCCTCCGTAATAAATGTGCTTCAATGCTGTATTATAAATTATTGTTTTCCTAGTGATGTGCTGTCATTTTATATCTGCTTGTGTTTATTCTAGATAGTTACCGAGCTAGCCTTAATAGTTGCTAAATTGCAGATTCAGATCATTGTTTGCTCATCAGGCTCTGACATGTTTAGCAGAAGGTGATATGAAGTGTTGTGGTTGTTCCAATCATGGATGTTTGCCTGTTGACGGTGCCTGGAGAGTTACTGCTCCAGTAAACTGATGACACATGAGCTTGATTGTTTGCTCTGGTTTCTCTAGATATGTTTTTGTAAACCCACATGTTAAGCTCTTAGTTTTACTAGTTTAAAATCTCCTTAAAAATGGAAGTAGTTTTGACTTTATTTTTTTTAAATAAAGATGATTTGACTTGACTTTAATATTGTACAATTAATGCAATTGGAATTTTAGTGTATATATAACTCCTTTCCGATAATGTACAAGTGTTGCATTAGTAGGACATGTCTTAAGCATGTATATTCAGCATATTTTAAATTTGGTAATTGAGTTATTGTCTTACTCCTGTAGCCGAGTTCCTCCAGGCCAAACACGGCTCCAGGGAAGATGCAGAGGCCTATTCGACTCAAGCCCCTGAACAGCAATAGTGCCACGGCCTCTCTGAAGAGAACTTCCCCTCGACACAGACCCCGGGACCATGACTCCTCCAATGACACCGATCAGCCCCTCAGTTATACGGTGAGATCATCTTGAGGTCCTAATACTTACACTTAATACTAACCCCTCATCACGGGTTACCGACAAAGCACAAATCACACTCAAACATCTAATATTACTAATTTGCATACTGCTCTGCTGATGTATCAAAGATCAACTTTTTTGTGTGTTCCTGTAGGAAAGAAAAATCACAAATTAGATATCTTTAATATCTCTGTTGTTACTTCTGGAGGGAAATATGAATAAATAGTGAGAAAATATGTATCTTGTATAGTATTTCAGAAGAAATCCCAAAAGTGTCTCAAATTGTTCTCAGATTTGTAGAGATACCATTAAGTCTGTTAAATCAAAAGATTTCGATATGAATATTATAAATAATATTATAATATTTTAAATATTGCTCATAAAATTCTTCTAAAACCAAATGATCAAAGCTATGATTTTCACATTATTTTTATCATTGAATGTTTGATTAATCAAAAGTCTTAATTATTTTACTGTAAGTCAACAATTGTCTTTCGATTTGGTAGTTTTATTTCTTATACAGATTTCTTCAGAGCCATAAACTAGTAGTTTTTGTAATTTGTAGATGTTTTTGTATTTTATATATATATATATATACAGTGGGTACGGAAATTATTCAGACCCCCTTAAATTTTTCACTCTTTGTTATATTGCAGCCATTTGCTAAAATCATGTAAGTTATTTTTTTTTCCTCATTAATGTACACACAGCACCCCATATTGACAGAAAAACACAGAATTGTTGACATTTTTGCAGATTTATTAAAAAAGAAAAACTGAAATATCTCATGGTCCTAAGTATTCAGACCCTTTGCTCAGTATTTAGTAGAAGCACCCTTTTGATCTAATACAGCCATGAGTCTTTTTGGGAAAGATGCAACAAGTTTTTCACACCTGGATTTGGGGATCCTCTGCCATTCCTCCTTGCAGATCCTCTCCAGTTCTGTCAGGTTGGATGGTAAACGTTGGTGGACAGCCATTTTTAGGTCTCTCCAGAGATGCTCAATTGGGTTTTAAGTCAGGGCTCTGGCTGGGCCATTCAAGAACAGTCACAGAGTTGTTGTGAAGCCACATTAGCTGTATTTTAGCTGTATATATATATATATATGTGTGTGTGTGTGTGTGTGTGTGTCTATGTATTCTTTTATATATCAAGTTAAACTAAATTAAAACGAGAAAATGGCAATTAGATGAAATACGTTTTTTTTATATTTAATTTTATTTCAGTTTCCGTTTTAAATTTTAGTTATCTATAATAACTCTGCCTCACAGTAATACTATTTTTATCTCTCTGGGTTGTTTTATAGCTGGACAGAGACGCCATGAAACATTTGACCACGACAGACTTCTCTAGCACTGTCTCGCCCTACCGTCTTCCTGTCATTAACAACTATGTGACCCCTGTGCCACCCCTCACAAAGAAGAAGGAAAGAGGGCCGAGAGCGAACGGCTCACTCAGGGGTCGAAAGTTAAGACCCACTACGGCACCAACAGCTGCTACAGAGGTCAGTATGTTGAAGTTATTTACTGAGTATTCAGGGATGTGAAGGTTGACGAAGCCATTAAAATAAATCTTCAATCACATATATTCTGCTATTCCTGTGTCTGTAGCCATCTTCTCTCCAGAGGACATCAGCCCAGAGTAAAGTGTTAGTAAGCATGGTGTACTTTGGGAAGAGTGTTCACCTGTCCCATGATCTGATGGACCTCAGAGATGAGGTGAAGGTCTTTCAGCAGCACTGTGGAGGAGAGAACCTGTGTGTCTACAAAGGGAATCTGAGAGAGGGAGGTCAGTGTAGGTCTCTGTACACCTGTGCTTTGCAATTTATATCTTAAGAACACCATGAATTGAGTTACACTATTGATCTGGGGGCTTTTTGATAATAAGTGGTTCTAACCTGGCAGTGTTGCATATATTAGAATATATTTTGCATTTATTATGTGATTCTCCTTGTTGATTATAAGGCACATTCATCAAAAGCAAATGGAAATTAACTTTCTTTGCTTACCTTTACATGTAGAAGTGTTCCAGTTTGTGTCAAGACGTCACCAAGGATTTCCCTTCAGTCTTACATTCTTCCTGAATGGCCTGCAAGTGGATCGGCTCAGCTCCTGCTGTGAGTTCAAACACAGGAAAGGCTCTCGGCTGGGGGGCAGACACGGACACTTTGGATTTTGCGGTGTGGAGGGAGCCTCTCCATGCTACAAGTAATGAAAATGTATATTTCAATTATATTTTTGTGCTCATTGTAAAAATCAAGAACAAAATCTTTGCAGTTTCGTAGAGAAAGAAACATAGCTACAAATATCCCAGTTATACAACATAGCTATACAAATATTTTTTTGGTTTTCCAACTTTAACTTTAAATTCCTCTTAAATAATTGTGTCATATCGGATCAAGTTTAGTGATAGAAAACACATTTATATTAGCAAGGATGATATTTACATTTACTTTGAATCATTTAGCAGACGCTATTACTGAAATAAATGAACTTTTCCACGACATTCTAATTTATTGAGATGCACCTGTATATATATATACATAGGTTTATAATGGTTTATTATATATATTAAGCAGCATGACTGTTTTTAACATTGATAATAATGCCAAATAAGCATATCAGAATGATTTCTGAATGATCATGTATCATTGAAGACTGCAATAATGGCTGCTGAAAATTCAACTTTATCACAGGAATAAACTTAATTTTAAAATGTATTAAAATAGAAAACAGTTATTTTTTTAAATTTCACAATATTACTATTTTTACTGTATTTTTGACCAAATGCAGCCTTGTTGAGGATAATGTTTTAAAAATCTTACTGACCACATGGTAGCATTATATCGACCACCACACTGCCTATTTATCATTATTGGCTTTGGCCATTGAAAAAAACCCACATTGGTCCACCACTAATCAAGATGCATTATGGTTTTGTATGATGTAATTCTTCAGGTGTATTATTGCCATGGGCTTGGACAAAAAACCCACCCCTCCTCAAAAAAGAGTGAAAGAGGAGCTGCCAACCTCTAAATCCCCTGATGCTAAGGAGGCCACGGATGTAGATGAGGACATAGAGACACAGTCTAATGCAGAGCTTGACACGCCTCAGGAAATGGAGACAGAACCTAATCGAGAAACAACAGGACAGAAAACGACCAAAGATGGTACAAACTCTACGAGTTTCCTGATTTCAAAAACACAACCTTTAATTGATGCTTCTGCAGGGCTATTTGAACGTAGCACAACAACAAATTAACTTGTGATTACATGCAAGATAAAAAAATAAACATTGTTGGTTAAAAAACAGTTTAAATCTCAGCTGTTGTATATAACTTTAGAAATTGTGTGTTTCCATTGTTTGACAAGTAGAGCATGACACTAGCAACACCAAGGTCATGGCTTTGAATCCCATAGAACACATACTGATAAAATGTGTATGTTAAATACACAAAAGTCATTTTGGTCATTTGTATTGCATCTTTAAAGGATTAGTTCACTTTCAAATTAAAATTCCCTGATAATTTACTGACCCCCATGTCATCCAAGATGTTTACGTCTTTCTTTCTTCAGTCGAAAAGAAATTAAGGTTTTTGATGAAAACATTCCAGGATTATTCTCTTTATAGTGGACTTCAACGGCTACCAAACGGTTGAAGGTCAAAATTACAGTTTCAGTGCAGCTTCAAAGGGCTCTACACGACACCAGACGAGGAATAAGGGTCTTATCTAGCGAAACGACCAGTCATTTTCTAAAAAAAAAAAAAAAGTTTATGTTTTATAAACAAAAATGTGCGCCTTGCACTGCTCTGCTATGCGCGTCCATGACTTCACGTAATATGCAATTATGTTGAAAAGGTCACGCTTGATGTAGGTGGAAGTTAGGTTTCAAAAGATGCAAAGTGCGCATTTTTGTTTATAAAGCATATACCTTTTTTTTTTTTGAAAATGACTGGTCGTTTCACTAGATAAGACCCTTATTCCTCGTCTGGTATCGTGTAGAGCCCTTTGAAGCTGCACTGAAACTGTAATTTTGACCTTCAACTGTTTGGTAGCCGTTGAAGTCCATTTTAAGGAGAATAATCCTGGTTTTGACCAAATGCAGCCTTGTTGAGGATAATGTTTTAAAAATATTACTGACCACATGGTAGCATTATATCGACCACCACACTGCCTATTTATCATTATTGGCTTTGGCCATTGAAAAAAACCCACATTGGTCCACCACTAATCAAGATGCATTATGGTTTTGTATGATGTAATTCTTCAGGTGTATTATTGCCATGGGCTTGGACAAAAAACCCACCCCTCCTCAAAAAAGAGTGAAAGAGGAGCTGCCAACCTCTAAATCCCCTGATGCTAAGGAGGCCACGGATGTAGATGAGGACATAGAGACACAGTCTAATGCAGAGCTTGACACGCCTCAGGAAATGGAGACAGAACCTAATCGAGAAACAACAGGACAGAAAACGACCAAAGATGGTACAAACTCTACGAGTTTCCTGATTTCAAAAACACAACCTTTAATTGATGCTTCTGCAGGGCTATTTGAACGTAGCACAACAACAAATTAACTTGTGATTACATGCAAGATAAAAAAATAAACATTGTTGGTTAAAAAACAGTTTAAATCTCAGCTGTTGTATATAACTTTAGAAATTGTGTGTTTCCATTGTTTGACAAGTAGAGCATGACACTAGCAACACCAAGGTCATGGCTTTGAATCCCATAGAACACATACTGATAAAATGTGTATGTTAAATACACAAAAGTCATTTTGGTCATTTGTATTGCATCTTTAAAGGATTAGTTCACTTTCAAATTAAAATTCCCTGATAATTTACTGACCCCCATGTCATCCAAGATGTTTACGTCTTTCTTTCTTCAGTCGAAAAGAAATTAAGGTTTTTGATGAAAACATTCCAGGATTATTCTCTTTATAGTGGACTTCAACGGCTACCAAACGGTTGAAGGTCAAAATTACAGTTTCAGTGCAGCTTCAAAGGGCTCTACACGACACCAGACGAGGAATAAGGGTCTTATCTAGCGAAACGACCAGTCATTTTCTAAAAAAAAAAAAAAAGTTTATGTTTTATAAACAAAAATGTGCGCCTTGCACTGCTCTGCTATGCGCGTCCATGACTTCACGTAATATGCAATTATGTTGAAAAGGTCACGCTTGATGTAGGTGGAAGTTAGGTTTCAAAAGATGCAAAGTGCGCATTTTTGTTTATAAAGCATATACCTTTTTTTTTTTTGAAAATGACTGGTCGTTTCACTAGATAAGACCCTTATTCCTCGTCTGGTATCGTGTAGAGCCCTTTGAAGCTGCACTGAAACTGTAATTTTGACCTTCAACTGTTTGGTAGCCGTTGAAGTCCATTTTAAGGAGAATAATCCTGGAAAGTTTTCATCAAAAACCTTAATTTCTTTTCGACTGAAGAAAGACAGACAAACATTTTGGATGACATGGGGGTGAGTATATTATCAGGAAATTTTAATTTGAAAGTGAACTAGTCAAGTCAAGTCACCTTTATTTATATAGCGCTTTTAACAATACAGATTGTGACAAAGCAACTGAACAGCATTAATTAGGAAAATAGTGTCAATAATGCAAAATGACAATAGTAAACACTCATTTTTCAGTTAAAGACAGTTCATCATTGAATTCAGTGATGTCAACATCCAGCTCAATTAATTTAAACTAATCCTTTAAATTAATTGCTTTGACCTTGACATTTATGCCATGCTCTCATATAGACTATGAGGAAGACTTTGAGGCAGATGATGAAGGCCCAGTTGAAGATGGTGATGAAGCAGTGGAAAATCCAGCTTCTGTTGCTACTGGGGAAGAAAAAGAATCTGAGATCAGGGATGAAAATTACATAAATGAAGAGAAAAGCAACTCTGACAGCGATGACACCAATATGTCCAGTAAATGTTACTTTTTCACACTATTCAGCAACATGTCAAGATTGTTAAACACCTAAAACCAACAGATTATTTGTCTTCTTCTTTCAGAGGTCAAAAGGGCATCATCTGTCTCATCTGGTCGAACATCCAGCTTGTCCAGCAGTGACAATGACAACAGAGAAAGAGAAATTGTGGAGGACACCAAAGAAATCACCACTACTGATGTTCCAGAGGAGAGCTTACATGCAGAGGAAGTTCTCACCACAGCTGAGACCAAACCGGAGGAGACAGAGGTCACAGAGTCCAGCGATGTTACATTGCCTCAAGCTGCAGTGGAAGATTCTGGGACACAGGATAATCCAGGGGATGGCATGGAGAAGAGCGACCTGGAAATGTTAGAAGACACAGACAAGAAAGAGGGAACTGAAGGTGAGCAATCTGGGGAGGATGCCAAACCTTTAAATAAGCCACAAGAAAATGAACCTGAGAGAGGTGAGTGTCTGCATGTAAACTAGTGCTGTGTGTCTGTCATGATCAAACCTTGTGTGTTTATTCATGTTGGCTTTTACAACATCAGAACTGGAGGGTCTTTTTTTTTGCTATTTGACTTTCTACTTTCAGCTTTGATTGCTGCAAGATAAACAAGGTGTTTAGTTACTTCACACAGCATTTATAATTAAAGCTTTAGTGTCATTTGTTGGATGTTAAAATACTTTCTCCTATCCCATCTTAATAAGACATCTGTTTTTACATTTTTTTGTGTCGCTACAGGCACAGAAAGTACACATTTCAGCTTTAACTAATTAGCATATTTTATTACCCTGTTACTACCTGAAATACTTTACTTACCTTTACCCGAGGAGAGCATGATGACACGTTTTTTTTGCAAGTACATGACCTCACTATTTACTCGAGTTCTGATTGTGTTAAAAGCAGAACATATGTTACACACTTCTCTGTGTAATTGTCAAGGCCACTCAGAGCCCAGTTTGTTTAACTGTAGGTGGTCTTGCAAACATCATTGTATTAAATGGTTTGTGTTATCAAATGTGGTTTTAATTGCATGTTATTTGTTTCCCGTAAGCATACTGCTCAGTATAAACCAATCTGTCTTGACTCTTACAATCCATCAAGGTTTAGACTCATTTTTGAGTTATATTTTTTTAAATATGACAAGTGCACTGCAAAACAATCTATAAAGTGTAGTATGCATTACATGTTGGCTCTTGTGGGTTTGCTAATTTAATTGCTGGGAATAGAGAGCAGTGTTTTCTATTTGTGATTTTGTGTTAAGTTTCTGATTTCAGTGTGTTTGATTCATAATGTGCATCTAGCAATTTTTTATGTTTTCCGTTACACAATTAAATACACTGTTTGGCTTAATTGGTTGTTGTGTAAAATTCATGTGTATTCTCATCAGATATGGTTATGGATCCTTTTTTGGCAACTGTCCAGTGTGAAAACATTTAAGTGATTGATCGCTGCATGCTGTGTTCCCAGTCAGTGTGTTTGCTGTGCTTGTGGTAATAAACTTTTGAGTAACTGTTTCATTTACACTATTATTTTTTTCCCAATGCTTCTAGATTTCATTTCGAAATATGTTTCATATTAAATTCATCCCACTAATTATGTGACTGTTGTTCATTTAGTTAATTCACTTTCAAGATAACATTAACATTTTATTATGGATATCATATGTCTCATTCCCTGTGACTATAAACAGCCAAGTCAATGCAGGAGAAGTTGGCTGAGGCCATTTTGAAGCAATCTCAATGTAGTTCAGAGCCAGAGTTTAGTGATACAAGCACAGAGGAAGATGAAGGGGCCTCAGTGAAGACCCAAAATGATGGCCAAGGTAAATAAAGTTGTCGTCTTTTCGTCATTTATTTCCAAAATAGCACTAGTAAAGATAAATTTTTTACACAACAAATTAGTCTCTGCAGTGCTCAGACAAAAACATTGTTCGTTTTGTGTTTGTAAAAATGTATGAATCTGAAATGGTTTTATTATAAATGCTCACTTTTACAGGAGCCGAAATGGCTGATATCACTTTGCCTCAACCATCAAACACACAAAATGATATTCCAGATGAAAGTGAAGCCAACTCACGGGAGGCTGAATGTGAGGAAAGGGTGCATGTTGAGATGGGTCAGCCTGCAAAAGAGACAAATACACAAGAACTGCATTTCCACACAGAAGAAGTAAACCAAGAAATAGATGAGACTAAGGAAGGAGTGGAAATTTTAGACATGGAGGAAAAGCAGACGGAAGAACAAAGTGAGAGTACAAATGAGGTTGAACAACCAGGTAAAAGAGAGGAAGTGAAAACTGAAACTGAGGAGGCACAAGAGAAAGTTATGGATGGGTACAATACAATTGAAGAGGTACAAGATTCATTAGTACAAGAACCAGAGACACATGCTGAAACGCTGGATACTGAAAATACAGACACTGAGGTTCCAGAGATGGAGGGAGAGGGTTCGGCATCTCAGACAGAGAATGGTACAGAAACAGGTGCAGGTGACACTGAGAGGCAGCGAGACACTGATGACGCAGATCAGAACATAGAGAGGAGAAGCGATGGACAGACTGACAGAGATGAAAGAGAAGACCTAGCAGATGAGGCTGGGGATGATAGGTCAACTGGGGAAATGGTACAGGAGACAGATGGCAAGGTGGATGATGGGGGCTCTGTTGGTAAGGTGGAAGATGGAGACAAATCTAGTGAAGATAAGGCAGAGGAGGAAGCTACAGAAAAGCTAGAGGTTGAGGATAGAATTGAAAATCTGGGAACAGAAGAGGCAGGGAAACCTGGGGAAGAAGAGACCCAAGGTAGTGAGAAAGAAAATGAGGATGGCCATGATTTAAGTGCAGAAGATAAAGAAAATGAGGACAGTACAGAAAAAGGTGAAGATAGGGTGAATGATGAACATAACGAAGGTGAAGCTGAAGAACTGTCTATTGAGGCTGGGAATAGACAAAATAAGTCAGAGGGTAGTCAAGATGTGAGGACACAGGGTAATGAAATAGAGGATGATAGCCTGAATGATGAACAGAATGAAACAGAAAATGGAGAACAGGTTAGAAATATAATTAGTGTTGAGGCAGAGGAAGAAGGGCATGAAAAACCAAACAGTGAGGATGATATTGGAGGAGAAACCAAAAAAGTGAAAGACGAAACAATGGAAGATGTGGTTCAGAAAGAGGAAGAAGAAGCAGAGGTGGAGGAAAAGAAGATAGATGAGATGGCAGAGGGAACAGATGGAAATTGTGTAGAGAATGAGTTAGAAACAGGTGAAAATTTGGTAGAAGATCCAGAGAAAGAGGTGACAGATATGAACAAAATTAGTAAGAATACATTAGATACAGAGAATGGAAAAGAAGAGGCATTTTCTGATGAAAATACAGCCCAAAAACTAGAAGTCAACTTTGAGGACCAAAATGAGGAATCTGTTTCAAAGGAAGAACAAAATGAAACTGGTTCAAGGGGGGCACCCAATGATGACACAGTGGCCAGTACCAAGGAAGAAGTAAATGAACCTACTGGGGTGAATAATGACCTACTGGATAGTAACATAGATGCTGAAAATGGAGAAAGACAAGATGTCAGTCTTGAGGAGGCTGAGAAGGTAGAAGAATATCTCCAAGAGGAATTGCAAGACAAATCAGAGAGTGAGACAACTGGTGATAGGGCTCAAAATGTTTTAGATGATTATGAAAAGCCAGAAATTGATAAAGATATGAAAGAAGAAGAAAAAGATGTTGACAACGAGCAAGAGACTGAAAACAAGTCAGATGCTGAACTTGTTCCGTCAGAAAGAGAGTCTCAATTGGGCGATGAACATGAGGACCAGTCCAGTGACAATCAAAAAGCAGACAAACAGGATGACAAAGAAGAGGGTGATAAAGAATCGGAAACATCTGCAACAACATTCATAGAAAATGTAACCTCTCAGATAACCCAGGAGATGGTCAATAAGGATACAGAAAATGACATTGTCTCGGCAGATGCCACAGCAGAAGAACCAAATAAGTCAGAACTGAAAGCTACCGACACTGAACTGAGAAGTAGAGGTGCTCCTGAAGTAATGGATGTTGATCCAGTGGAACCTCTGGAGAAGAAAGGAAATTCTGTAAATAATGATGGTGGCTCATCTGTTTCCCATTCACTGGAATCACAGCCTGTGGAGAAAGTCAAAAAAGGGGTCAAAGGTCCAGTTCTGAGCATCGATTCAGAGGATCTCACCATTCATTCAGCAGCTTTAACTAAAGCAGTTGGGGTGGATCTAGTAAGTAACTGGATTAACATACACCAAGAATCAAGGTATTTTCAGACATTCATCGAGCCCCTTGATGAAGAGGGTCTCATCTTGGAAGAAACCAAGGAGAGGCTAAATGGTGAAGTATTAAATGCTACAGATACACCAACAAGTACTGATATTGAGGGCCTTGATGAAACACTCAAGAGTAGAGATGAAACTGCAACTCCTGTAAGGAAAATTCTCAATGAGAACACAGAGTCTGTGGCTGAAAGCTTGAAAACAGAGACTAAAATTGAGGCCATAGAAGCAGATGCTCACAGTAATCACTCTAAAGACAGCATACATACCTCAACAAAAGATGAAAGAGTCCAGGAGGCTGGAGATACTAGAGGTTCTTTGGTCACTACTTGGTCAAGACAGAGTAATGATGAACACACCAATCAAAAAGACACTGCTGGACAAGAAACTTCAATGTCAGATGATGTCATAAACCTAGAGACAACAGCAACATCTGAAGACATTAAAGACCGAGCACCATCTGAAACTGAACAACAGGATGTATCTACAAATGTCGACCTGAATGCAAAAGAGTCAGAAAGAAGTAATCAACAAAATATGACTGGTGAAACCACACATTTATCCCAAACAGAGGAAGCAAGTAACAAAGAGACCCTGGAGAGTTCAGAACACAATTTGCAACCTGAACATGTATCTCAGACGGAGTGTATCGAGCCTCAGAGTCCGACAATCACAGTAGTTACAGACCTCACAATCATCAATAAATCGGAAAACAGGAGCCAAGACGACACTGCAAGTGTAGACTTCCATTCTAGACAGTCAGATGGAAGCAGAAACGTGGACGGAAACAGGAGAACGAAAGTAATTGATGGTCATTTCAAACAGACTCTCACCAGCAGAGACACTTTAAGCACTTTCTCATTGGATGACTCAAGGTTTTTTGGGCCCACAGGATATCCCAGATTAACAACTGCTCACACGGAGAACAGTTATTAGTACAATGGTAAATCCTTCATCTAACCCAGGGCTGTCCAATCCTTCTCCTGTCCTACCGAGTTTAGGTCCAACCCCAATTAAACATATCTGAACCAGTTAATCAAGGTCTTCAGGATTACTAGAACTTCCAGACAGGTGTGTTGGGGCAAGTTTGAACTAAACTCTGTAAGACATTGGCCTTCCAGGAGCGGGATTGGAAACCCCTGCCTTAACCCATATTAATGGGTTTAAAATAATGGCACTTGCTTTTAGTGAGTCCTGTGTGCTTGGTAGGGAAGCTATCAACAGCCCACTGAAAATAGACACCGTAGGAGACACACAGCACAAATAATTTAATTATTCATGATGTGGAGCCCTCCAGTTGGTCAGGCTGCACTAGCAGTATACGGATGTACTTCAGACACTTCAGAACTTAACTAAAGGCTGGCATATACTACAGAACTTTTACAATCTGAAAAGATTTTAAAACACTGGGCATCATACACTTACTGACTTTGTAATAGTCACAGAGGAAAAACTGTCCATCACACACTAAACGACTGAGGATCGTACACTACCAGACTTTATAAAGTTGTTCCGATCACAAAAAATTCATGCAGAAACGTGCACACTGTTGCAAGGAGACGCATGATAAATGAAAACAATATGCGTTCTAAAATCAGCTCAAAATATCAAACATGCTTGATATCCTCCGACTGGATAGACTGAAGTTAAGTTAACTTAGTTAGTCTATGACCATCATACACTACGCAATTTTTTATGGAATCTGACTACTCGAAGCTGCAGACTGGCTCTGCCTCTGACTTTCGGCTACTAGCGTCAGCTTCTCCGAAAATTGTGTGGTGTATTACAGAATTTAACTAAAACCTCAATGCTTGCACTTTCCTCTGTGTTCCTAATTAGTATTCAGAACATTTTACTATGCAGATGCACAGTGTGATGTGAATGACATGAACACCTTGCTGATTTTTGGCACTAGTTTAATGGTGTTCTTATGATTTTACATTGGATTAGTTCACATACATTGCTATGATACCTTCTTTGTTCCTTGTCATAATCATGCAGATCATGCTGTTAAATCAAAACTTGAGCTGTTTCGATCCCACAAGCAAGGCCAAATTGCTCTAAGAGTGCCTGTGTTGTTAGGTTACATCAGTCATGATCTTGTCAAGTTCCTTTTTCACTCGCTGGCTTATTTGTCTAAAAAAAGTGTTTGCTTTTGAAATTAGAATAAAATACTGAAATACAGATATTTACTTGACATTGAATCACCAAACACAATATAAAAAACCTTGTACATCATCATTGTGAGGTTGGAAGAAGTCAGAGCTCTTTGAACATTACGACTTCGACAACAATGTGAATAGTGTTTGAAGCTCATAATTATGGTAATTTAGATATGTCATGTATGCAAGTGTGTTTGTGTGTGATGTTCTTCAGAGAGTTGCTGCTTCTAGTTGCTGTCCTCAAAACTTCCATTGCTGCTGCATGAATGGAAACGCATGGTGCTCATGGGATCTGACACATATCCTGCAGAAACAGCACGGAACACAGTGTCTGACACGCATTTTAATACAACCACCCACTTGTTGCACCATATGCTTACATGCACACAGTGCTCTCATCTTTGTGAAAATGTCGTGTTAACTTCAAATCAAATTTACATGGGTTATATCAACATGATTGTTGCCATATTTTATGCAAATTAAAATGAAAAACAATGTTGCCCCCACATTAAGCTGTTACATAAACAGATGAATCACACGTTTGATAATAATTTCCAGTTGGGCACGAACCATTTCGGTCAATGGGTGGGAACTGCATGTTCCTCCTCAGCTCATCCAGGGACAAGCCCTGTGAAGACCTCCGACCAGAGCTGTCAAAATAAAAGAAAGGATTGATTCAACAATGCGATTAGTATTGGTTTACACTTAAGACCACAGAACAAGCACGATTCTTGTGCAATATGAAATTTTAATGATGCTAAATAGGATACACTTCTGTTGCTTTGTTGTTGTCATATCAGCTCAATGAGGCCGTGCCGGGTTTGTCCTGCTCAGATGATCCTCTATTCACAGTGTCACTTTAGCCTGATTTATTGCTCCTACCACCAAACCGTGTGTAATGCTAAATCTGGTTACATAAAACATCATATTGCAAAAATTATAACCAAAGTAGGAGTTCCTTCTAGTAATTTTCTCAGTTGGTGGTTTTGCTGACAGTTGCCAGGTTCCTCCACAACACACACACATTAATCACCACCCATAAAGAATTAAGAGGTGACCACCAGCAAAGGTTCTCAGTGTGAATGTCATGCAAGTTTCATTGCAGTCTCTTTCTTTTGTTTTCATGCCTCGGTTTCCAAGCAACAGCACTTCAGACTGTACAGAAGTGTTGTGGTTGGACTGCATGGCACTGACCAAACAAAAGAGCATGGTGACCTGACTCCTCCATTTATGCATGGGTATGACGTATTGGCTTCTATTTAAATTCATATTAGTTTTCACACTAATGTACAGTAGTTTGGCAATAAGTTGGTGGGGGACTCTTCCTAGCAAATACAACTTAGTTTGCAAAATCATAGTCTCATTCTTGGATAGTGCATAGGTTTGTGTACTTTTGGGTCCAAAATGCATAGGCACGGGCGTTGAGGGCGTATTCTAACTCGAAGCGCGAGCGAAGGGCAGCTACATGACTTCGTCCAGGGCTGCCACGTGCTACCAGGCAGTCCGTGGAGGACGAGGGTGAAAGAGAACCACTGCTGTTACTGGAGGCTGGAGACATAAGCTGGACACACATAGAAATATGAATAAGTACTGGACAAATAGATAAAAATGTATAGTAGACAATATAATTTATGTGCATGTAACCTACCTCCACATTACACAGGCATTCCTCGAGTTTGGCAACCACTTCCGAAAACTCAGGTCTTTCCTGTCACAGAGAGTCAAAAATAGGGTATTTTCATCAGAGAGGTTTGGTTAAAGTACAGGAAATAAGCTCTGGCTATCCAATCAGCTGCTACTCTGAAGAGGACTCGCTGATCGCTGCCCAAGCATCATTCAGAGTGAAGGACTTCAAAACAAAAAGAAAAAAAAAATTAAGAAGGTTTAACCATTACAAAGACCATGAAGACCATATATACACTGTTGAAATTATCAGGGTTAATTTTCTCATTTTTTGTTTGTTTTTATAGCAAGCATATATTAAATTTATTAAAAGTGAAATTTCTTTTGAGATTTATATAAAGAATCCTAAAAAATATACATAACGGTTTCCACAAAGATATTAAGCAGCACAACTGTTTTCAACTTTGATAATAAGAAATGTTTCTTGAGCAGCAAATCAGCATATCAGAATGATTTCTGAAGGATCGTGTGACACTGAAGACTGGAGTAATGGCTGCTGAAAATCACAGGAATAAACTACATTTTTTTGAAACGGAATATTATCACTGAATACAGTGTTTAACAATATGTTGTCCATCTCTTAAAGCAACACTAAATGAAAGCACTGTGGAAGCTGTTCGCATACTGGCTCTTTTAATATGTTTCTCAGCAAAAGCTCTGTGCTCTAGTCTAGAGAATAGTGTCAAGCTGCACTTGGTACCAGGGCACATTCCTAACAAGCACGCTTATTAGATTAAGCTCTTTGCTTCAACTTTGGTCGGTTTTTAAATAATGCTTTATGTACTTGCAATCACTTTTGTGCTTTCTCTCCCCTTTTTACCTAGAAAGCGATTAACTAAATGTTATTAACTATGTAAAAGCAACTAATTTAATTTCATAGTGCTTTTTTTAAAAACTATTTTACATTAATTTAAAGGAAGTGTGCATATCTCCTGATAAACCTACTGTATGTGACTTATGCTCTGATCATGTGTTGGGCTAGATGTGGGTCACTCACCTCTGGACAGACATTCCAGCCTCTCATCAGCAGTGCTGAGATGGGTTTGGGAATCGAGTATCCAACAGGAGGGCGGACATGATGATATGCCATATCTGCAGCAGCTGCAGCTGTAAAGAGTTCACAGAGATGAGAATGAGACCTTGTTAATTCAGATTTATATATTATTATTATATGAATACACTTTTTCAATAATTTCATTTAAATATTTATTTGAATCTGTTTTAATATCTTATAATATTTTTAAAGGAACAGTTCACCCAGAAAACGAAAAAGTCCCAAGTACAGGGAAAATGAAACCTTATAACTAAATATAGGCAATGAGGGTCAATATTAGGTATTGCAGTACAGTGCCTGGTTTGAGATGTGCGAATGGAATCTCTCCTGTGAGTAGCTCCCATAGGCAGAGGGCATAGCTGAACATGTCCGCTTTCACCGAATAGCGTGTACATTGGGTAAACACCTCAGGGGCCATCCAACGCAGGTTCTGCACAGCATTATGAGAGCAAAATGACAAACACAATGTGTGACTTACAAAACACCTGCTAACCCCAAAGGACAGGCACACATACTCCCCCCAAAGACACATTGACGTATTTAACATGATGTACAAGAGAGCCAAAACCACAATGTAAGCAGTATTAAAACTTAATAGACAGAATTAATCAAGAACACAGAGCGCATTTACCCCAGGTTGTTTAGTCATATTATCCTCATCCACAGACAACAGGAAGCGAGACTCTGTAGGACAATACAGAAGTATTTTCATTACATAAATTGTGGAGATCAAAAGTGACTTTTACTAACCTAATACAGTTTTTTCATTACAAATTATATTATCAGCACAATAATTTGGGTGAACAGTCTATCTTAAACATGAATTTCATGTCTTAGTATTTGGTTTGTCCCACTTTTGCTTTTATGATCACAGCACTGAAGCTGTTGATTGACACCAGCAAGATTTGCAATGATCCAAAGAGAAAATCTGACCATTTGCACAAAGAAATTCACATGGTCAGATTTGATTAGTGACCAAGATGTATTCACGATTTCTTCTTCATTTTATGTCAAAAATGAGTTTTCAGAGCTTTCAGTTTTTTTTCCAGGCATAACTTTGATTTTGAATCCAAGGTTTTCAACCTGACTCGACTGTTTTTGGTCTAACAAAATAAAGCAGGAAAGAGTGAGGTAAACATTTGTTCAGGTGCCTAGTGTATGTGACTATTTTTACCTCCAAAATCAGCCACCACAGCGTGCCCATCTTCATAGAGTAGAATATTATGACTGAAAAGATCATTGGATGAAGGGAGGTTTAAAATAGAGTTCAGAATACTACATTTCATCACTGCTGCCAGCCTTGACAGTCTAAAAATATACTGATTATCATGTAATAGGATGGTTAAAAACAAATGGACAGAGCATGATTATTGAACGAAGCGTGTGATGACGATGATGATGATGATGGTGACTAACCTGTTGAGGTCTCTGTGAATGATTGGTTGGGTCAGATTGTGCAGATACTCCATGCCCTTGGCCACATCAATGGCAATGATGAGCTTGGACTGCAGATCGATGATTCTGGATGTAAAGACATCAAGTGAACACCTCCTCCTCACCACTGATCAATGCACAAACCCATCATCAAACAGATCAATGAGATGTTGTCATATAGAGCACTAAGTAGAAATCAGACACTTAGTGGTATTGATGCAGGTCTTATAAACAGATCCTAGATTGCTTCCGATTTCTTCCTCTTATAGCTACATGCTAGCCAGGACATCTCTAACATTTTTGAAAATGACCCTATTCATGACCTTAATGTCGAGTTCCACCAATTAGATTTTTTTTTGTGTGGAAACCGACATTTTTTTAAGACTGTTTGATGAACACATTCCAAAATAACAGCATTTATTTGAAATAGAAATCGTTTGTAACATTATAAATGAAAAATTATTCAAATTTCTCTTGAACAGTAGTGTATACACATACATACATACACATAGTATTCTTAAAATCACCTCTTCTGCTCGTGTAACAGGGAGAACAGTGATCCTCCAGACACATATTGGGTTACTATGGCAAACTGACTGGGGTCGTCCAAACATGCCCCCACAAACTGGATCACACAAGGGTGGTTGAGACGACACAGGATGGAAACCTCCCGACAGAACATATCTGTATCCGACTTTGAGCAGTACGTGTTTGCGCGGTACCTGTGGAAAAGTACGAAGGTCATGGCAGTTTGCTTTGTATACATGATGTGGAGGACAATCAGGAAAAACAAGAAAAAAAAGCTCTTACCGTTTAATTGCAACTATCTTATTGCGGCACCTTCCTTTGTAGACCTTTCCAAAGGAGCCTATGGTTGCAGTGTTTTAGAGGATTAGGGTTTAATGGGGACTCAGGGAGAGCTAATGTTTATCATTAAACTGACATACCTGATCCAATAATCTCATTAAACTCCAGTTCAGAAAGTTGAAGGTGGAAGTTTGATGGAAGACTTGCTCTCAGGAGGAGCACATCTGCCTTCTCTGAGGAGAAAAGCGGGTAAACAGGAGTTGTTTACATTATTTGTAATGTCTCTGACAGATTCAAACTTAAAGGCTTAAACTGTAGCAATTACGCAGAGGGAGGATGTTTGGAGACAGTCTCAGAAGTTTTTGGTGACTGTGGGTAGCAGTAGTTCAGGACATAAAAAGAGTATCATAGCAACAGTGATTCATGAAGTCAGCCAACTGTGTATGTGTGTGTGTTTTACCTTTAGTCATACTTTTGATCTTTCCCAGGGGAGAAGGAACAGAAACATAAGATCCATCTCCAAGAGAAACAACAACAAAATTAACTTTTTTCTCATACTTTCCCAAAAACAGCAACTGATTTGTCCAAAATAATTCACAGTACAAATCTGTCAGGCTACATGTGGAGAGTGTTTCATACCCCCTCCTGGTTGAGAATATTCATTGCAGGGTGAATCATCCTGAGGTCGTTTGTAGTGTTTTAGCAGAGTAACAATGGCATCATGGCCTAAAATTAACATGCACACATGGATCATAACATGTATATAGTAAAATGTACATTTGTCAGTCACGTGTATTAAAAACAAGGCTTTTTGCAGTCATGTTTAGCCTTTAGAGTTAGAAAATGTAATGTAAAGAATAACGTTCCTATTTTCTGTCTATATATATATATAGACAGAAAATAGGAAGGTTATTCTTTACAAAAATCTGTCTATATACACGTGTGTGTGTGTGTGTGTGTTAAATATGTGAGAGAGATAACCTTTATAGATGTATAAATATATAAAATAACCTTTCTCATAGGCCCACATTAAGCATGTCTGTTCATCCTTTTCCCCACTGGAGCGGCTGGGGTCACAAGCCACCAGATTCATATCTGCCCCGTTGTCCAAAAGAAACTGGACCAGTCGGATGTGTCCATGGAAACAGGCACTATGCAGACCTGTTGTTTCAAAGATCAACCAGACTATAATCATAACTCATATAACGTCTGTCTTAGAACCAGGGCCGTTTCTAGGCATAGGCGAGCTAGGCGGTCGCCTAGGGCGCCACCAGCTGAAGGGGCGCCAATGAGCGCACGTACTGGCACTTTTAGCAGGGTTGTGATAAAGAATGGCACGGTCACCCTGAAATATGCCCAACATTATTGGGCTAGAGTACTGTCAATCTGACGATGCCTGTATGCCACTAGATCAGAGTGCTGTCAACTGCTGCCTGATTGTTGCATGCAAAGTTTGCATTTGGAGTGCTCAACAACACCATTAGTGGGCTCTGTCACTGCTTTGGCAAGGTAACAGTTTTTTTTTTTTTGCCATGCAATAAAGCTAAGTTCAAAGGCCAATTTAAAATATTGGTACAGTAAATAAAGTGCACAAAATCAGTATTTTGTTTAGGCAGTATTTGTGGCACTTTTGTGGCACATTTGTCCAAAAGGTGTGCGTTTTTTGCGCCAATGCATTGTTAAAGGATCAGCGTGTCATGTAATATTCCCATATAAACTTTAACATCCAATTAAAAAATATTTGTATAGTAAAATTCGCTAATTCACGAGATCAATACATCCTTTATTAGACCGCATTGTCGAGTTAAATGTATTCTTACGGAGGTGTCGAAATGCTGAATCAATTCATTCACTTCCAACAGCGCTTAATGGGAGCAACGTCATAGAGGGCAGAGCGTCACGTTATTTAAAGG
>NW_015505195.1:2477633-2498305 GCF_001515645.1 Sinocyclocheilus grahami
TGATGACCCTCTTATTGTAGCGGGGGGGGGGGGGGGGGGAATAGGGATTTCGCCTAGGGCATCGAATTGGCTAGAAACGGCCCTGCTTAGAACATTGAAATATCAAGTTACAGTTGATGAGAGCAGGAATATTTCTGGATTTTTGTCATCATTTATGATGTAAATCAGATTATTGCTGTCATCATACCTGTGTGTCCATCTCGCCCCTGATGGTTGATGCTCACAGAATCCTGACTGAGCAGATACTTGACCATTTCCAGGTTCTTGCCATAGGTGCAGGCACTACAGAGTACAATTAGACCTTCATTTAGTGCGTAACAATATCAGCAGGTATCTTAACCCAATCTGTCATTGGAGGAATACACATTTCTATATATGCCCATAAATGAATGAAAATGTAACAAATGGTGGTCAGGAGGAACGTTACCTGTGAAAAGCTGTCTCACTGAAGATGTTCTCCTTAGACAGACTCTCTGTGCCAGACAACTGAATAATCTCTTGCAACACTTCAAACTTTCCATTGTAGCAAGCTCTGATGGGAAATATGAGACTCAAATCACAATCACTATAACCGCTCTCCAGATTCCAGATTATTTAATTCCCCTTTAACGACTTGTTGAGTTTAACTGCCACCTTGTGTTGTGTGTGAACTCACAGGTGAAGAGGTGTGTCACCGTAGATGTTGACAGAGTGCGGCTGTATGTCAAAGGTGCCCTGCAGAAGGAAACGGACAACCTCTTGGTGTCCAAATCGAGAGCAGAAATGAAGGGGAACATGGTCCTCATTGTCTTGAGCATTGACTGTATAGGAAAGATAGGCTTTAAAAGAATAGTTCACCCCAAAATTTCAACCTGTTGAAAATGTACTTACCCTCAGGCCATATCAGGCCAGATAAGATTGTTTCTACATCAGAACAGATTTAGTATTTCTTTTTAAGAAATGTATAAATATACATATATATTTTTTTAAACCAGAAGCAATGGTTTAAAGATAAAAACCTTCAAATTATGGATTTGTTTATTACAAACATGCAGCTTTTCACTTCACAAGGCAGTAATTGATGGGGGCTGTAGTTGTGTGGATTACTAGTGGATTATTGTGATGTGTTCTCATTCTGACGGCACCCATTCACTGCAGAGGATCAATTGGTGAGCAAGAGATTTAATGCTAAATTTCTCCAAATCTGTTCAGATAATGCTGGGTACACACTAAAAGATTTTAAAAATCTTATAAGATCTTCAAAATGTGAGAGACCACAAACATGAGGACAAAAAATCCTAGATTTAACCGTTTTGCTCCTATAGTGTGTGGTGTGCCGTGATGTCCCCCCCCCCCACACACACATCAGGATTTCTGATCGTAAATATTCAACATGGGGCGCCTCCGACGTTCTTCCGAGCAGATTTAGTCGCTCTTAACACACCTCACACCACAGGAAATCTGATAGGATAATCTTTAGAACCACCAAGATAATCGGGACATTACCTAGGATTGTCGGAAGGGGAGAAATCGGCCCAAAATCAGCCCGATTATCTTGTGGTGTGTACCCAGCATAAACAGATGCATATGAAAAATAATGCGATCATCAGCAATAGACAGCATATAAATGAAAACTGCATAATGTTACGGCATAAAATGTTAATCCAGGAAGTGGTATATTTCTGTGCAAGCTTTGGAGGTGTTGATGGAAGCGATTTACTGGATTTATGCTTTGATAATCGTACTGAATATTATCTAGATGTAGTTTTTGATAAAAAGCTTTTTCCTCACCTTTTTGCTCAAAATTATGCATTTTTATGAAACCTACCTATATTCAAGTGTTGATAAAACTTTAAGCTAGAATAAAACAGATTTTTTTGTTTAAAATCTTTATTTGGTGTATTGCATATTCAAATATTCATACAGCAAAATATACTGGAGGCCATCCAATTTTACTGAAAATCATCAAAATCGCTGGCGGTGGCTGGCAACTTTTTTCAAAAATGCTGGCGTGGAAAGAGTTAAACGTTGATATACTGATACAGTAAAACTCTCACCATCAGTTTTGCTGCCATCACCCATCAGCAGTTTGACAATGCCCAGATAGCCTTTAGCTGCAGCCAGGTGAAGCGGTCTGTCCCCTACCTCTCCACTTGCATTGACATCAGCCTCAAATTTCATCAGGAGCTTGCATACCTGTTCCACAAGAAAAGCTGTTATGAAGTCCTGGAAATGTATGATATGAAGTAAAGACTGACCTGCTCATGGCCAAAGTAAGCTGCAATGTGCAGAGGGGTGAAGAACACTGCATCTTGGACGTTAACATATGCCCCGTGTTGCAAGAGAATATCAACAACCTTGAAGAAAAGTAGGGAAAACCTTTTGAATATGTCTTTCAAATGTGCTCATATGAAGTCCATCACAATTTCTGAATGACCTGGTTTAAATACTTTATCTTCAGGTCCAATACGCACCTCAAGATGGGCGGCCACAGTAGCTATATGTAGTGCCGTGAGGGCTCCGTACCCCACCTGCTGGATATCTGCTCCACCATGCAGCAGCGCAGTGACCAGTTCAGCATTACCCTACATCACAGAAACAAAAATAACCACTTATCACATCAGTTTGGTTGTTTAAACATTTTTAACATGATTGATTCCTAGCACACAGTATTTGGGATTATTAACCCTTGACTGACTTTGAATGCAGCCAGGTGCAGTGCAGTGAATCCATTCCGGGTAAGTCTGGATGGACGCAGACCTTTCAGCATGAGGGTCCTGATGTGAGCTTTATTCCCTGGTAGCAAAAAAAGAAAACAGCTTGAATTATATGAAAGTACCATAACAACTGAAGGTACTGAATCAAGCCAATCAAAAGGGGGGAATTCGCTCCCACAAAGTAAGTTAAATATCATTTCAAAGTGAAATGATAGTGACTCAACATAAGTACATTGGAATGAATCATATATAATGTTCAAAATTAACATATCATTGCATTATAGCAGATAACGTTTAACATGTTTTAGATCTACCTCCACATATGCAGCAGAGATGCAGCAGGGACAGTCCACCCTCTGTGCGATAATTCAGATTCACTTTATTGAATGCTTCATCTGAGCTGTATATATATATATATATATATATATAATTAAAAAAAAAGATTTCCACATTCACTTTCCTCAGTAGTGTTATTAACATAGAAGTCCACATTTGTAAACACTAATAATAGTACACTACAAAAGAGGCTAATAAAACTATTAGTTCCAATCAGTCTCACCTGAAAACATGCTTGAGTTCTTTGAACTCCTCCTCCTTAATTTTCAAGTCTTCCTCCAGCCTCTCAATTATAACAGCATATGACTCACTCACTTTCTTTTTCCACTCATCTAAAGCAAAATTACATTGAATCAATACCACAACATGGACACAATAATCCAATTTTACATACAGAACAATCATTACTCACTGTCATTAAAGAATGTATATGTCAACAAGGATTGGAAGACTGAAAATATTGTAGTCTTAATCTATTTATATTAACACCAACCGAACCAATGAACCGAATGAATCAAACAGCTAACTGAAGAAGCTTAATGTTTACCTGTACAGGTTTGAGTGGGTCTTGATTTATAATTCCCCATCAGACTGGTTGGTTTAAACTTTTGTACACGGTTAGCTGGAGGGAAAGTATCATGCAGTGGTAACACAATGCTTTGTTTGGCACAATAGGGAAGAGTCAGATAAGGAATCACAGCCCCTGCTAAAAATACATCAGCCTCAGTGTGGAACATGTGACAACAATGACAGCTGACCTCTCTGAGGATCTGTACCTATTACAGGGTGAAGCCACGGTCGATTTCTCTCTTCAGACAACAGCTGCATCAAGACTCAACTGTATTTCTTTATCTTTTTCTCTCTGAACTTGGATGTGTCTAAAATAGATGATTCTGTGTTCTATAAAAGAAATGCACAACCATTCAAAGTTTGGGGTCAGTCAGATTTTTTTTGTTTAAGAAGTTTTTGAAAGAAGTTAATTCTTTTTGGCAAAGATGCATTCCATTGACAGTAAAATGTAAAAAATCATAATAATAATAATTAAATGGAAAAAAACACTTTATATTATTCAGAAAATCCTGACAAAATGTATCACAATCACAATCAAATGGATGAATATGATTTTTTTTCTCTCTTTAGGAAGTTTGAGGGCTTTTCCTCTCTCTCCTTTTGAGGTTACGCACATATACTTTGGACTTCATCATGCCTTGATTGGTGTTTTGTGAAGACGCTCCAAGATAAATTAGTAAAACATAGAAGAAGGAATAAATCTGCACACACAAAATTAAACTGATCCAACACAAATATAATAAAATAAACAAAACATTGAATTGACTAGGTTTGATACAACAGTTAAAGAGAA
Source organism: Sinocyclocheilus grahami (assembly GCF_001515645.1). Lineage (NCBI taxonomy): Eukaryota > Metazoa > Chordata > Actinopteri > Cypriniformes > Cyprinidae > Sinocyclocheilus > Sinocyclocheilus grahami. Next base: position 2,482,029 of record NW_015505195.1, read on the forward strand.
CTAGTGTTACAGAATAATACTATAGTATTACCGGTATTATATTATTATTATTATAGGCATACAAATACTAATTGGCATACATAAAATAGAACATTTTATTACATGCAAAGTCCCCTTTTTACTCAGCAGCCATATTTGTAACACCTAAGGGGCAGCACATTTAAACAACATTTCAATTCAGCAACAAAATCTGACATGAACTATCCCGTAAAAGTTGTATCTTATGCTCAAATAGCGAGAAAAAAATGCTTATATCCCAGACTGGCCCAGCCAACGCGCATGTGTTTCTATGGCATCCAGAGCTATAAAGGCACCAACAGCGACATGTTGACTTTACTAACTGGCAATCGGCTCTTTTATTCAGAAGGTGGGACTTATTTTGCCATATTGCGTGTTAGCCCTTTCTCCCATTCATAGTAATGTGAGTGCACCATCTTGGTATTTCTGTAGTGTCTGTTATGGGCAATTTACGATTTTCGTCACATGGCTATACTGCCCTACAAGGCAAAAAGCAGTAATCTTTTGTCAAAACTGAGTTAAGACTAAAATCAGGACTATATCTCCAGTGATCTGTGACGGTTTGATTTAACTAAGCTCAGATTTTGAGAAAACAGTGTGTGAAAATTGATTGATATCAATTGATATCAAATCAATTTAGTAAAAACAACTTTGAAGGCACTGTCTCATACTTACTGCGCTTTGCCTTTGTCGGGCAGTATATGCAATGAAACTATTGATCATTTACACACACACATGCTCAGACCGAATTACTTAAATTCACCCTGAGAATGTCTTCATACAGTTTTTTCCTAAATTTCAACATTTCCTCTAGGTTCTTGTTCTGCAGAGTTTCTTGTAAAGAGGTTAGTGTGGCATTTTTTAGTAGTGTGAAATTGGTTCCACTATCCAGTGCCTTCAGCATCCCCAGTGACATCACGAATGAATCCTTTAAATTGGAGCACACTGGGAAAATGCAGGCGTTCCACAAACTACACATAGTTGTGTCTCCTGAGAACCTGACCTTCTCTGGAAACAAACCCCAGAGTCCAACACAGTCCTCCAGATTAACCTCAAACAAGCTCAATGCTTTCATATGAGCAGGACTGGATACACTTTTCTTTAGATCATCTCGAACACCAAAAACCACAGTCACAAAACCCATTTTTCCATCCAGGTTTACAGCCAAAGAGTGTATGAAGGTGTCACTTGGCACTGATAGATCCGTGCCAATCCAGCAGCCGCTGATGATAGATCTACTTCCGACTTTAACTCTAGCATCTAATCTGGAGTATTCCACAACACTGCCCTGGGATACAGTCACACTGGGATGCAGGATGCTGTGTGTCACGCAAACTCTAGTTTTCTCCGATCTCTCCAAGTCGCACACACTGAAGGCAGCAGAGAGCAGGCCGAGTTCTGCTCTGAGACAGGGGTCAGCGGTGAAGTGGAACAAGTATTCCTCTGTGGTGCCGACATGATAAAACTTGGAGTTGTTCAACAGGATGACGTTGAGTGCCGTGCCTTTGAGACGATGGAAAATCTTTCTGCGAATCTCAACGAGACCGTTTTCCTTCTTTGTGACGTTGGCAGTGTTTTCCGTGTAATCCACAGTAGCTCTTTGCCCCAGGGCTTGAAGAAAGTCTCCATAAGCATCGATTTCACATGTCAGAGGGCTGATTTCACTGAACAAGGTTAGTAGGGTCATAGAAGTCCCATAATCAAAGTAGTAAGTGCTGTCAGTGTAAACAAACTCCTTTCCTTCCCTCTTGCATACGGCATTGCATTTGAACATCTTTTCGATGCTTGGTTTGTGCAGAAATTGAGAGCAAGTTCTGTATTCCATGTCACAAATTCTGGGCATCTCTGCTCGTTCTAGAACAAAAACTCCATGAGTGGCACCAACAGAGAGAGGGGAGGGGTGTGCTAAGGCAGTAAAACCTGACTTATCAAACACCACGTTCTCTTGAGCAGGAACACTGTAGAGCTCAATATCATCAGCACAGGTAACCAGCATTCCCGGCTTCATGTGTGAGGGGAAATCCACATACATTGCAAGCTTGAGCTCCAGCATTTGATATAAAGGGTTTCCCAGGGGCAAAGCTGTGAGTAATTTACCCAGGGCACTGGCATTGGGCAAACGCTGACTGAATCCTCCTGCATATGTAACAAAATGCATAGATAAATAAGTACATTTGAATAAAAGTGCACAAATCAAAATATCCAAGATTTCTATTTCAAATAAATGCTGTCCTTTGTAATTTCTATTCATCATAGAATCCCGAAAAGAAAGGTTTCCACAAAAATATTAAGCAGCATAACTGTCTTCATACATTCATAATTAGTAAAAAAAAAATTGTATCTTGAGCACCAAATCAGCATATTATAATGATTTCTGAAGAATCATGTGACACTGAAGACTGGAGTGATTATGCTGAAAATTTATCTTTGACATCACAGGAATAAATTACATTTACATTATATTCTAAAATATATCCAAACAAAAAATAATTATTTTGAAATGTAATAATGTGTCACTGTCCCCCCCCCGATCAAATAAATGCAGCCTTGGCAAGCATAAGAGATTTTTTTTCAAAAATATGTAAAAATCTTACCGACCCCTAGGGCTGGACAATAATTCAATATCAATATGTATCGCAATATAAATGTTTTCAATAACGGTGATATGATTTTTTTAAACACATTTCCGATATTTCGATATCCATTACCAGTGTTTCCCATACACTGATTTATTTGTGGCGTTTGATTTCGTTGAATAAACATGAGCACTGCATGTTTCAAAATCATAACACGGCGCGGGTGTTTTATATGAATGTATCTCTGAAGGAAACCGACTGTCTTCAGAAAAGTTTCGATGGCATTTTAATTTGATCTGATAAAGTAGCATTCGTGAGCGGAGCTGATTTGATTACAGCTGTTACCAGGGAAACCGCTAGTTTTATCTCTCTAAAAGCGCCTCCTGCTGGCAGAGAATGAATTTGCATTTTCAATAATAAGCCAGTCTCCAGCAACATGTTTTTGTTGTTGCTCAATTTTTTTGTTTTCTGCAGCAACTCCGAGCACTTTTCATACTCTTTATACTGGCTAAAGCACATTTGTTTTAATCTATAAGAATAATCATCCTACACTACCAGTCCAGAGTTTTTGAACAGTAAGATTTTTAATGTTTTTATTAAATAATTCTCTTCTGCTCACCAAGCCTGCATTTATTTGATCCAAATTACAGCAAAACAGTATCATTTTGAATTATTTTTACTATTTAAAATAACTGCTTTCTATTTCAAAGCAGTTATTTTACATCTTCAGAAATAATTCTAATATACTGACTTGCTGATTATCACTATTTGAAACGGTTGAGAATATTTTTTTTCAGGATTCTTTGATGAATAGAAAGATCAGCATTTAACTGAAATAAAAAGCTTTTATAACATTACACACTATTCCATTCAAAAGCTTGGAGTCAGTATAATTTATTTATTGGGGGGGGGGGGGGATTATAGAAATTTTATTTAGCGCTGCAATTTTATTTTATTTATAATACTTTCATTTAGCAAGGATGCTTTAAATTGATCAAAAAGATTATAATGTTACAAAAGATTTCTATATCAGATAAATGCTGTTCTTCTGAACTTTTTATTCATCAAAGAAACCTGAAAAAATCTACTCATTTGTTTTCAAAATCATTATAAATGTATTTGAGCAGCAAATCAGCATATTACAGTGATTTCTGAAGGATCATGTGACTGGAGTAATGATGCTAAAAATTAAGCTTTGAAATCACAGGAATAAATCATATTTTCAAATAGAAAAGTTATTTTAAATAGTAAATTTTGCTGTAATTTGGATCAAATAAATGCAGGCTTGGTGAGCAGAAGAGAATTCTTTCAAAAACATTAAAAATCTTACTGTTCAAAAACTCTTGACTGGTAGTGTACGTCAGCCTATAGTTTGATATAAGGTAAACATTCATTTATTTGTGCTGTTTCTTTTTCTTAAATATCCTATAGTTTTATAGGAGGAGGTTTCATAGACTTGGAAAATTCATTTTTCAGAAGTTTGTATGCACAGACATCTGTTGTGGGCGTTCTTGGCAGTTTTTATGAGGCTTCTTTTTTTTTTTTTAATAGTGTTCATATCGATATCGGAATTATATCGTATCGACCAAAATTAAGGAATATATCGTGATATCAATTTTGGCCATATCGTCCAGCCCTACCGACCCCAAACTTTAGAATGGTACATTAAGGCTAATTAACAATCAACAAAATGCATGAATGAGGTTTAATGAATATTATATAGATTAAAATAGTACCTGCATGAATAAGGATGACTTTAAATCCTGACAGTGACTTGCCATATTTATCATGTAGACACTGTAGTGAATGCAAAGTGGATCCACCATTACCTGTATGGTCAGATGAAGAAACAGGTCTTAAAAATTTACATGAAATACAGTTTTTAAAACATATTTTTATATATCTTACCAATCTTGCATCCTGGAGGATCTGCAAAGACATGATAATTGATGCCACGTGGCAGTTCATTCCTCTCCAGTTTCTCAGTGATCTGAACTTCATAAGCAGACTTCTGGTCCTCATCCACTGCAGTAATGACCACAAGATCCCAGAATTCATCAGACTGAACTTCTTTACCTGTGGATGGGAAATGAATATCTGTTTCTCTTGTTATAGTTATAGAAAACCCTCATGAGCAACAAACAATGTCACACAAGTGAATATTCTCAGCAACAAAAAAGTCAATACAAGTCAAACAGTTGTATATTTTAAATAGAAAAGTTGAAAGATTTAAACGTTACCTCTCATTTGTTTGAATTTGTCAAGTTTCTCCTTGGTGGATTTTTGCAGATGGATGTTTAAGCGCTCTGCCATTATGAGAACGAGCAGGTCCTCTATCTGTCTAAATCAAGAAAATCTGACACATTTATTCAACGACAAATATGAATCAACAAAAGGACATCATGTGCGCAACTATGTGCGACAATGATCAGCTATTTGCCGTTTTCAAAAAGTCACTTAAAACCCTTAGATTTCAGAATATGTCCCGTAACTTGTGTTTACATTTGGCACTTCCGGGTTCCAGTCACGTGACAAACAAACTCTGACGTCCGTATTCGATTGCTCGCTCTGCCTCCATCAATTAATTTACGTTAAACTGAATTAATTACTTATAATATTCAACCTCCCGAAAAAAAAAACTATATTCGTTTTATTTGTAATGTGGTGTGAATGGTTTTCAAGAAAATGTTAGGAGAAGCTTCTTGTATTTCCAAACGATGTTGTCATAGCAACTTTTCTCTTGGAATCATTCGGCCAACAAAAGAGAGCCAGGCACAAAACCATGGTAAGAACAAACTCAAGAGCAGATTGAGAATTTGAACAGATTAAATTTAGTGAAACATGCAAATATGTCCACATATGTTTTAGGAATAATACTATATAATTTGGATCAAATAAATGCAGGCTTGGTGAGCAGAAGAGAATTCTTTCAAAAACATTAAAAATCTTACTGTTCAAAAACTCTTGACTGGTAGTGTACGTCAGCCTATAGTTTGATATAAGGTAAACATTCATTTATTTGTGCTGTTTCTTTTTCTTAAATATCCTATAGTTTTATAGGAGGAGGTTTCATAGACTTGGAAAATTCATTTTTCAGAAGTTTGTATGCACAGACATCTGTTGTGGGCGTTCTTGGCAGTTTTTATGAGGCTTCTTTTTTTTTTTTTAATAGTGTTCATATCGATATCGGAATTATATCGTATCGACCAAAATTAAGGAATATATCGTGATATCAATTTTGGCCATATCGTCCAGCCCTACCGACCCCAAACTTTAGAATGGTACATTAAGGCTAATTAACAATCAACAAAATGCATGAATGAGGTTTAATGAATATTATATAGATTAAAATAGTACCTGCATGAATAAGGATGACTTTAAATCCTGACAGTGACTTGCCATATTTATCATGTAGACACTGTAGTGAATGCAAAGTGGATCCACCATTACCTGTATGGTCAGATGAAGAAACAGGTCTTAAAAATTTACATGAAATACAGTTTTTAAAACATATTTTTATATATCTTACCAATCTTGCATCCTGGAGGATCTGCAAAGACATGATAATTGATGCCACGTGGCAGTTCATTCCTCTCCAGTTTCTCAGTGATCTGAACTTCATAAGCAGACTTCTGGTCCTCATCCACTGCAGTAATGACCACAAGATCCCAGAATTCATCAGACTGAACTTCTTTACCTGTGGATGGGAAATGAATATCTGTTTCTCTTGTTATAGTTATAGAAAACCCTCATGAGCAACAAACAATGTCACACAAGTGAATATTCTCAGCAACAAAAAAGTCAATACAAGTCAAACAGTTGTATATTTTAAATAGAAAAGTTGAAAGATTTAAACGTTACCTCTCATTTGTTTGAATTTGTCAAGTTTCTCCTTGGTGGATTTTTGCAGATGGATGTTTAAGCGCTCTGCCATTATGAGAACGAGCAGGTCCTCTATCTGTCTAAATCAAGAAAATCTGACACATTTATTCAACGACAAATATGAATCAACAAAAGGACATCATGTGCGCAACTATGTGCGACAATGATCAGCTATTTGCCGTTTTCAAAAAGTCACTTAAAACCCTTAGATTTCAGAATATGTCCCGTAACTTGTGTTTACATTTGGCACTTCCGGGTTCCAGTCACGTGACAAACAAACTCTGACGTCCGTATTCGATTGCTCGCTCTGCCTCCGTCAATTAATTTACGTTAAACTGAATTAATTACTTATAATATTCAACCTCCCGAAAAAAAAACTATATTCGTTTTATTTGTAATGTGGTGTGAATGGTTTTCAAGAAAATGTTAGGAGAAGCTTCTTGTATTTCCAAACGATGTTGTCATAGCAACTTTTCTCTTGGAATCATTCGGCCAACAAAAGAGAGCCAGGCACAAAACCATGGTAAGAACAAACTCAAGAGCAGATTGAGAATTTGAACAGATTAAATTTAGTGAAACATGCAAATATGTCCACATATGTTTTAGGAATAATACTATAATAGTCATGTAGTGTTGATAATAATTCTGCCTCAGGATGGTTTTGTGTTATGAAAAATGTTTCCTTTCAGAAAATGGAAGAGATACATTTCACAAAGATATAAAAATGGATTCCCTGGAAGGATACTGGGCCTATTTGGTAAACTGCTCTCGGTCTCTGATACTGGATCATGGCTACTGGACATCAGAGGGTGAGAAAGATCTGGAGGACATGTTGATGGTCAGATTGAGCAGTTTGCTTTTAAAGAGTCTGGATCAGATTGGATCTTGCAGAGCACTGCGAATTTGTATCTTGGCTGACAACTTTCTGACCAGGATCGAAGCTCTGATGGAATGTACTCACTTGGTGAAGTTAGATCTGAAAGGAAATCAGGTATTTATTTAATTTGCTTCCCTGAATATTTGATTCACTTTAAGGAGAACAAATCACTAACAATCATCTTTCTGCTCAGATCGTTCAGCTCCCTGATGCTTCATGTTGGAGTCATCTGAAGGAATTGCAACTTCTATATCTACATGACAACAACATGTCAACCTGGAACAATATTAAAGGCCTGTTGGGCTGTTTAAACCTGACTGCTTTAACTCTCTCTGACACCCCGCTCAGTTTAAAGAAGAACTACAGACACTGTCTGGTCAACAACATATGGTCACTGAAGGCCTTGGACAACTTTGTTATCTCTGATGAGGAAATCATTCAAAACTGGTCTCTTCCCTTTCGATTCAAAGCCATGAAACAACACTTTTGTGTCAGTTTGTACCCATCTACAAAGTCGGTTAGTGCTCATTATTTGTCCTGGTCTTCTTTGTTAGTTGTGTTTACTGTTATGTCTAAGTGCAAAAAAACAATCATATTTTGATGTTTTCTTCTTCCTCAGAATTCATTTGAGACCGAGATGAAAGCAACATATAACATAATCTCTGAGATAAACAGGATTCAGGCCTTTTATTCCCCTACACTTATTATACAGCGCTGGATTCGAGGCCATTTAATTAGAAAAAGTCTTGGGTAAATATGCCGCATTTTTATATTCATCTTGATATTTGCTATGCAACGTTTTTATATGCTTATTTTGTTCACTATAAAGTACAAAACAATCATGAAGATATTATTTGGGATTTTTGTTCAGTGGGTTGAGAAACTGGTTTTAAGAGGTTTTCTTCATTGTCAGGCTTTGCAGTACAAAGAAACAGATAACGTCTGGGAAACCATTCATTCCCATGCCTTTGAGGGTAGAAAAGGACCAGGTACAATCCCAGTCTCAGAAAACCATGAAAGAGGACACAGATGACCACCCTGAACAAGTATGTACTATATTTGACTGATGTACACTACCATTCAAAAGTTTGGGCTCATTAACATTTTTAAAATGTTTTATTTGACAATTTATTGGATCAAAAACACAGCAAAACAATAATATTGTGAAAAATTATCACAATTTAAAATAACTTTTGTATATCTTAATATATTTTAATATGTGTGATGGCAAAGCTGAATTTTCAGCATCATTTCTCCAGTCTTCAGTGTCACATGATCCTTCAGAAATCATTCTAATATGCTGATTTGGTGCTTAAGAAACATTTCTTATTATCATTGTTAAAAACAATGCTGCTTTTTTCAGGATTCTTTGATGGATAGAAAGTTTAAGTATTTAATTGAAAAAATCAATCAACACAGAAATTTAAGTTTACACCCAATATTAAGTTAATGTAATGATCAACATTATTTTGTCAACAAAACTCATCTTAAAAAGTTTAATTAAATGAATAAGATTTTTTTTTTTACTTGCAACAATGCATTTGTGGTAACACGTGCATTGAATTATTTTTAGTGTATCTAAATGTAGACTCTTTATTAGTCATGCATTTGTCACTTCTACACAGGTTTTACAGGATGCTGCAAATGTTAAATCAGATGACAATCAACAACACATAAAAGCACCACACAACACCCCTCGTCTGAAATCTGAAGCCCATCTAAACATTTTTGACCAAGGTACAACAGAAGTTTTAGCTTTAGTTAGCTCTCCAAGAAACCGATTTGATTCACTGAATGCTTCTGTTTTGCTTGTCTAGATATCAGTGTGAATGTTGGTCCCTGTAATGAAGAAATTGAAGACGGAACCTTTCATGTTTTGGGACTAAAAGCTTTGGTCCACCAGAGTGAGTCATTGAGTGACATGTTGTGGTCCCATAAAGCTGCAGGACAGGACATCCGTGAGGCCATAAGCCATTTTCACACTCAGTCGCAGTCACCTGCCATTACTCCAGGGCAGCGTCTGATTGGTTGCTGCCATGACAAAATCAGCCTCACCCCCTTCAAAGTCATTGAAAGAGCCCACCAAGCATTTGAGAAAACCAGAATGCAGAGACACCTTGCAGAGAAGGTAACTGAGCGCCACATTGACCGTGAAGTAGCCAAGGGTCATCGAGACATCTTTAGAGAGGCTCGCAGAACAGAAGTGCATCTGCGGCAGGAACGGGAAAGGGTGGATATGGAAAAAACGCTCATTCTACAGAGAGCCAAGCTGGGGCAGGACATCCATCATACGCGTCAGAAACATGCCCAGTTTTTGGAAGAGAAGAGGATGAGGATCCAGGAGCAAGAAATGGTTTGCTGTTTCAGCCAACAGCACAACTCTCTAGCGAGGGCAGTGCTCAGATACAACACATGGAAACGTGGTAACCAGCAATAAATGCATGATTGCTTTTGATTAAACTCTCAGTTTAATATGACATTTACATATTGGTTAGTTAGAACCCTTTGTGTACAGTAGCTTCAAAAGCAGATTTACTGCACTATAGTACAGAATAGTATAATATAATAAAGTACTTACCAGAAGATGTCTGTAAAGATTACATTATAGACATTGGGATCTGCTCCTCTTTTCAAAATCCAAAATATTACATAACAGGAATCCAAAAATAGTCCCAGTAATACACAACCACCCCCGTCCGTCATGCACAAGTATTAAGGAACTAGTATTAAGCCACCAACTTTACATAACAAATAATTCCACATTAACTGGGTCATTATTACACTCTTTAAATAAGCACTTAAGAAAGATTAACAGAACAGATTCAAATCATTGCAGTGCAAAATAAAATATATCTATTATTTTTTGCTATAGTTCTCAACAGTCGTAGTATAACAGGAGGATCTTTAAATGCCAAGGCAAGTTTAGCTTGACAATAAATAGAGATGAGCTACACTAAATTTCTACAAGTAACAGTATTTATTAAAAAAAAGTCCTGTTCAGCGTATCAGCAGTGTGAAATTCAATGCATTGTTCTGGCCTGACATGAAAAGGTAGACTCTAGCATCCGTCACTAACTAGACTGAAAATCTATGTCCCAGGAAGTACCACATATCGACCTTGCCACCTATTTGAAGTTTATTCATTTTATTTTGAGTACTTTGAGTCATTGAGAATGACAACAGTGCAATACGCTAGCTCAGACTTCTGGAAGTGGCATCTGTAGAGAATTTTACATTATTGCACATGACCCTAAATTCTAGCTTAAAGTCTAAAAGGGGAAATATCTAAAAAAGAGAATAATGATCTTTTTAAAAAAAAATTATAATATTAATATTCATCAAGGCTACATAACAAAACAATTCTCTATATATTTAGATATTACATACAAAAAAAGAGACTCCCCTGATAGCCTTTTTCTAAATTCAAAAAGGTAAAAAACTCACTGGGGCCTCCAATAGACCTTCAAAATGTACTAATAATGTACACTTTATGTACTAATATGTACGTTTAAGGTACTAATATGTACCATTTAGAGGTAAATATGGTACAAAGATCTGTATCTTCGGGTACCAGTAACAGTTTTGTGCCTTTATTTTCTGAGAGTGTATGGACAATAAGAGTTTTACGTACCTAAAGTTCATGATCTTTTATACTAAACTCAAATGTGAATATCTGTGTCAACCCTATATATCTTGACCCTAATCTTTTTTTTTTTTTTTTTTTTTTAAATGAAATCAATTTCTGAAGAACATAGAATGTTGAATTCAGCTTCCTCATAGTGTGGAGGTGGGCAGGGAAGCCAGACTCTCTTTATTCTCCTGCAGGAAAGCGCTACATGAGGCAAAGGTGCAGTAGAAACTGGAGGAAAGCCCAGCGATGTCAGTGGAGATATAGGGCAGCACGCCAGGTGTGGCCTGGTTGTAGTAAGAAATCTGAGAGAAATGCATACATAAGCATGTAAGCCAACACACTTAACCTTCAGTACTTTAACACCTACATGACAGCACCAGGGACCACTCTAAGCAGTTTCTTAACATGAGTTATAAACAGTGTTATTGGCTAATGTACATGCACATTATTTAAATTAAAGAGATTGCTACGTTTAAAGCCGTGTTAATTCTTGAACTTCGACTCATTTGCTCATTCAGTATAAGTGTCCATTAGGCTTTCTGTGTATTTATTACCTTAGTGAAAGTGTTTTCCTCTTCCCAGATACTGAACCCAGCACAGAGCACCTCTCCTCTGTTGTAGTCTTCAGTGGGAGGGTACGAAGGCAGGGTCACAGAACGCAAGGCAATCAAATAAGGGTCTCTAAAAGTGACAAAGATGTAATAACGTGTTATTTTGCCCTTTGGAAAGACACCATATAGAGATTTTGTAGGAGTTTAAGGTTTACCCAGAATCACAAGGGCGCCTCCTGGAGGCCAGGAGGATGAAGTCCTGGACTTTCCCTCTTTTAGTCACAGAGGGGGTGACAACACGGTAGATGGTGTCGTCTTCATCTGAGTCGGTTATCACTTCACACTCTCTGTATTAAGGCATATTTATTACGGTCAGTTATAATATCATAATGTGCTCTACGTTAAATCAAGTAATTTGAAACGTGGCTGATAATTTTACTTTATCTGCCAGCCATTGTAGCAAACAACTTGTAAGAAGAAAGTCTAATAAAAAAGTATAGAGTATATAAGAATAAAAAAGTCTGTTAAAAGTAATAGGATTTTTAAAATGCTTTTGAAAAAGTCTCATATGTTCACCAATGTTGCATTTATTTGATAAAAAAATACAGTGAAATATTACAACTATAACTTATAATCTTTTTAATTTTTCAAATGTAATATATTCTTGTGACGGCAAAGCTGAATTTTTTTTTTGCAGCCATTACTCCAGTCATCAATGTCACGTGATCTTTCAAAAAAAAAAAACATTATAATATGCTGATTAGGTGCTCAAGAAACATAAGAAATGTTTCTAATTATTATCAATGTTGAAAACCGTTTTTATATACACTACCGGTCAAAAGTTTGGGATCAGAACGATTTTTTATGTTTTTTACAGTTGTTTCTTATGCTCATCAAGGCTGCATTTATTTGATAAAAAATACAGGAAAAAATTTGATGTAAAATAACGTTTTTCTATTTTAATATACATTACAATCGAATTTATTCCTGTGATGCAAAGCAGCAGCATTACTCCAGTATAAAGTGTCTCATGATCCTTCAGAAATCATTCTAATATGCTAATTTATTATCAGTGCTGTGCTGCTTAATATTTTTTGGGAAACTGTGATACTTTTTTCAGGATTCTTTGATGAATAAAAAGTTAAAAAAAGAAGAGTATTTATTTAAAATAGAAATCGTTTCTAACAATATACACTACAGTTCAAAAGTTTGGGGTCAGTACATTTTTTTGAAATAAATTAAAACTTTTATTCAGCAAGGATGTGTTAAATTGTTAAGAAGTTATAGCAAAGATTTATATTGTTAGAAAAGATTTATATTTTGAATAAATGCAATTTTTTTAAAATACACAACTGTTGCCAACATTGATAATTCTAATAATAAATCAGCATATTAGAATGATTTCTTAAGGATCATGTGACACTTTAGACTGGAGTAATGGCTGATGGAAATTCAGCTTTGCATCACAGAAAAAAATTATATTTTAAAGGATATTTGAAATAGAAACCATTATTTTATATTTTAATAACATTTTCCAAGATTACTGTTTTTTCTGTATTTTTGATCAAATAAATGCAGACTTGATGAGCAGATAATAAAGCAGATAATCTGTCGCTTATAAAATTCAAAAATTATTTAAAATGCATTTGACATACTGGTAGTGGTGGTCCCATGCCTTCCTTCGTCTTAGATCAGACAGTAGCAGAAACACCTGCTCGGCTGCCACGGCCACATGAGTCTCCACCTTAAAGCACAACGTCTGGTTCTCCTCAAGTGTGTATAAACTCACCTGGGCACAATGTTTCAGCTCATAAATTTCTCTCAAGCTTCTACAGCATTTTTGACTCAAGTCACCCATGTAATCTCAAAAGGACAAAATGAGAACTTTAAAATAAAGTTAGCAAAGCTTGTCCACCTTATTTTTCTCTGAGGTTAAGACCCAGTTGTTACGGGCAGCCAACATCTTCAGTGCCGAAACATTATTGTAACTGAGGTACATCTGCCAAGACATGGAATAGTCACATGATCCAACAAAGCATGTTGAGCAAATCCATGAGATTTATAGCTATTAGAACAGGTTAATCTACCTGGTTACTTGGGTCCCAGGGAACCGAGAGAGGAACTTCACTTTGTTTGCAGGATATTATGTACTTCCTGTAAGAGGAGAGCATACTTATGTGATCTAGTGTCCCATGCTGGTCTGCTATGCAGGAATTTTTATAGTTGTAAAGTTAACTTTGAATATGACATACAGCCAGAGCTTATAAATAGGCGTATGATATAAGAATATGACATAACCTGTTATAATAGACAAAATCTTCAGAATCCTACCTGTCAAGGCGGATTTTCTTTCTGGCTATGGCTTCCTGAAAGCGTCTTTTACCATCCTAAAAAGACAGGATGAGAAGATAGATTTTTTTATTGAAATAATAAGATAGTTTTAAAAACTCAAGCACTTCAGTTCCAGCACTCATTTTGTTTCACCCTCTTGAACTCTTCTAATAATCTCCATCAACAAGTTAAACTCTTCCACCATGTGAGGGATTCCAGGAATGTTACAGCGCTCACCACAGGCTCAGGCCGTATCCTTGGCAACGTGCATGGCTTCCTGTCATTGTCCAAGACCTCAAAGGTCATGAAGGCGGTGTTGATGTGTCGCAGGGGCTCTCCACCCTGATAGGCCTCCGCACACACTCCCACCTCCATACTGGAATAGCACACACAAAATAACAGTTGTTCAAATTGTTCAAAGATAAATCAGGCTTGCTTGATTCGTGGTTGTAAGTGATACTGAGCCATAGCTTTTACTGGTTATAATATAGGTATATGCTATATTACTGGTTTTAAATACTTAGTCTACATAGCGTCACTGATCCATAGCTTATATAATACAATAAAATAAATATGATAAATCAATTTTAAATTAAAATATAATAATAAATATATATAACCGTTAAAAAGTTTGGGTTTGGTCTCTTATGCTCACTTATCTATTTGAATATAATTTCAAATGTAATTAATTCTTGTGATGCAAAGCTGAATTTTCAGCCATTACTCAGTGTAACATGATCCTTCAGAAATCATTCTAATATGCTGAATTGGTGCTTAAGATTCAGTTGCTATTATTATCAATGCTGAAACCCGCTTATAATTTTTGTGGAGACTGTGATACATTTTTTGACCCCAAACTTTTGAATGGTAAATATATATACAGCCACAGCCGTCCCAGTGGTCCACAAATTTTTCTTGATACAGATGTACCTTTTCTTGAAAGCATTGTTTACGATTGCCTTCAACACCAGCCTGTCTCCAATGTGGGACGGCCCGCGAAAGTGGAACATGTCTATGCTCCGCAGAGTTGGGTGAGCATTACACAAACGACTAGAAGAAAAAGCATACAGAGCATAATGCACCGAAACTCCAATGATCTTTTTTATCATCATATTTGACTGTAGTAGAAAAGTGACTGTTCACCTGGCAGAGATGGTGGCTACATTCTCCATCCAGGCCATGATTTGTCCACCAAACGTGCTGACCTGGTGATTGGCATGAGGCGGGAGCACCAGCTCAACGCTTTCGACCCGAGTCCGCTCTGCAGGCACCGCATCCTGGTAATCCAGACGCTCACTCACTGACAAACAGATAGAGCACCACTTATCAGAGATACTGCATATTCCAGTCTATTTATTCTACACACTTCAAACCATGTGACCCTTTGTAAGTGAACGGTGAAGGTTTACTGCACATATATGCTTAAATTAGTGTTGGTGGCATGTTAATGAAGAGACACCAAACAAACTGAATGACACCTTTAATCAGAACTCAACTTCTGATTCATGACTCATTTCATGTGGCAAGTGTTCCTGAGACATCTCTTCAAAGTCTTGCAAGGAAACAAACACACCTGGAGAAGATGAGTGAGCAGCGTCTCTGCTCACCTGTCTGAGAGGAGCAGCTGCTGAGAAGATCATTAATTATCTCTGCATGGATCAGTCTCATCCTCCTGCGCTCGGCTGCGAGGCTGTACTCCATCTGCTCTGCCTGTGTGCGTGGAATAACCTGCTTCAGCTGTACCTGTGCAAACCCAAACACTGCATTGATGAATCACAACTCTTAACAAGACGTGGACCAAATGCAAAAACTTGTGCCTAAAATTTTTAAATAAATTTGATTTAGTTTGACGTGATATTTCTTACCTTTCCTGCTTCGGTACGTCGGGCCACAAAGGTGGCAAAAGCGTGACAGACCTTCCACTGTCTGTTGCTGAAGAGATCTTCACAGCTCACCAAAATCCCAACCTGAGACAAAGACCTACATCATCAGTCATTCTTCATTTAGAAGAAGTTTTATCCAAAGTGGCTTACAAATGAGAAACATTGCAAGCAATTTATCATAAGGGTCAACAATATTTGCAGTACACAATGCCAAGTTTCCAGTATACCCTTATGCAAAGAGAATGTTTCCTTGTATATTAAGTCAATAAGTTAAATGATTTAATGTATAAAAATAATACATTATGTTTAATGTATTAAAATATATTGAATAATTGCCGCTTTTCATATATTGAAAAATATGTGAAAATTTACTTTTATATCGCAATGTATATACTTTGAAATTCAACAATAAGCATGAAAATATAAACACTAGTTCCCATTCAGTCAGTCACGTTCAACGTTACGTCAGTGACTGACGAATTGGGATCTCGCCCGAGAGCCCAATCACCTTCGAGTGTTAACTAAACA
>NW_015505195.1:2499969-2510082 GCF_001515645.1 Sinocyclocheilus grahami
GAGGTTTCAGCAGCCTGGATGGCAACCCCCGCTGATACGCCGTCACACCAACGCCAGCTGTTTCTCTCGAACACTCGCGGAGATTCGTCTTGAAGAAGGCTCGGCTCCGAAGCGAAAAGCTGATGTGCGTTTGCACGCGCTCTCCTTTTATACCCGCGCTGCGGGGCGGGGTGCGCGTGGCGAAACACGCACGCCAACTGTCATTGGCTTGTTTAGTTAACACTCGAAGGTGATTGGGCTCTCGGGCGAGATCCCAATTCGTCAGTCACTGACGTAACGTCTCCGTTCCCTCCTTCAGGGAACGAGGGTTACACAAGTAACCTAGACGTTTCCCATATATGGAAATGTATTATTAAATAGATTGCATTATATTTTCTATTATATTCCCATATATTTTTGTTTTGTAGGGGTAAACTAGATTAGCATACAAGCTAGAGCAGAAGTGAAACGCAGAAATGTGAAATTTGTTTGGTTGTGGATTAATCAATAACCAAAATTCTGCATGTTAATAATATCAATACGTGTTTTATTTCACATAATAAAATTATTAGTGCTCACTAATTTGTGATGCATTTCACTAGATAAATAGTAGTAGATATTCCCACAAACCTCCATGCTGGATGTGAAAGCTCTGTTGACTTTGGCTGTAATGTTTACAACCTGTCCGACCCTGAAGAAACAGAGCAACACGTTTTTATAATGAACAAAAACTTTTTGTTTCAATTTAAAATAACTAGTTCCTGTAAATGTTGTTACCCTATGGTGGTTATAAAGTGAATGTCATCCACTGAGGCTGTGATGCAGGAGCAGCCAGCATGTCTCTCAGCTGGAAACAAGTGAGAAAATATTGATAATTAATGCATGTTTACACCCATAGTAAGTATTTAAGCACGTTCATCTGAAAAGCAAACACATAAGTATGTATTCCTGAAAATGTTCCATGCTACAGAACGAAGTGAAAAACAAACAGGCCTGCTCAGCTTATTTTAAGCAACATTAAGGGACGCATGCAAAGCTGTTACCAACCACCATCTGTGCTCTTCACAGTGCTACAAAGGTTTAGCCACATTCTCAGCTGAAATGCTTTTGCCTTTTATCAGTTAAATACGATTAACAATCATTCCAACTATTAAACTTTCTCACCAGCCCGTTACTCTGTTTATTCACATAAGAGGATGGAAATCACAGTCCAAACTGCACAGACTCCTCCATCTGTGATGTCTAATGACACTTAGTACAAGCATATGGTGTGGAGGTGTTTCCATGAACATTGAAGGTGACAACAATGATTCAGAGTGAAATTAAATCACCTTAAAAGAGTATTCTATAGTGTTAACTTAACTTGAAGTAGTTTTACTGGATCGCTGGCATGGATAATTTGAGAAAATAATTTAATTAATAAATAAATGTTTGTTTCATTCAAAACAGACCAGACAGGCAGGCGGTGGAGTCCATCCACTTGAGCAGCTGCCCAGCACTGAGTTCTCCACAGTAGTTTGCATGGCAGGGAAGGACTATCTGACTCATCTTTACTTCAGTTGGGTTCCTGCACATCTCCCCATTCTCCAGAATAAACATGGGCTCTTCCAGCGGCACATTATCCCTGGGCTCATTCGCCATGACTAGGGCTCTGTTGGAGCAACATACCTACATTTTACATGTTTATTTGTGTGCATATTTGGTGATGATTAGCATTGGAGCATAAGAGCATTAAGCTAGAATATCACTGTCTTGAAGGATATCAGAAGGTGGAAATCAAAAGGTCAGGAAATTTAGCTTTTAGGTCACAACCATTTGTATAAAGTGGCCTTGTATAAGAATGTGCATGAATATTAGGACAGGAGGACAGGTAACTGCTGTCATCTTCACAGGACTCCTGGTGCAGTCATGGCACATGAAGTCATCACACATGCTCATATTTCTTTTTAAGCCTTAAATGTGATCATATGTGATTTCAAATGCATGTTACATAATGTGGTCTGTCCATTTAGCTTGTTTTCATAAGCCACAGCAATCTTGAGTCAATTCAAACGGGATTAATCCACCAATTCAGTTCAAAAATAAGTGTACTTGAAAGTGCAACACTTGCAACAGATTTATAATCTAAGAAAATTCCTTTTGGAATTACTGTGCTGCAGAGCCTATGAGAAGAGATTATGAATAAAACTCATGTAAATCAAACAAAATCATAAGAGATCATTTAAAACATCAAGAATAATTATGGGATCACCCATGATGTGTGTTTTGCAATGTTTATTTTCTAGGTGCCAGATTATATACAGGGCAATGCCTTTTTTGTCTGTAAAAACGACGTGCCATTTCGATCAATACTCTTAACTCGTTTCAGTTTGTAACTGGAATAAGCCTGTGGTGCTCAGTCAAAAAGTTCGGCTATTAAGTGACACGTAACTACAGAACATATTACATTTACAGCTCACATTCCATTAGTTTCCAGGTGGAATTAACAAGCATAAAAACATAACCAGTCATATAATCAGTGTGCTGTTATTCAGCACCAAAGCGCAACTCCTGTCCATTTCCACTTCAAAAACCTGTCATGTGTCAGACCTGAAGTTAGGAGTGAAGTAATGGAACCTGTTCCAGCAGGGACTGGCATCATTCTACTCACATAGTTTTCATTGCTATGAGCTGCAGTGCAGATAAGTTATAAGACTATGTAAAGTTGTTAAAGAGTAAGTTATTGGTTATGCATCTTAATATATATTTTTCTAATAAAAGAAAAAAGACAGTAGGCTACGACGATATATTTTACAAGAACATTACGTTGCATGCCTTTGCTGATTTTAATGTAAAATGGATGATGAGGTTTTTCTAAAGTTTGCACAGCAGGTTATTCTGTGACATTCCAAGTGTTAAATGCGTCAGAAATAAAATACTAGCCTACTTGGGCAGGCTAATGACAAAAAAGTAATGAGCAAACTTACACGAATAGATGTCAAACCACTCTCATTTGCGCGAAGAAAGAAACAATATCTGCGTGATGTATCTTTGCAAGATATATGAAAATAAATAAACAGACATTCATATTCCCAGTCAAACAAAAGTGTCCACACTGCGCTCGACTGTTTGCATAAGCCCAATGAAGTTACAGTGCCGCCCAGAAACTGTTTTAAGGTAGGCTGATTCCATTACACAAGGTCAACTCTGCGCTTATGGAATTAGTGTGGAATAAGCTAACAATATTTCTCTATTACAGAACTTTTTTAAGAAACAAAAAATAATCTGCGTGTAGGCTTTTAATCACTTAGTTAATTTAAGAAGTTGCTTAAGAAACCCCTAACAACCCGTAGCCAAAACATGTTTTCTTACCCCATGTAATTGCTTTCAAAGCATTTCTAAATCTAAATTTATTGCATTTCTAAATGTATTACAAAGAGTGGGAATGTGATTACTCTCGCTGATGAAAAGTGCATTGTATATAAATAACTTTAGAGGTAAATAAGAACGCAAATAAATATGAACCTATGTCTAATAGTGTGTTTTACGTTACAATTATTATTATTATTATTTGTAATTAATAAAGACTATTTCAATCATTTCCAAGCCATAATAATATATAAGAGAATAATTCAGCTTAATTCCCTTGTTGTATTGCTATTTCTCACAGTTTTACTATTATAGCACGGAATCCATTAAGGCAACACAGTAAACAAATACAGTGCTAATTAATGTGGAGCGCTTAATGCAACCCAACTTAAAGAATCACAGGAAAACATACGTCACTGCAGGGCATACGCAAAAGAAATGTCGCCCTGCAATTGGTCACTTGCCCTTGTCAATCAAACAACGCAATCGCCCCCCCCCCCCCTTGCGCCCCAGTGGTCAAGGTTGGTTGAGAAGGCGTCAGTGTGTTTAGTTTGTGCAGTCGAACCTGGAGCAGTGTGACAGATGAATTGTCGAAAATAGAGGAAAAGGGAACGCGGGCGACTCTCCCGTGCACAAAAAAAACATGTTTCCTAAAGGCAAAAGCTCCGTCGTGCCATCGGATGGTCAAGCTCGGGAAAAGTAAGGTCTTTTGAGCATCGCCCGTCGTGCGTGTGTTATTGTGTTGGATGTAGCCTATTGTTAGGGCAGTATAGGCACGGCTGCTTATGGAGCGTATGCTGCTGCTATAGGCTTGTCGTGAGAGCGTTGAATCGAAAGTGCCTGTACGTGCGCCATTCTGGGGTCCCCCTGTGGCACAGAGCTTTCGTCTCTGGTTATTATGATGCGATCCAAAATAAAAACCGTGCCTTTTTAAATCAGCTACATTTTAATGTAGCCGTTTAATGTGGCGCGCTTAATGCAACCCATCTTTAAAGAATCACAGGAAATTGGAGGAAGGAACTATTTGGTCACCGAGGTTACGTCACTGCAGGGCATCACGCAAGAGAAATGGCGCCCTGCCATTGGTCACTTGCCCTTGTCAATCAAACAACACCACTCCCCCCGCCCCAGTGGTCAAGGTTGGTTGAGAAGGCGTCAGTGTGTTTAGTTTGTGCAGTCGAACCTGGAGCAGTGTGACAGATGAATTGTCGAAAATAGAGGAAAAGGGAACGCGGGCGACTCTCCCGTGCACAAAAAAAACATGTTTCCTAAAGGCAAAAGCTCCGTCGTGCCATCGGATGGTCAAGCTCGGGAAAAGTAAGGTCTTTTGAGCATCGCCCGTCGTGCGTGTGTTATTGTGTTGGATGTAGCCTATTGTTAGGGCAGTATAGGCACGGCTGCTTATGGAGCGTATGCTGCTGCTATAGGCTTGTCGTGAGAGCGTTGAATCGAAAGTGCCTGTACGTGCGCCATTCTGGGGTCCCCCTGTGGCACAGAGCTTTCGTCTCTGGTTATTATGATGCGATCCAAAATAAAAACCGTGCCTTTTTAAATCAGCTACATTTTAATGTAGCCGTTTGAAATAGTTTCTACATGCGGGACGGGCGCTTCAGTGTTCCTTGTTTCATTTTGCCTTAGACGCCAGTCTTGGAGGGGAGTGGGTCCCGTCTTTTGTTTAGTTTTTATGCATTTTGCATGTTCTTGAGATGCAGCCTTGCTCAGTGCGGGGTTTATAAATAATAAAAAGTCATGAATAAATTGATCATGTAAATTATGGATGATTATACAAATTTTTAGTTAATATAATGAGTGCTTTCTTTGGATAATACATTCATTTTTACTATAGACACTGTTTAAGTATAAATCAGAGGAGTGTGACACAATATTGATTTTTTGATTTTGTCCTCACCAACGATATTATGCTTTTTATGTAATTAATTGTTGCTTTATTAACTTAATATTGTATTCTCTCTGTCTTATTGCAGGTTAGCTTTGTATGTGTATGAGTATTTGTTACACATTGGTGCTCAGAAGTCAGCGCAGACTTTCCTGTCAGAAGTAAGAACCCGAATACTTTAGATTTTTTTTAACAGACACACAGTTGCAAACATTAAAACTGAAAAGGTATTTCCTATGCACTCATAGACTGCATTAAAAAAAAAAGATTTGATCACTTTCTGTTCCATTTTAGATCAGATGGGAAAAGAACATCACGCTGGGAGACCCTCCTGGGTTCCTACATTCCTGGTGGTGGTGAGTATTTTGAGTGTATTTTGTCTTTTTATAATATTAAAAGGAATAATTGAGCAATAAATGAAAATTCAGTCAGTATTTACTCACCTTCATGTCGCTGCAAACCTGTATGAATTGTTTTTATTCTACTGAACACAAAAAGAGAAATTCTGAAGATTGTACTGTTCACTCTTTTACATCCAGTTACAACAATGGGGACTGAGGCTGTCGTGCTTCAAAAAGCTTGCAAAAGTATCATAAAATTGGTCCATGCAACTTGTGCGCTATTTTCTCTAGATTGTTTAAACCATATGTTTATGCAAGAAATAGACTGAAGTTTGTGTTTTTATTCCCCAAAAATCTTTTACCACACACAGCTGATAAATTGTATGGTTCCTTGTTATTGCAATGAAAACTTCCCAACAATTTTTTTTTTGTTTATTCCGTTGAAGCAAAAGTTGTAGAGGTTTGAAATGATGTGAGGATGAGTAAATGATGCATTTTTGCACAAACCATTACTTTAAGCCGATCATTGGGCTTATTTGACCACTTTTCTTTACCCCAGTGTCTTTTGGGACCTCTACTGTGCAGCTCCTGAGAGGAGAGAGACATGTGAACATTCAAGCGAGGCCAAGGCTTTCCATGACTATGTGAGTACAGAAAAGCACAGACTGTTTCCATAATGTATGCAGATTGGAGGACAAAACTGCATTTCATGTGCCTGTGAATCTTGCAGACTCTGGAAGAGTCTTTGTGTTTTATAATAAGGAAATGTATACAGTGTCCTGTGTGAAGGATGTAGTAATCACCCCTACAATAGCAATGATGTCAGCAGGGTTTTCCATGGAATCATCACTGCTTCTAGACAAAGATGGTATGTGCCTCGGACGATCAGCTTTGACAAACATGACGTACATGATGTTTGGCTGATTGGAAACCAAGGTCTGCGTGACCAAAGATTGAAGTCAGGACAGCTTCTTATTATTGATAGATATTTCAAAATTGTGTTACGTGGCACTTTTTAAAATGGAATTGCAGACAGATGCCCTTTACAGTAGCATGAAGTTTCTAACAAATCCAATTAAAGCATTTTCAGGCAAGTTGAGTTCTAGTTTTGCATGAAATGCAAATTGTAGCATCTTTAAATCTCATTTCTATGCGTTTTCCCAACAGCTTATATAGGAATGGTGTGACTCTTAGGCCAAAATCTCCAGCTTTAGCCTCCTACCAATAATAGATGGCTGTTGTCGTCTAGCCGCAAGCTTTAGTGAGGGGCCACAGGTCAGAGGGCATATGCAGCGAGTCTAAAAATCAAACCCTTGCTCCTCTGTCTAGACATCCTAATCTGAAAGGATGCTGCTGTACAGGGATACATGAAACATTATCCGTCATTTGAATTTTAGCCAGATGTTCAGCGGAGCTTGATCTTTAGGAGTGTTATAGGGCATTATGTTTTGAAGTTATCGTGCGATCGCCGCAGTCTCCTGCCTTTTGTGCCCAGCTGTGGTTGGGACCGTGGCGTCAGGTCTGTGCTCTCTTATTCTCCAGAGGGTGGGGGAGGAGGCTGCGCCCTCTTTAAACAGTGGCCATGTTGTCTTCATGCTGTGTCAGGGGAAACACTCCCCCTCGGGCTGCGGTGGGGATGGAGAGTGATTGATGGCTGTCATGGAGCCTGTCGGTAGGCAGATTAAAAAGGAGGGAAGAGACAGATGGAACGAGGAGCATGGAAGCGAACTTGGAGCGTGAGGATGGATGAGCTGTGCGGAGCAGGACTGTGTTGGATTTGTTTCGTTATTTCAGGGCATTTTAGTGATATAATGTTGTTAGAATGCTGATGGAGGGCTGTCATGAGGGTAGCACAACCAGGAATGTTTCCCTGCAGGCTTAACTCATCCTTGAATGATTTTCCTTGGTTATATGAGATATTTTAGCTAATCCTAAGGCGACATAAAATGACATTCCCACCCATTTAACTTCAGAAATATGATTTTCTGAGTGAAACAAGACAATCAGCAAGGGGAGGAAGGGCAAAAATTGATTTGATCCATTGAGAGTTGATTGGATCATGAAAAATAGGCGTTCTGTTCCAGAATGTCCTTTCATTTTGTTGGATCGCTCACCTTTCGAAACAGGAAATGGCAGCCTTGGTGACATCAGCCAAAACAGAAAAGTCATTTTGGAAATGGAGCATGTGATTGAATTTTACTTTGTTCGTTTTCTTTGGAATAACATGTACTACGGTGTTATTTTAATGTTATTTATATACTATTATAGTATTTATTCATATTTTGAATTGGGTTCTATTTTTAGATTTTCAGTTTTTATTTTAATTTTAGCTTAAGTTTTAGTATTTTGTTATGTGTGTTTGACTTTATTAGTTTTTTATATATATATTTCTATTTAGACATACTTGCGTATTAAAACTATATTTATAACTTTATATTTTATAAACTTTAAATGTTTCATGTAATGAATATATTTTATTTCAGCTTTATTTGAATAAATGAAGACTAATTAATAAAAAAAAATTGTTTTAGTTAACTATAACATCACTGAATGTGAATGATATGTCCAGAAAATATGTATTATTAAGAATGTGATTTGGATGGATTTTGATTTTGTGTTGATTTTAAAAATAAAAAGTCCTCTTGGCCCTTGAACTGTGAACTTGAATAGTCTGAATGAAAAGCGTAGCTGTTCCATTGTTGCGGATCCTTCCCATTGGCCGGTTCTGATCTGTGTTGCTCCATCAGGGTCAGCTGCTCTTCTTTCTTTCTACCTCCTTCCTGTGGTATTTCACAGTGCTCTCTGAAAAGCCTGGCTCTGTTAACTCAGGCTGAAGTGTGACAGGCAGCAGACCACACTCTGCTTTTTCCACTGCCATTATATGCATGATCAAATCCCTGTTGTGCTCTGAAACCTAGTTTTTTTTCCTCTTGGTTTTGTAGACCTTAAAATTGGATTTTACACCAGTCAGTCGTGGCTATGCCGTTGGCTTTATTGCTTGCTGTTAGAGCACAGATTTATGAGTGCTAGAATGCATTAAGCTGCATTTTGTACTTGCGGAATAAAACTGTTTTCCTAGCGGGAAAAAATCAGTGCTTAAGATGTACAAGTGTTTTTCCCCCATCTAATGTTTTTTTTTTTTCTTAATGATTTGTGCCCACAGAGTGCTGCAGCAGCCCCCAGTCCTGTTCTTGGGAACATGCCACCAGGAGATGTCATGCCTGGTGGACCCATGCCCCCCGGATTCTTCCAGGTTAGATCATCACCCTCGTTCTAAACCTCATCTCTTGTGAGATATTTTTAAGATGTCACTGATCCAAACACTGGATAGACTACCAGTCAAATGTTTGGTCACATTGAATTAATGTTTCTCATGATTTTAAAAAGCTTTATATCTTTTTATAGCAAGTGTTATACATATTTATCATTATTATTATTAAATGTATGTGTATATATAGTTTTTAAATACAGTTTTTTGTGATTTTGCTTTGAAGTTTGTGAAAATTAAGTTTATGCATGCTCCATTTCTATCAAAAAATTTAAAATATACTAAAAACATTGCATTACTATTTAGAGAGATATTTTATATAAAATTCTATTTGTAGATTTTCTTTTATTTACATCTATTTCACCTTATTGAAATAAATGTATTATACTTATTGATATTTATATTTGAATAATAATGATTTGATATTATAAAATTATATTTCAGTTTCAGTATGTTTTGAAAGTATTATACATTTATTATTATTATTATTTACTAATCATATCGTTTTTAAAAAGTTTATTATGTATACACACGTGGTCAGAATTGTTGGTACCCTTGGTAAATATGATCAAAGAAGGCTATGGAAATAAATCTGCATTGTTAATCCTTTTGATCTTTTATTTAAAAAAATTACAAAAATCGAACCTTTCATTGGAGAATAAGACATTGGACACAATTAACGGTACCCTTTTATTCAATACTTTTTGAAACCTCCATTTGCCATAGTATATTTCATTTAAGATTTACAAAAAATATATATAAGTTCAAAATAATAACAATTAATGATTTTATAGGATACAACATGATTATATTGGGAAAAGATACTTTATACCAGTGGTTCTCAACCTTTTTTTCCACCGGGCCGCACTATGGTCCAAGTGCAAGTCTCGCGGGCCGCACGCATATCATTTACATATTACGTCAGCAATACAAACTGACCTGATTTATAATATTATAGCCTAAATATTATGATATCTAATCGATTACATTCATTGAAATAAATAAATAATTCTACTCCCCATAAATAACCAATTTTGTGAACTTCGGCTCGAAAGGAGTAGCAGCACAATCATAGGCGGAGTTTCACTTTTATGCGTGGGGGGGCACCCACTGGCAGACGAGCCACAAGCACTTTTTTATATGTTCTACATTTCATGTATTCATGTAACACATTCTACATAAAATTTTTTATTTAGAATGAACAATAACTGCTGAACAAAGAGTAAAAAAAAAGAAAGAAAAAAAAAACATACCTAATGCAGAAAAGCCGCCTCTTTTTC